>NC_060208.1:126377500-126732500 GCF_021130785.1 Homalodisca vitripennis | reverse complement strand
TCAGCCACTCTTGGCCAATCCCCCACTGTGCCGTCATTGCGTTTTACGTCTATGCCGATGTTGTTTGTATGGTGATACTGTTTTGTTTCTCGCCATGTCAATAATTAATCCCACCGATTGTGAAGTATGCTCAGTAATTAGGTTTTTAAATGCAAAATATTTAAAAATTGACTGTCAGCTTGCTGTAGTTTATGATGAGAATGTAATGAACAATGGAAATGTGCAAAATATAATGTAGGCTTTTGATGAAAGAAGGAAAAAATAATGTTCATGACGAAGAACAACCTAGGTGGCTAACTGTCATAAAGTTGATGAGGAAATTCGCCAAAACAGGTGCTTCACTATTGACAAACTTCATCAGAAAGTTTCAAGATCTGTAGTTTATAATATTGTTACTGACACACTTTGTTACAACAAAATCTATGTGAGATGGGTACCAAAAATGTTGACAGACAAACATGTAGCAAAGTGTATGACACCTTATTTGTTCTTTTTTTGAGCACTATCACAAGGATGGCAATGAATTCCTAAGTCACATTGTGAATAGTGATGAGACTTGGGTTGCGTAATTAACTCAAAAACTAAACGTCAATCCAGTGAGATTAACATCACCCACATTCCCCGACAAAGCAACAGAAATGTAAGCAAGAACCTTCAACAAGGAACATCATGGCCACAGTTTTTTTGAGACCAGAAAGGCATACTTTTGATAGACTTTGCCACAAGGAATGACAATAAATGCATAAAGATACTGTTAAATGTTATTGAAGCTTAGGCATGCTGCTGCTCTCTAGTTCTATATCACGACAATGTGCTCGACCTCACGTTGTGTTTGGAACACAGATGAAGCTGGACAATATTCGCTGTGAAGTAATGGATCATTCACAATACAGCCCTGACTTAGCATTCTCAGACTTTCATGTTTATCCAAAATTCAAAGAATTTCTTGGTGGGATGCGCTTTGAAAATGATTACATTTTGAAAGAAATAGTTACTAACTGGTTTTTAATGGTCAGGCGGCATAGTTCTTTGATGATGGGATCCAAAAGTTGATGCCACAACTTGAAAATTTTTTAATTTTCATGGTGACTGTGTAGAGAAGTGAATAAATGTTCATAATTTAGTTTGTGGTACAATTTAAGTTCATACATAAAGTTTCCCTTGATCCATTGCAGAAAAATGACCTCTTGTATATACACTTTGGAACTAGCAGGTGATTTTGGGTTCTGGGGATCATCTTCAGTGAAGTAATGTAAAAGTTTTCTGTAAGTGCTATCATGATGATAATTACAATAGAACAATTTTGTATACAAAATGTAACTAAAAATCTCTAGTACTTGTATCAATTAACTGATTCATCTATTTTAAGAGAAGGGTTCAATTTAAGTTTTAACTTAATCTACTAGTTAAATTAGTTAATTTTATAACCAATGCCCAGTATACGTACTTTCGCACAACCTAAGCCAATGATCAGTACAGTCAGTAATAAATTACGTTACTAGTCCATTAGGTAGCAACAAACTCAGTACTAGACTTTAAAGTGGTTGTGTATGTTGTTTATTGGTCATCAGGAACATTTCAACATACTATTTTGTAACTTTTAATGCAGTTTATTTAGCTAGGCCTTTTGATTACACTGAAAGTATCCATCTTCAGATCTACCAGAAAAACAATGAGCTAAATAATTTTTATGTTTGATATTTACTATCAATAATCCTTGCCAGATGTACAGATTCATCTACCATGTTACAAGATCATGACACAATTCCTCATGGATTATTAACCTCTTATTAAGTTACCGAAAAGATATTTTTAGTGAAGAAAAATTTTAATTGCCATTGTCATTGGGGCCAAACAGTCCTAACTTCCTCTTCACTCTACAGTTAATAGGAACTATACCTCGACTCATAAGGCAGAACCTGTATAATTAACCAGACGCTAGATAATCAATCAGGATAACATAATACAAAAGTGTTATTGATTGTTTTATCACTGAATAATGGCAAATGTCAGAAAAAACCTGTTTCTCCCACAGCCCTTCTATCCTCAAAAACAAACTTCAAACAAAGAACAAGATAACATGTCATTGTCATCAATCCTCACTTAAGTATGCCATTTGTTTGTTTGTTTATACATATAAATCTTCCCCAGAATGGCAGAGAATTTTATATTTAAATTGTGTGAATGTAGGGAGAGGTGCTTGGAAGGTTAAAATTGCCCAATAGCTGTAATCAAGTTTCAAAAGTAAATTTTGGAGATTTTTACGAGGAGCAATAATTACAACATTATTAATTTCAATCAAAAATTGTATAAACTATAAACAGAAAATGTATTAATTAAATGAAACAGAGTATGTATGTAAGCAAAATATGTACTTTTTGATGCGATATGTGTTATTTTTTAAACTTTGACAATCCCATGCGGAGCACTTTTAACGATTTGGAACTGTTCTGACAATAATAATAATAATAATAATAATAATAATCTCTTTATTGCATTCTTTTAACAATTTTTACATCGTATCGCAATCGTCAACAGTTTTTATAAGTCCATTTACACGAGATCATCCACACATTCACACAACCTCACACTCACAATTCTTGCAATCATTCAGGTCACAATCGCATTGACCTCAGATCCAGCAATCTCAAATATCCCAGCGGCTTGACATGAATTCATCAACAGAGTAGAAAGCCTTGGACTCCAAAAGGAGCTTGAGACGCGTTTTAAATTGATTTTGATTATTGGAAATTTTGATTTCTTCAGGGAGCCTGTTGATTAATCTGACACCAACTTCTTGCGGTAGATTTTGCGCTAATGTCAATCTGTGTTGATGCGTGCGAAATTTGTCCCTGCCTCTAGTTTCATATTGATGAACGTCCCCGCCACGAATCAAAGTGCACCTTGATCTGCAGTACACGATCACCTCAAAAATATAGAGGCAAGGCAGAGTCAGCAATCTCAACTCCCCGAAAGATTCCCTACACGACTCTCTATAATTTAAATTTTTTAATGATTCTAACAGCTTTTTTCTGGAGTCTAAAGACGCGCTCCATTTTGTTTTTTGCACAACTTCCCCAAAGTCTTATCCCATACGCAAAATGAGCATGGATTAGGCCATAGTAGGCCATTTTTAAAACTTCTGGGGAACAAAATTTTGCTAGATTGCGCAGAGCATATATACCTGAGGTAGCTCTAGCACAGACCCTGTCAACATGATCGCTCCAGGTCAGTCCTTTGTCTAGAATCATTCCCAAAAAGTTTGTGGAGTTATTTTCTTCGAGAAGGTCGTCATCTATAAATACGGCCGGACGCACCACTCGATCATGCTGACGAAGGCCGAAATTTACTACGATTGTTTTTGACTGATTTGTTAGTACCAGTGTTTTGTCAACAAGGCTTAGTACCATATTTTATGAAAGTCAGTGTGGTCGTCTAGTGTCTGGTTTATTGAAAACCTTTGCAGAGAATGTTCTGCTTAAATCCCATTGATCTCTTTGTCTCTCACGTAGTCAGAACTCTGAGCTTGTAAAAATAAGTAGAGTCGAAATACTTGAAGAGCTATTTACATGACTGTATTCCTAATGTTTTATATTAATTAATTTATTTATTATATATTTTTATTGACATTTTAAACTGTGCTTTATTAAGTTATGTTACCAAGTGCAATACCTAAGATTTTATTTGTTGTGTTAAATCACTTTCAGTCATAGTTTGAGTGATTGGTCGATGTATGATTTTTGTAACGTCTGTAATAATAAAAATGTTATATTGTAAAGTCCCACTTAGGGATTTTCAAATTTGTCAGTTATTTATTTGTTACCCATAAATCTACCTTTGATTTTCTGTGTAATATTGATAGTATTTTATTAACCTGATATTACTGATTAAAGTTCACAAGGTTTTTTTTATGCTATGAATGTTTTAATAGTAACCTACATGACTTACGTTTATATATTCACAACACACAAGTTTGAAGTAAATTAACGCCTTGACAGTTCTCTATTATTTTTGTGAGACTATCTAAAACATGATGTGTTAGGTAAATTCCTAGTTCCATAGTCACGTGGTGACCTTCATCACCATACTACAGTAAACTCAAATAGAACCAGCGGGTCAGTGTCAAACTTTAAAAATGAACAAATGTTTAATATTATGAAGAATGATCAGCCAAATTGTTTCCAAGCTTGAACTTAACCCGCCAGTTCTATTTGAGTTTACTTTAGTGTAGCAAAGTAAGTAAGTTATGATTGTTTAACTCTTGATTAACTGGTTGCTTGTTGTCCTGGGAATTTCTAAAGAGCCTAACCATGCTGTCTTAGCTGCGTAGGCACAATTTCATGAAGTACGGTTTGCATCTAAATTGGATAGGCAATCAAGAAATCTCTTAAGCGTGTTGTTAAAACCATCATGTTTCGGGGATTGGTACCTGCCGTATCTTTGGAGCGAAGGACCTCTTCCGAGCACCCCTCGCCATTGAGTGTTTCACAAAACTGGTGAGGAAGAAGGAAAACTTCTGTTGGGGTTTGGTCAAGCTCTGTTCAAGAATAGGATTTCGAACAATTCCAGTTTAATCATGAAAAGCAGGGTTTAGATCAATTTTAAATACAAATTTCAAATATGAGGACTAACTCTCGAAAGAATTTCTCAAAATAAGATGGGTCGTGAACTCAATTGATAAAAACTCTCATTTCCATGTTATCAAAATCTGTTAGCGTTAGTATGTGAACAACCTGACAATATTTCAACAGAACATCTGCAGTTTAAGAACAATGACTTTAAGAGTCACCTGAATTGTGAGACTTCTGATATTTTGTGTCTGTCTGCCAGTTAGCTTCAGGGACATTTAATCTGTCTATTAAAAATAAAATAATGGTAATAGCTGCTTACGGAATTTTGGCCCTTTTTGTAACCAATATTGACAAAAACAAAATTCTCTCCTTCATATTTTTTATTTCAAAAGGCAAATCAAAGGAATTTATTCCCTAATCTTGACAAGCTCTGAATTAAACTGTCCATTGATCAGAAAAGCATTTGATACATTGTGATAATACAGTAGTTTGTTAAATGAGAGAGTTAACTCAATAGAAGTAAATATTAGGTTAGCCCATCACTCGTCCAATTCCAAGTCGCTGTAACTGTGGGGGGGTGTCAACACCACGTCGCCCAAATACACGTACAAAGTCAAGGACTACTAGACCAAATTATTCAAACCTACATACTGGTAAGTCTGAAGACGTTGAAATCGAAATAAGGGAAACTAACGGAAAATATCAAAGAAAAAACCTAAAAGTGACGAAAGGAAGGAAATGACAAGGAAACAGGCCTGTCCTTTGGAAGAAAACAACTATGTTGTTTTGAAGACAGGCAGTGAGATACCCGAAATAGTAGAAAATAACTCGGTTATATATCTAGAAAATATCGCTGAGGAAACTGCAACTGAGTGCCAGCACGGACGCCGGTTGTAATAAAGATGGAGAGAAGTCAAGAATCCGAAAAATGAAAGGAAAAAATATAGTAATAATCACACAAACAGTGGAAGCAATGGTGGGCGAGATCATGGATGCGCTGTATCAAACATTCCCAATCATAGATGGCAATATGACATCAAACAACATAACCCCAATCTTGTATCGAATTCTACTTGTAGGAAAAGGCAAGACTATGTTGTGGGCAACGGTGAAGAAAATTCCTTATTGACGAAATAGGCGTGCTTGGTTTCATCTTGGAAAGGCGAAGAAATGAATAACTTGAGCTTCGGTGAAAGAATTCTTCAGCAGTAAGTTCCCCGATACCGAATGCATAGTTGATAAACTGGACACAAAGGGTGTAAACGAAAGCTTTAGACTCGGCTGTGATTTTTCAAAGAAAGATCAAATTGTTGAGAGTTCTCTGTGGCCAAAGAACGTAGTACTGAAACGTTTTTTATTCAAGAGAGTGAGCAGCCAACCAACAAGGTAGGTAATGTTTCTCATGTTAGTACAATAGGCCAAACCCCAAAGTCAAATAATTGTTATAATGCTATAATTTTACAATAGCCTATGTTAATATTCAATGTTTAAGAACTAAATCCAATCATGTTTCTTTATTTTGCAATGACTTTGAACCAAATGTGCTATGTATTAGTGAGCATTGGCTAAGTGAAGTTGAAACCTAATTTTACAGGAAAATTAACCAGTTAATCTTAGCTGCTGCCTTCTGTAGGCTGAATTTTAAGTGTGGGGGAGTTGCCATTTTTCTGGACAGTGGTATCGAAGCTCGGGTCTTAGATTTGTCTGAGTTTAACCAGGAGGTAGACTGTGAGCTCACAGTTATTGAATTGATAAGATTCTCAACAATAAATGTTTTTATTTACCGATCACCAAATGGCGATTTTCCCGAATTTTTAAATAGGCTTGATGACTGCCATTCTAGGTTACCGCCCAATAAATCCATCTTAATAGGAGGTCATTTCAATGTCCCTTTGAACATTGATAGCGAGCCCACACTGTAAGTTTTAAAAATCTTGTTCGTACCCATGGTATGTTTGTGACCACCACAGAGCCAACTTGAGGAGACCGATGTCTGTACAGTATCGCCAACAATCTGGATTCCTGGAACTACAGTGTCAGGGGTACAGAACCTTGTATTGCCGACCATAAATGACCAACCTGGTGGAGGCCTAATAACACTTTCACTTCCATGGAGTTCAAATGACAACTTTACTTATAGATCAATCAAGGATGAATTGTTAGGACCGTTTAAGTTAGCATTAGAAAAACTGAACTGGAGCCAAATGGCGAATCCTAGATCCAGTCCATGCCTTTTAAAGAATTTTTGACATGTTTTATAACGTTTTCAATTCATATTTCCCTGAGAAAAGTAGACGCCCTAACTCATTCTGCCAAAAGCGGAGGAGCACTCTGCCTGATACTCCTTGGTTTACACCATTTTAGGACTGTCCAAGTTTAGGAACCTGGTACTTCTACTGAGAGATAATCATAGGTAGACTGGCACTCTTGTAGATAGTAATAGGTTTCACAAACTCTACTGTTAAACTAAACAAATCTATAGGCGCAGGACAAGCTCGCTAATACTCAGCATATTGAGAATGCCTTGAATCCATGCCAGGCAGCCTGGACGCTCATAAATGGCCACAAGGATTCGTCTAAACCTGCATCAAAATGTACCGAAAGCCCTGACACTTTTAATAGGTAACTGTTAGACTCCATTGGTGCTGTTGTTGACAGTATCCCTGCAGTTGACTTGATCCGTCGTCGAGGGGTCAGTACGTCCGAGGTTGATCTGACTCGTTGGTGCTTTGTGACACCTCAAGAGGTTGTGAAATTGGTAAGTGGGTTTAGGAGGTCTCATAGCTCAAATGTTTATGGTGTCTCTGTGGCTGTGCTTCGGAAAGTCATAGCGACTCCAGTCTCCATGACGATTAACAACTGTCTGAGATTTGGCGCTTTTCCTGACTTCCTGTGTATACAGTGGCGTCGGGCCGGGGGGGCACGTGCCCCCCCCAACATTATGCAAAAAAAGAAAAAAATAATATAAATTATCTTTAAATTACGTATATGTATACACTAAAAGTTACGAATGAATAACTAATATAGATCCCCCGTTAGTCTATTTTTCTGTATGCATCTAATTTGATTCTGTGTGTGTAAAGTATGCGCGTGTTACAACTAAATTTACAAGTGCCGGTGAGCCGACTCTGGCCGGTTGCGCCCGAGCTGGAGCAGCCGATCGAATGCACCCGAGCCCAGCCGACGCCGGCCGAGGGCCTCCGAGCATTGACGACGCCTGGCGGAGGGATATCATACCAGCTCAGTGCGCGTGTGTTGTGTTGTGTAGGTGGTCGCCACGTTTTATTCGTTCAATAAGCTTATTGTTACTAGCTGAGCTGCTATTGTTTGTGTAATTTTTGCGGATGTTCGTTTGTTATCATGTCTAAGAAACAGTCCTCTGTACTAACATTCTTTAAAAAACTTGGAAATTCAAGTGAAAGTGTAAATGAAGATAGACATTTAGCGGGAAGTAGCACTGGAGGTAGCGTTGGTGATGAATCGCCATCTTGTTTACGCCCAGATCGTGATGCTACATTCCAGGGCGAAAGTAGAGATCCTTCATTGGGAGTACAAAGTGCAGATATTGCAAAAGGAGCATTTCAGCCTGTTGATTGTTTTAAGGTAAGCAAGATTCAATCCAAATCGAGGCAGTTCAAAGAATCCTGGTACAGTGAATTTAATTGGGTCGAATATAGCCCCATTAAAGACGCTGCATTTTGTTACCCATGCCGACTATTTTGTCAACATAAGTCTGGTCGCGGGGAGGAGTCATTCACTAAACTGGGCATGAACAATTGGAAGAAAGCTTTGGAAAAATTCAGGAAACATGAGAATAGTGAAATGCATCAAAAATCTAAACAGTTTCTCAATGAGTATAGAAAAGCAGGAAGCACGGTAGCAGATTCGTTGTCCTCGGCACATACTAAAATGGTTGAGATGAATAGGAGGTATTTAAAATTCATAATTGAAAACATCCTATTCCTTGGAAAACAGAATCTTGCCTTAAGAGGACATGATGAGAGTACTGCTTCATTTAACAGGGGGAACTTTATAGAACTGCTACAACTGAGATCTACTCAAATGGAGGAAGGAATCCAAACATTAATGAAATCCCCAGTCCATTCATACAAAAGTGCCCAGGTACAAAATGAGATAATAGATTGCATAAAAAGTGAAATGCTTCAACAAATTGTCCAAGAGGTGAGTGAGGCTTTGGCCTACTCAATTATTTGTGATGAAACTACGGATATTTCAACCCGTGAACAGCTTAGCATTTGCATTCGATACATTACTAAAATAGATGGACACATTAAAATCAATGAAAGGTTTTTGGGCTTCGTTGATGTGTCAGACACTACTGGTGAAAATTTACATCACACTATTAAACAGTATCTGCAGCAGTTGGGTATAAGCTTAAATAAAATGCACGGCCAGGCATATGATGGAGCTAGTAACATGAGCGGCAAATTCAAAGGTGTTGCCTCAAGGTTCCAAGAAGAAGAGCCTAAAGCTTTGTACACACACTGCCATGCCCACTTGCTTGATCTGGCTGTTCAGAGATTTTGTGAAGAAATAAGACAGCTTCGGAATTGCTTATCCATAGTAAATCACCTGTATAACTTAATTAATGCATCAGCTAACAGGTTTTCAATATTTGAATCAATATGTAAGCAAAGCGGAGAAACAAAAATGAAAAGACTGGTGAGCTTGTCTCGAACTAGATGGACAGTTCGACACAAAGCAATCCATGTAATTCTAGAGCAGCTCCCTGAAGTGTACGAAACTTTGGAAGTTATTGCAAACGATGTATCAAATCGTAAAATTGCAGCCGAAGCTGATGGTCTAGCCAAACAAATCAGCACATTTGAATTTGTATTCAGTTTAAAACTATTGCACAGCGTTTTGAGTCAGACTGATATACTCTCCAAAGAACTGCAGAGTGAATCTCTTGACATTTCTAAGGTTTTTGCAAAAGTTGAATCAGTCATTGACTGTTTAAAACTGGACAGAAATGATGATGGCTTTATTCAGATGTGGAATGAGTCAGAAGAACAGTGTAACAAATATGGTATGAAAGGTTTGTCAGTTGAAAGGCCTTCACTACCACGCAAACGGAAGATTCCGAAAAAACTTGAAGCTAGTAGTAGCTCTTCAGATGCTGCATTTCATCAATCACCTGAACCTGAACCTGAACAGATGTTCAAGACTGGCATTTACTTTGCTGCTTTAGACACAGTAATTGTAAACCTGCAATCTCGTTTTTCAAGAACGATTATGATAAAATCAACTGCATTGCCCAGTTACTATTTAATTGGACCGAAATTGACAACAACGCTGTTATGGCAATCCAAAAGTTTTATAACTTGTCTTTAAGTTTCTCTGTACATCTTAAGTTTTTTCACTGTTATGCAAAGAACAATTTTGTCAAAACAGACAAAGCAACCACAAGAATAACGTTCCAAGAGTTGGCTGATTTTTTTTATTGAGAATGATCTTCAAGCCAGTGCACCAGATGTTTGGCAGCTACTAGAAATATCACTTTCGTGGCCTATCACAACAGCAAGCGCAGAAAGATCGTTTTCTACACTACGAAGGCTAAAGACATTTCTTCGAAGCACCATGACAGAAGACCGCTTAAGTGGGCTTGCCCTGATGTCTATTGAGCAAGAATTGACGTCTGAATACATGAAAGATAAAAAACTAGATCTGTTAGTTGACAGATTTTCAAATCTAGCCGATAGGAGGCTAATGCTTCATTAGAAGTAACGAAAATTGGTTCGTTGAAAACCATTACTGTAGTTCTGTTCACCTTAAAACTTTGTCTTGTACACAAATTTGTTTTTGTGTTATAAATGTCCTTGCAGTTATGTCTAGAATAGAATAAACTTGTATAATTTGAAATTGAGTCTTTTTACAATCCATCAATATAGTAAAAATTGATTAAAACCAATGTTTAACAAAAATACACATATACTTTACTTTAGTTCTTAAGTGGTAGTTTTCAAAAAAAGTTTCCACGGGACCACCCCCCCCCCCCGGAGACCCCGTGCCCCCCCAAATTATTAGGTCACGCTACGCCTATGTGTGTATATCACGCACTGTTCCAGTCTTCAAGAGGGGAAACCCTAAAAACGTGGGTAGCTACAGGCCGATATCCATCATTCCAGTATTTGCCAAAATCCTGGAAACAGTTTTAGAACGCCAGCTAGTACACCATCTGGAAAAAATTTAATCCACTCAAATCTGCAGCATGGCTTCCGCCGTGAAAGAACAACAACTACTGCTTTAATGGACCTGGTAGATATGAACAAAACGGCCTTCGAAGATCGGAACTTTGCGTCATTGGCCCTCTGTGTCCTTAGCAAGGCTTTTGATTGCATACCACACAAAATTTGTCTAGGCAATATGGAGTTGGTGATGTGGTCCTTGACACCTTAAAATCCTACTTCCGTGGAAGGCAGCAGGTTCTCCCCGTCCATGGTACTACATCTAAACCCAGCAATGTTCGGCATGGAGTTCCACAGGGCTCTGTGCTTGGCCCAGTCCTGTTCCTTGTTGCTGTCAACGATCTCAGTTTGGATGGGAAAGCACTCCTCTTCGCTGACGACACTACCATTTGTCACACAGGGACGCCGGCGGGAGACGGACAGTCTACTCAACAGAGCAAAGCTTTGGTTTACAAGCAACAATCTTAAGCTTAATGAGGAGAAAACCCAGCGCATGATCTGCTCATTGGGTTCACAAGTAGAAGAGAACAGCTAAAGTGTCAGGCTGTTAGGGTTTTTCCTCGACCCCCTACTTTCGTGGAAAAAGCATGCTGAGTTCTTCTGCACTAAGTTAACACGTATGGTTTACCTGCTGCGCAGATTGGTAAATCTGGTGGATGAAAAATATTTGTTGGTGGCCTACTATTCTTTATTTCACAGCTATCTGGTCTACGGCTTGTTACTATGGGGCCATTCATCTGCGTGCTCGGAGGTCTTCAAGCTCCAGAAGAGTGCAGTCCGTGCTATCGCGAGAAGCGAAAGATTGGACAAGTCAGACACAATAATGTTGTAATTCCAGAAGCTCCAAGTGTTAAATATCTAAGGCTGCACCTTGATATAAGACTGAATTGGCATCATCACATATAGATCGAAAGACAATAAAATCTAAATTCTTGCAAGTTAAATTGCCTTCTTGGTAAACATTTCAACAAACTGTGGAAAACAAAATACTCTTGAACAAAAGAATTTTAAAATCTATATGGACTAAGAGCAACAACTATGGGTTACTGCCAGCAACTCCAATGTAGAAACGATTCAGTCAAAAGTTTTGAAGATACATTTTAGATGATCCATGGTATATTTAAAATAAAACTTTGCTTGACGATTTGAAAATTCAAAAAGTACGACTAGAATTCACTAGATATAGCAAGCCATATGTAGCTAAATTGTATAATCATCCTAATAATGTGGCAGTGATTTATTAGACACTGGGTGATGTGAATAAAAACTTAGCAATTGCTTAAAGCATTTAGTAAAAGCAAAAGCAATTGCTAAAAGAAAAAGCAAATGCTATTAGCAATTACTAGGGTTGAGGTGAATAATCTTTTGCTTATGCTAGACAGCAAATGCTGGACTTAAATAGCAACTGCTTGTTTTTTCCTGTTGGGAATTCCTGGTTTTATCTTGTGTTTTGTCAGTCAGTTTGTCATTTGTGGTCTGGTCTTCATACAGTTTACCTGTATCTGTAATTGTAATTATGAGTTCATCTGAGAGTGATGTTTTTGGCGGTGAGGAGGAATTCTGTGCTAATTACCAGTTTGTAGAGCTTATCAGTAAGTACCCTATTGTATTAAATAATTCTCAGGTACCCCAAATTAAAAAACAAACAGAACAAGCTTATTCGAAAATAATTATGGAATATGAGAAGGTATTTGGCAAAGAGAAGAGATAACAATAATAAAAAATACAACAGAAAATACACAATCTAAAATGGAACCTTAAGAAGAAAAGTAATAAATAAGCTACAGGTAATAAAAAAATTGTTTTAAAAGATTGGGGAAAAAAGCTGCTGATGTTATTAGAAGTTGATAAAAACCCAAAATTTACGAAGGTTCCTGGAGCCCAAAGTGCAGGAACCCCTAATGATAATGCACAATCTTCAAGCGCGTCTGCAAGTGCTACCTGTGTCGAACAATTGTCAACACCTTGCGGTTCTACTAGTGGCAAGAGGCAAAAGGTTCAACTACAACTTTTTGAAACAGAAGAAACCAAGAGTTTGGGAAATGCAGACTTACAACGACTGGTGTTATTAGAACAACTGCGGTTAATTCGGATGCAGAAGGAAAAAGAAAAGATCATATTAGCAAAACTGAAACAACACGAAGATCAGCAGACAAACGTAGCCCATGGTGCTGAAAAAACATACTTTAACCTGTAAGCGAAAGTACATACTGTGTAAATTAGGCTACAAAAGTGCTTTTGTATGTTTTTTACAATTACATTCAGAGAGTATTATATAAGTTTATCTATTAATTGTGGTTTTGTTTAATATAAAGTTGTAAACATAACTGTGATTTTTTTTTTTAAGGAAAGGATTTGTTAGATGTGATCTGTTACACTCACTAAGTTTATATATTACTAATTACATTTTTCAACTCATCTCGTTTTCTTTGACCAAATCTCCTTCTGGCGGCTTCATTTTCAGGCACTTCTTCAAATGCACCAGCACCATTATCGTCATCTTCTTCCAATTCAGAGTCATCCCAAAGTAAGTAGTCTTTTAAATATTTTGCTATGTTGTGCAGAGTTGCACATATTGAAGGAACTTTATCCTATGCTACACGAATAGGATTTTGAAGGATGGAAATCCTTTTTTTAACCGGCCAAAACATCTCTCAATCGTTACTCTTTCTTTAGCATGTAATTTGTTGTAAGCTTTTTCTTGTTGTGACGTTGGATTTTCATAGGGGGTCATTAACCATGGACTTATTCCATAACCAATATCACCTAATATAATTGCATTTTCCTGTGCTCTGTTCATGACATAAAAAATTGACGAATATCTTAAAATTCTGCTGCCGTGGACAGAACCAGGCCACTGTGCATCGATACTGGTAAATATTTCTTGTGCATTTCAAGTTGCTTGAACATTTATAGTGGTTACACCCTTCCTGTTAACATAATCATCTGCAAACAAAGTTGGTTTAAAAATAGGAATATGTGTACAGTCAATAGCGGCAAACGCAGTTGGAAAGTTGAAAAGCCTCGCCCATTCTACTTTTGCCTCTTCGATTTTCCTGCCATCAGGAAATATTACCCACTCCTTAGATTTATCCACTACTTTTTTTTAGAACAAAGGGTATTGTTTTTGTCACTGTTGATCTACTGATACCTAGGTCCTCTGCAATACCATTTTGAAAACCCGGATCTCCCAAAAATCGAAGAAAACCATCATCCTCTGTTTAGATGACAAAGCTTTCCCTCTAGTTTCTGAGTACTCACCCAAGAAATGGTCTGCCAGCCACTCAACATTATTTTCTGTAAAGCGATACAACTCCTTGTACCTGTCTACATAACACTCAACACGCTCACGGTAATTTTTCTGTTTACGAAATTAAAAAAAAACTGAGCCATTTTTAACACGTCTGGTCACTTTAAGAACTTTCTAGCATGTGAGGGGGGATGCTTGATAATTTTGTAGTAAATGCTAGAACATTTAAGCAAAAGGTGAGTTTTATTCACATGCATTTGCTGAAACGAGTAGCAATTGCTAACCAGTTTACCAATTGCTAGAGAGACTAGCAATTGCTTATAGTACAAGCTTTTACTATACTTTTATTCACATGAAATGAACCTTTTGTTTAAGAAATACCTAGCAAAAGCAATTGCTAGGCTTTATTCACATCACCCAATATCCTGACTACTAACTACTAGACTTCAAAGACAGTAGCGTAGCCAGAAATTTCGTTCGGGGGGGGTCCGAAACCGGGGATCCGGGGGACGTTTTGTGTGTTATTTACCAATGAGTTCACTGGTAAAAGGTAAATACCAAAAATATGGAGCTTTAGTAACTACGCCTTATAGAAAGTGGAAAAATTAATAGGCAAATTCAACTCTCACAGCAACTCTAGTACCACAAATTTTCTTGAATAGCTACAGAAACTTTACGAAGTTCAATTCTGGCCGAGTAGAAGGCACCAAAGTGATGTTGGATTCACTGGATAAGAAAGAAAAAGAACAAAACAGTGCTTCACTCAAGCGTATAATTGACACAAACTATATTCTGTGGAGAAAATGAAATACCCCTTCGGGGACATTGGGCCACTGATGGCCGAAAACCCTTTAGAAAAGGAGGGCAATTTTTGAGCGTTGCTCGGGTACAGATCAAACTAACGGTCGGAAAATGCACCGGAAAAACTCTTCTGCTTCGGCTACTTTGAATTTCACTGATTGAGGTATTTATGAATGAGTTATAATGACGATTTTTTTTATCATTACGTTACGACGTTGTAGACGTGTAATTATATATATAACACAATAAATAATTTAAATAATACAAATTTAACTTAATTTAATTTAACAGCTGTAACAAATACAAATGAAGTGTCTCAGTATCATATGTTTACTTACTACTGCATGCAATTTTGGGTAAAAAAGCTGTCGCCATTATAGGTTAACATTATTAGTGCAAGAAAACATTAATATCAGATACTGCTTACAATGCCGAGAAGAAAACGCCCAAACATAGATCGTTGAAGTAGATCGAATGTGCGGCGAGCTACCTTACGCGCTAATCGCACTGATGACCAGCAAGCGACTGAACATGATAACAGTCGTATTGGTATGGCGCATTTGCGTTCTACAGTAAATCAGAATGAAGTGGATAGACAAAGAATGCAACGAGTTTGGGCACATCGATCACAACAGCAGCGAGCCCGGGAAAAGGAAATTGACCGATTCCGCAAACGTAATGCTCCTGTGAACCTGGAACGAGCAGCATTCTCCTACGATCCAGAAATCGATTATAATGCCGACAAATCTGTAAAAATTGGGGAAATGTCAATCATTTGTCAACATTGTAAACCATTAAAATACAGCGGTGAATCGGCAGGTTTATGTTGTGCTGGCGGTAAAGTAAAATTGCCACAATTGGTCCCACCACCTGATCCGTTATACTCATTAATTTATGGGATGGAAAATGACTCTAAACCCTTCTTGGCCAACATACAAAAATATAACAATTGCTTCCAAATGACGTCGTTTGGCGCAACGCATATTGTAAAGGACAGTTTCATGCCTACTTTCAAGGTAGTATACCATACTTAATTAATTTTTTTAATTATACTTTGTATTTGTATCACAAATAATTTAACAGGATCATAAACCATTACAGATACAAGGGCAAACTCATACATTATGTAACATTTGGTATCTGTGTGCTACTTACCGTGAAGCGTGTCAACTATTACAGTTACTCGAGGATGATATAAATTGGGATAATACATTCAAGGATTCCATCATATCTTCATCACCACATCAAATTCGAACATTGTTTGCGATTATAATATCCACATGTTTCCCTTCGAATCCGGAAGATTTGTGGATGAAATATAGGGATGACATGTCTGAGGATGTGCTACATCGTGTGCGATGTCAAACTTCTAATCCTACACTACTAATTAATGCGGAAATTTACAATGAGACATTGATCATGATAGAAGATATGTGTTTATTGATGGCAAATAAAGTACTGTCGTGTTTGGGCCTGACAGCACCCAATCGTTCAATGCAAGATGCATTTAACCATGAGTTACAAAGAGAACAACAGTACGATACTGAAGCATTGACCGAAACAGTTGGCGCAACTGTTCCACAATTAAATGAACAACAAAGGATTACTTACGATATTTTGATGCAAGCTGTTAACAGTGGATCTGGAGGGATTACTTCCTTGATGCTCCCGGGGGTACTGGAAAAACTTTCCTAATTTCTTTGCTATTGGCAAAAATCCGATCGCAATATGAGGTAGCCCTAGCGTTGTCTTCATCTGGAATAGCTGCAAATTTACTAGAAGGTGGACGAACTGCACATTCAGCCTTGAAATTACCACTAAACATGCAAATCAATGAAACACCAGTTTGCAACATCACCAAAAATAGCGCTATGGCAAAGATTCTACAGATATGCAAATTGATAATTTGGGACGAATGCACAATGGCCCACAAGAGGTCGCTGGAGGCACTGGACAGAACATTAAAAGATTTACGTGACAACCAAAACATTTTTGGTGGAGCCATGATTCTGTTGTCAGGTGATTTTCGTCAGACTCTTCCAGTTATTCCTCGGTCAATTGTTGCTGACGAACTAAATGCGTGCCTAAAATCATCTTAACAATTTTTTAGTGCAACTGGGACAGGTAGTTGTTTTATTCTGCCGTTCTATCCACTTTTTGCAAAAGGGACAATGCATTGTAAAAGTTCTTATTCTATAAAAACAAATCAATCAATCAATTTAAAGGAAAGTGACTATCACGTTACAAACGAATTCAGCCAATTATAAAAACAAAGCGATCTGACATTTGATCTGACAGAAATTTAAAACACCTTTTTGAAGACACCTTTATGTTTTTTTTATTAATTATTGTGGCATTGTTCAACAGCTGCGGTGTAGAAGGCGCTGTATTCATTGCATTTTGAACAGTTCTAAGATGCCATAGTAATGGCCTGTACTATGATGATGATGCCTTTATAAAGTTACTGGTTCTGCAATTAGGGTTTAAATTAATATGGTTTATGTTAAGAGGTAAGTGAAACGAAGTTCACCGGGTCAGCTAGTACCTATATAAATATCGAGAAAAAAAAAACAAAAATAATCACTTCCGATCGGAATATACTAAGGAAAATGAAATAATACCTCAGTCAGTGAAATCCAAAGTAGTCGGAACTTCTCATCAGCAGAGTTTTTCCGGTGTATTATCCGACCGGAAGTGATTTTTATCAATTTTTCTTTGATAATTATATAGGTATTCAATAATTAGTCGGCGTTCAATTGATACCTAAAATCAATGTTCTAACATAATTCTAAGTACCACTTTTATCTCAACAACTCAACCAGTGAAATCCAAAATCGTTAAAATCTCAATCAGTAGAGCTTTTCCTCGGTATTTTCCGACCGGAAGTGTTTTATTGTTTTTTTCTCGATAATTATATATGTATTTGTCGGCGTTGAATTAATATCTAAAATCAACGTCCTAACATAATTCTATGTACCACTTTTACCCCAACCACTCAACCAGCGAAATCGTCAAAACTTGAATCTGTACAGAGCTTTTCTTCGGTATTTACCGACCGGAAGTGATTTTTTTCTCGATAATTATATAGGTACAGTGTACAGTTTAATGATAACAAAAATCGTAGTAATTCAATTCAAAACTCAATCGAACATCACGTTTACCTCAATCACTGAAGTCCAAATTAGTTGAAGTTCTAATCAGTAGAGTTTTTCAAGTGTATTTTCCTACCGAAAGTGATTTTTTTATATTTTTCGATAATTATATACACGTCTACAGTTTAATCACACCTAAAATCAACGTCGTAACTTAATTCTTAGCAGTCATTATACGTCCCCAAGACGAATTTGAACGAAGTGGTCGCTAATTTAAACTTCGCCGTGTTACGGTTCAGTTTACTTTGCGACGTCACGTGACCGCGCCCTATAGAAATACCGTGATTACACTACACTATCCGAAAGGCCGAGGCCAAAAGTATCGTTTGATACTTTATTATTTAAACGAAAGGACAGTTATATGTTTAACAACGGTCACTTTAATCAATTAAATTAATCAATTTAATGTTTGTAGACAAGAGTAATGATAACTCTCCCCTTTTCTCCTGCTCTATGCTTAATTTTTTAATATGTCTTAAAATTTCGGGGGGGTCCGGACCCCCTGGACCCCCCCCCCTTCGCTACGCCACTGCAAAGATGTCACAAGTTAGACCTTACTGACCGCTTTTGGTGAAAACAACCGACATAATTTAATCATCAATGCTGTTGTGCATTCAGATTATTAATTTTTTTTGTAATATCATGTAATAATTTACCCACAAAATTATTTACTTTATGTTTATTGTAAAAGATTGTAAATAAAATATTGTTAAGAAGTTACACAAGTCTAGAACTCTTATCTATCTTTATACTCTTTGGCAAGCCGTCTGCTATTGCTAGCGCGAATGGAACTGTTGTTTTGTTTTGGTTAATGTAGTTTACAGAGTATACACACTACACAGGTTTAGATGCAGATGAGAGTGTATATAATGTGTTTAGAGATGGTTCTATGTATAAATAGGCAATACAGTAATGGAAAAAATCTATGATTGTGCTTACATTCAATAATTCTCACCACGATACAATAAGTCTAATTAATTACAAAATTTGATTCAAAAAGGTTCAAACACAGCTACAATCAGTCATCAAGCCATCTCTTTCGACATTACTCAATTACTGTAAAACTTGTTAGTCTACGCATAGAATATGTAAAAGTTTTTTAAATTCCCATTAGTTATGAAGAAGTGATTTCCAAAATAACTTGATGGTCAAATTCAACTTATTGGTAATAGTGTATTTCTACTGTGTCACAGGCCTTGTGGAACAACTTTGAGTACATCCGATTTAAATTTTGGTTTTCCAGTTTATTGATAAGAATCGAAAAATGAATCATGCTGCAATTTTGGCCCTAGGTGGTATTGGAGGAGATGTTTTAAGGGTTTTATATGATGTAAGTTTCTATCTAAAATTGAGTTGTAAAGTTACTGTTTGTAGTTGTAGCCTATCACCTTTTTTTAGTTATTTTCCATACATATAGGTCCAACGTAATCTGTGTTCAGGAAAACATTGATCAGACATCCCTCTGGCCATCAATGCTGGTTTCGTTGGCGCCCTTCCACTCTTTGTTGCTGATGGAAAAAGAAAAAGCATATCATAGGTAGTAGCCTACGTAAATTCAAGCTCAGGTCATGTAAGCACTCCTAAATGCTAAATGTAACGGACACGAGCTTTTTACTGTCTTATTGTCTATAAAAGAAAATATGTTTATTATATGAAAAAGTGGTTATAGGTAATAGTAGTTATTGTTCAAAAATCAGTATCGGTTAGTTATATCAAAATTTATAATTAAGTAGTATTGTTTGTCAATATCTATATTTAAAGAACTGGGTTCGCTTATCGTACCTTACCCGGACAGGCTAGTTCAGTAATGCCTCCGGCCATCAGCACGGGCTATAAGCACCCCTGGTGCTAATAGTGGCGAGTGATAAATATCCCTTGAGCTAGTACTGATCAGTAAAATATAAAATTCCTGAAAGCTACATTTACGTTACAGTGCACTCTCAACACTAACTTTCCCACTGAATATGGAGATAAACACCACTCGCTAGTACCACAAAAGGAATAAACAATGACTAAAATTTCAATACCAGATAACTTGATTCTCAAGATACTGTTTGGACGGATATTAATTAACTTTTTTCGGCGCTGCTAACACTCAACTAGGTACTATATTTGGCTTTTATCTAAACTATTATATAAAAATCTAATTTTGTCTGTCTGTGTGTTACTCAGTCACTTAGTACTAAGACTGTAAGTTTTACATGGACATCCTAATAGTCCGTGGTTAACATATAGGCCTACTCCTATTTCAAAATTTCCTCTGGACTACGCCCCACTTGTCTTGAAAATTTCCTTTTTGGCTTAATCAGCAGATAGTAATTATGTTTTTGTAAACAAAAATAAACTATTTATTTATTTATCAATGGACAACCATTTTTTATAAGAATAATACAAATTAATTAATTCAAGACAGACAGCATAATCGAACAAATTTACAATAAAACATGGTGTGTTAGTTTTGACTTTGCAATAAGTATCAAAAAATAACAAATCATAAATAACACTAACCAACTCGAAAACTAATATTAACTTAAATGTTAGCAGATATTAAGTAGTATATGCAGCGCTTGGTCAGTAAAGTAATGCAGATTTCAAAGGCAAAGTTACTATCTAACTTTTGCTACTGATTTAAAGACTGTCATAAAACACACCTTTTGTTTGTTTTTTTTTTTTTTTTTAAATGAAGTAGGCCTTTTTGACACTCAATTATGGTACCAGAAATACCTTATTTATTTATTCATGATAAACACCACTTCACAACTGTACAAGATGGCAATACATAAAGAAATCTTATAAAATGTAAGGAAAAAGTTCAATTTCAACAAGTAACAAAATTATAATCTTGCATCTTGCATAAATTATATAATTGCATCTTGCATGAGTGTAGAACACCAGCTCAAAAAAGAATAAATAGACTACACAATGTAAAAAACAACAAAGCCATCACAAAAGAAAACTATAAATACAACAATAATCATAAATCGAGCAATTGTAAAAACTTAACAAGAAAATTAACATAGAAAAATTTTTACTTTAAAAATACATGAAAATACATGCTTGAGGGACTTGACACTGTCGAGAAAGATACCTTAGACTGGAATAAACTACAATGGCCATATATATATATATATATATATATATATATATATATAACTAATAGAAGAAAAAGACTTCATATAAATCCTTTAATATTTCGACTTTTATGTCGTTTTCAAAAAGGTACAAAAAATATATATATATATACAGTGATACGCAAAATCAAATATCGTTTCAAAATGACACAGAGCTATTCTTAACACCATCAGTATGTTAACTGAAAAGCTAAGAATTTAGACTTTAGGATTCCTCCACGCTGGCCTAAAATAGTTTATTTGTTACTGAAATTTTTTAGAAATCTGAGTTATTTCATGGTAACTTATTTATAAAAACTGTTGCACTCTCTTACTTGAGGGCCCCAAAACACTGTTTGTTAATCTTTAACCTAAAATTTTTAATTAGAAGATTGGAATACTAGCTTGGATTTTTTTAAAATTTCCAACTGAGTTTCAAAAGTAATTTTTTGTTGCAGGAAGAAGTATTAACAGCCATGTTAGCATTTATTCATCCATGTGAAAAAACTATACTGAAGCAATTAATAAACATCGCAGATAGTTATAAAACCCTCAAATGCTTTACAAGGAGGATTCCTCACTTTGGAAAAGAACAGATAACATTGGGTATGTTTACTTTTAAAATAGGTTACTGGAATAACGTAGAATTACATTAACCATAATTAGTGTGATTATTGAACTGTACGGTAAGTAAATTCTAGGTTGTTATAACTGTGATTCAAAAATTAGGATATGAAAAAAGGTATTCTTCACCGCTGTATATGTTGTTCACTGTAAGAGTTAAGCATTGTACATTTTGACTTATTAGTTGTAGAAGTTAAATTTGCAACAATCTATAGTCAATAACCATCCTGGTTTTTATGTATGTTTTGTATATACAGGGATGCTACAGGTCAGGGAAGTCAGGGAAAAGTCAGGGAATAAAAACAGGACTGGAAATCAGGGAAAAGTCAGGGAATCCGGTCTCAAGTCAGGGAAAAGTCAGGGAATTTCGACGTTGGTCAGGGAAAAATATAAAATCCCTTTACACAAATAAACTTACTGCTGCCGCGATCATTTAATCAGATCATTTAAGTCAATATTTTTGTACGTATTAAACTGTGTTCACTTTATTTTTTGCTTTTTTATATTTACCACCCGGTTAGCCTCAACACCGCTTTTTTCCACCCATTAATTGCCAAAAACCCTGGGGATTGCGTCGAAAAAAGTCAGGGAAAAATGAAAAATTTGGTCTGGAAATCAGGGAAAAGTCAGGGAATTTCATTATTGGACTCCTGTAGCAACCCTGATATAGGGTTAGTAAAGATTATTAATAAAATATAAAATTATATATTTATCTTATATTAATAATGTCTTTGATATATAAACAAAAAAGTGCCTTTTATAATCTCACAATAATCCTTATGCTCTTTATCTTTCAATGTTGGGAGTGCCGATGGCCGAGCTGTCTGACGTTGGACTTTGAGTCTGAGTTAGAGATAGCGCAGGTTCGCAATCCTGTCTTTGACCCTTGCACTTTCTGTCAGTACCACCGACCTTGTACTGTATTGACTCTTCCCCTTATTCTGCTTGATAAGATTCTCGCACAGGCCAGTGGCCCATGAGGACAGGCAGAATAAGGTTTAAAGGGGATTGGCTTTTCCTTTTTTTTAAAAGAAAAAAAAAAACATGCTGGTTCTTATGTTTTAGTTTCAGCAGAGAAATGTATAATAATTTGACTCTTCCCAACCATCTTCATTTCTGCCTGTCCTGTAATTTCTCATTCTGGCCTTCTAAGTGAGCATAGTTAATTCAGTTTAGTGCCAAGTTCCCTTTACAAGCCAATCCATTTCATTCTTTTTACATTGTATTTATGTTGTTCTCATGTACAGTAAACAGATGCCATATTTGTTGTTTGTGTTTTATTCTCCATTCTGTATAACTACTATTTATGGGTCCAAAGATTATTTTCAAGATTTTACTCTTAAATATTAGTTTTTTTACTTCTCTTTTATTTCCTTATTCCCAGTTATCTGCCATATTTATAAGCACTGGATGAGTTTAATATTTTGTAGTACACTTTACTTTTGTCTGTTGAAGTAATAA
Organism: Homalodisca vitripennis; assembly: GCF_021130785.1. NCBI lineage: Eukaryota > Metazoa > Arthropoda > Insecta > Hemiptera > Cicadellidae > Homalodisca > Homalodisca vitripennis. The sequence goes on along the minus strand of NC_060208.1, from coordinate 126,709,322 downwards.
CTATCTTAAGTATTGAAAGTGGAATAGTCTTCATCAATTAATTATGTAGAAATTAAAACCTACCAACAGAATGAACAGTTTTATTCTGCATTTATCTGCAAAGGTATCCTAAAAATGTATCAAAATCACAGACATCTAAACCTCTTAATCCAAAATTCAATAATAGTAACAGTTTCAGGATACTATACTAACAAATTGTGGATAAACTTATGGATAACTTGAAGTTATAACTTTATAAAGGTACAAAAACTCAGTCACAAGTCCATTAAGATATTAGAATTTTAATAACTTGCTGTCTCAAATTCGTTAAGATAAAACTTGTTGATTTGCTGAACTTGTGACTACAGTAATAAGTGCATAAAGACTATCAAACTGAGGAGTCAAACTTGTCACAAGTTAAAAAAAAAAATGTATTGTTTCAGGGCATATTGAAGCTAATGTTGCATAGATATAGTTGTGTTTGTCCCTAATGAGCTTGGAGGGTACTCTAAATATATTACGTAATACAGTTTTTAAATTTTCCTTCTATGATAGAATATCTCATGTGACTCAGTTTTGTATATTTGAATGTGTGATTAGATGTGTTATGATTCTTGATAATTATTGTTGAAAGAGAACTTCAGTATAGTAATATTTATACGTGATGTTCCCAGATGATGGCTCTAAGATCATGCCAGGGATGTATTTACGTGCATTTTCCAGTGGTTTGCATGACAGCTTGGAGCCATATCGCACCAACCTGGTCAATCTGGAGAAAAAAGTTTTGGAATTTCCTGAAACAACTTTGTCAGGAATCCTCTCTGAAGTTTTGCCTTTTGTTCCTTTGCTCACTACTTTGAACTCTATCGTGAACCAGGTGAGTAGCCTAAACCAGTTTGAGAATTTAACTTTGCTGCAATATTGTTGTAAATTAAATTACCTGTGAAGTTGTTTGGTCGCAAAGTAGACTATTTTAATAAATTCATTGCTCATTGATTTTATTATCTTGATACTCAACATTGATTTTAAACAAAGAAAAAATTTATGTACTTTTTAAAGATAATATTCTCAAAGGCAACAAACACTTCAGGTATATCTAGGTCACATACAGTATTTGTAAACATTTTAAGTTAATCTTGATTTAGAAGGACAAAACAAGGATCTGTTGAAAGTAAAATCTATTTAATGACCAACTAAGATTTTTATTTGTTGTACCTTTATTGTATAACTTTATTCATAGTTGTATCTATTCACCTGCTTACTATTTCATTAACACTTACTTAGAAAATATATATTTTTGTATCATGTTTTCACCAATATTTTTTATGGCACTTCAATCACTTGCTGTTGTTTCAGATTGTTGCAAATAAACTTCATGGCTGCAAGATTTTACAGATGTTGCATCAAAATTTGTTATCGGGCATTGACATGGTGGATACAGCAATGGCAAGGTTTGTCAAATTTAACTTAATAGTGAAATCTGAAATTCACAGCTTTTAACATTTTTTATACCACTAGTATTTGTTTGTGACAGGATTATACAATGCTGTCATCAGGTGATGTTGAAGCAGCTTACCAGTTGGCTGCTCCACGGTCATCTTTTGGACCCCTACAGTGAGTTCTTCATTGAGTCTTGTATGACTTCCACTGACGGTCTACACTCCAGCATGACTACACTCGACAGTGAGAGCGTGCCTGACAATGTTTTGGTAATTTTCAAAGTCTCCTCATTTAATCAAGCCAAAGGAATTGATAAACCAGTAAGACTCACCTTATTGGAGGTCTGGTAAAGCTATGCTTACTATGTAACATATTATTATGTGACTGTCAGTATTACATTTACACATAATTCCTTCTTCTCTACCAATTGTCTTAATCTTTCTGGTCTTACCAATCAGTCTGAGCCTATCAGATGTTATATAAATATAGTGAATTAACCAAAAACACTACACAATTATACATACGAAAATAACATTTGTTATGTCATATAGTAATCCTGAAATTTTGTTCTATTGTAAACATATAAATGTACGAGTATATGTCCAGGAGAACAAAAATAATGCAGGATTACAGAAATATTAACCATTTGGTAAAAACATTGTATGAACAAGTTGATGTTTTTGATAAACCAATAATTTTACATATCCCCTAGAATATATATAAAAAATATATATATAAAGTTTAAAAAGAAACCAATGCATCAGAAGAGGTTAAAGGCGTTATACCCAAGCCCAACAGTGTTTTTTGCTTAGAATACAAAAATACATAGTAATAGCATATGATTGGAGAAATTTTAATCTTTGTTTATTAGAATTGTAATATAGGCCATAAGCTGAAATAATATTTAAAGATGTAAAATATCCCCTTCTGTTATATTATTTTAGAATAGATACACTGTACGTTTTACTCCCAGATTTTGAACCTTTTGTGGGTATTTTATTTAATATTTTTGATTGATTTTAATTTGTGTTTATTGGTGGAATTATAGTCAATATCCATTTTCAGAATGAGCCTCTTACTGAGTATAGGATTGTCTTGGACCAGGTGCCCAGCTACATCCCTCCATCCGTGCCAGAGAAGGCTAAGTTTGTGGGCAGCATGGTCATACTATTCTCTAGAGACCCCCGGGATAAGAATTCTGGTTAGTTGATGTTGATACATCGTGTTTTAGTAAAAGTCTTGTCTTTTGGTTTTGTGTTTAATCCTTTTCAAGTGCAGTGTATAAAATTGATACAAGCAAGATAACTTCCTCATCCTTATGCTATGGAGCAAATAAGCATATAACTATAACGAAACAATATTAAACAGTCTTAAAATGATTTTTTATTGAAATGTGTCCATTTTTAGTTTAGAAAATAATGTATTGATACACATTGTAATTTTAATTTAAACCAAAACGTTATTATTTTGATACTTAACAACTGTTCTTGTTTTGATTTTTTTGTAAAATAGAAGCATGAATTACTTAATTGTTTATATAAACTCATCTTGAGGATTTGACAAGTTAACAGAATTATGGTTGGTTTTCATAAGTGTAAAAAAAATAAAAAGAAGAAAACACTAAGTTTGAAAACCTAAAATTCAATTTATTACTGAATTTTAAACTGAAAATTAAACAACTAGTACACAGACATCAGTCATTCTCACAAGTTTATCAGATTACTCAGGACAGCGTGTTACACTAAACATTCCAATACATAATCCAACTGATATCAAAACAAAAAGATGAATCTTCAGCCAAAGAGCAAGTAATTTAAAATCAAACATAGCTAATCAAAACTGGATCCCCGTATTCCAAGCACCAAATCCTATTCTAGCTGATAACAATTTCCACCAAATAACACAGTTGCTTCTTAATGACAGCTGCCCCCTAACCACATCAAGGAACGAGCAACATGGAAAGCTCAAACCCTGAGACAGAGAATGTACAAAACTCAAAAATCTATACCTCCAGGCTCTTCAAAAAGAAGAGTGTTCAGGCTAAGCTGAAGACAAGGCAGAAATGTCTTTCGGGAAAAAAGAATATGACCAGAGATAGAAAACACTTTGAAGAGAACGTACTGCAGCCCACGTCCCAAGAGCAGACAATAAATCAGAAGCTTTACAGTAAGCGATAAACAACAAAAGAAAAAGCCAGTCACAATATGAACATGTACACCTAATAAGTAATGGAGGCACTATATAAGAACCAGTGAAAGTTGAAAATTATTTCAACAACTTTTTTGCAACAGTGCCTAAAGAAACCTACAAAATAATCAAATAAACATCCCACCTCTCATTTACCAGAACTTACAACAGATTAGTGTAAATATATTCTAGTTTAAACACATGGCACAGACAGACATAGGAAAGGTTATAGACACCCTGAAGCTAAAAACCTCATCTGTTACAGATGGAATCTCAGCCAAACTCACAAAATCCTGCAAAAAAAGAATTTTCCTGTCCTCTTACTGACATAAATAAATCACTACAACAATGATTTTTCCAGACCAGCTAAAAACTGCAAGAGTATACCCAAAATACAAAAGTGGACCAACAACTGACACTAACAGTTACATACCTATCTCAATCTTCTCCAAAATCACCAGAAAAATTGTCCTTGAAGATTTGCTACATCACCTCGAATACCACAACCTCCTAACAGGCCAATATGTATTCTTAAAAGGCAGATCAACAACCACAGCCTTAATAAAACTTGTTGGAAAATTCATTGACCTGCTAGAGGAGTGTTATACAGTAACCAACCTTTTTTTGGACTTCAACAAAACTTTCAACTTCCTAAACCACAGACAATTACTCCAAAAGTTAAGAACAGTAGGTATAGAGGGAGCAGCACTTAACTGGTTTGAGAGCTACCTGAGTAACAGAAAGCAACTGGTAGAAATCCAACACACCAAACATAAAACTTCACAAAGGGCCCAATCTGAACTTATAAATTTGCAGAGAGGTGTACCACAAGGGTCAGTCCTGGGCCCTGTGCTCTTCCTCCTTCATACAAACGACCTACCTGTCTGATTACAAGAGGCTTGTCACCCAGTAATGTATGCAGACGATACAGTCCTTAATCCAACTAAATTAATCATTTTAGTATTCTTAATCATACCATATAAAGATTTCAAAGTAAATAACATTTGGAACATTTTATTAAAGTATAAAATATTATAAGAAATCACTATTTCATTAAGATTATTAAAATTGGCAAAAAATAAAATATCCCTGTGGAAAATATTTAAAAATACTAGTAAATCTTACAACGGCATCATCTTGATTGCACTGGTTTAACTGAAAATGATTTCACAAACATAAAAAACTCTAATATCAGATGGAGTTGCTCAAAATGTATTGCAGCATTGGATGATATTGACAGTGAATGTGAGGATGTCGATAAGGTGGAATGTAATCTGGCTCTAACAGAAGAACTAAAAAATATGAATTTAATGATAAAATCATTGAGTGCAGATCTTTCAATTGAGAGAAGAAAAGACAATACTTCAAAATCTAGTTTTACAAAAAGAAGAAGATTGTATAATTACCAAGAAAAATTGTAATAAAACAAATTATGTAAAGTGAATATCAAGTTTACCATTAACATTAGGAGATTTTATTCGACTTAAAACAAATAAAAGGAAAATTAAACTTACAGCTTCCACCACTGAAATGGACTTTAGCTTAGTGTCAGTTAACACATTTCAAGCTCTTATAACAAATAATGAAGAAAATGACACAAATAGTTAAGATTCAAAACAGGTTTGTAATAAAACAATAGACAAAATACTTTTGTGTGCTGATAGTCATGGTAAGGATGTAGCCTGGCATTTAAACAAACTGCATAATTCTTCTAGCGCTATTGGTTTTGTACATCCTGGTGGTCGTTCAAAGCAAATACTAAATATGGAAAATATTGAGTCCGAGATTCATAAAGATATTTTAGTAATAAATATGTGGGACAAACAATGTAGCGCGAAATTAATCTAAAAAAGCCTTAAATTGCATTCCAGACACTCCACAGCAGTGCAAGGAGAAAAATGTAAGTCTGGTAGATTTAGAGCTGAGAGGGAGATGCATACCCGATAGGGCATGCATTTCAACGCCAAAGGAAAGCAATGGTTGACTGAGCAGATCATTAAAACGATACAAGAGTTCAACCTGGAGCAACCCTTAGCATCAACGGAAGGCAGACAACTCAGTCCGAGAGTGAGAGATCTGGCGACCCAGGAGGGAAAAGGTCCCACTTCACCAGGAACCAGCCCATAGAGGACGACACCTGCACTGCCAGGAGAGATTTTAGTTTTAGTGATTTAATTGGTTGTTAATACACTTAAATATTCAGGGAATTAAAAGCAAACTGGATAAATTTAACTTATTGCTTGCAGATTTGTGAGACAAAATCTGTATAATATGATTAAGTGAACACTGGCTTTCAAAAGAAAATGTAAATTTATTGAATATTTAAAATTAGCTGATTTTTACAAGTTGTAAATCAATCATAATATAGTGCTATGGTAAAATTTATGTGCATTGTTTGTAATCCTCGTTTATGTTTGGAAGTTAGAAAAGAGAAGAAACAAAGGAATATGTGCTGTTTCAATTTGGGGTAACATGAAAGAATAATAGCTGGTGATAAAAGTAAAATAGAATACTAATCTTATTTTATTTCAGATGAGTGCATAAAGATGCACAACTTTATCAGCAAAAAAATGGAGTCTTCGCTGTTGGAACAACTGAAATCTCTTCAGAATTCTCGAGTGTTGAACATCTCATGTCTAGAGTCTGCCATAGACAACGTACGATTATGTGTTACTCAGGTAAAACCTCTCTTTAATCATAAAACTGGAACACCACATGCATGAGTATGTGATACACATACACTTGTATCTAATTTGTCTTTCGTTACTTGGTTTAGAAATAGATATTAAAATGTTTCCTAGAATCATTTAGTAGATTTTACCTTCCCAATGTGTTTGAGTTATAGTAGGAAGTCAAATTAGAATTAATATTTTACCATATCGGTGCAGTGCCAAACAGTTGAAATAGTAAAGGGTTCTCTGGTCGGTCTTCCAAATTGTGATTTATAAGTGATTGCTACTGAAAAAATTCATCCTCTTTGTATTGCTACAAGTACAGTTGTTTATACGGGAGATGCTGATTTTTTAACAAATATTTTTCTAAATATTCATGTACAGGAATTTTAAAATTGGTATCAAATTTCCCTAATGTAATAACTACATAATCTATTGTGCAGCCTACATAAGAAAGTATTACCGGATTTTCTGAAAAAAATATTTGATAGACTGATGTTTAATAAAATGATTTGAGATTGTTAGCAGAGCTAATAGTAAACCACTGAAACTGAAAGACAATGATGGGGGTCGCACTCTTGGCCATCCGACCTGCTAGGCACTCTTGTTATTTCCATCTGAGTGCTAAGGGTTAATCACCTGTACATTGGACCAATTATTTTCCATGGCTTAACATTTTTTTAAATATATGAACTTTGCACAATATTTGATGTATAATATTTTATGAATACTATGAACCTACCATTTGTAATTCTTGCTGTTTAATAAAGACATACAATGCAATACTATTTTCCAGTTGAAATAATTAATTGTTTACTAGTTCAGCATACAGAAATATTTCATCTGCCGCTTTGTTGCCAAACTGGAGGTGGTGGAACATGAATCAATAATTAGTAACATGGCAAACTTCAATAGTCAAGATTTAATATTTAAAATGTCTAATACAGTATTTTGAGGAACAAATCATTTGAGGAAAAACCTGAGTTTGCTTAAAGTTTTCTGTTTGTAACGTCAATGCTGATCATACCAGGAAAAAACATTATAATAGAGTTTCACGGTATTGTAACCAAATTTTAGTTAAATGTTTCTTTTATGGTGTAAACATATGCGTAGAGATTTTAAAACAGTCACAAAAGCCTTTATCAGTGGTTTGTCACATTTTTAAAAGATACTTTATTTTCAACTCAAGAATGGCAGTGGATGATTTGAAAGAATTTTGGACATTGGCTATCATTTTATGTTACAAAAATTGAAACATAACTTTTTGAAAATTAGTATCTTTCCTCTTCTTCAATGTCAAAACCAAAGACGTAAGCTTAAGCATGTATAAAAATTAACTAATTAACAGAATGTGGTAATACGCCATGGTTGACAAAAGAAAATTTGAAATCTTAAACTCAATACCAAAGTCAGGAAAAGCACACACACACACACAAAATATCACTCTACAGTACTGCTGCAACAAAATGATACACAGAAGGCAGATACGTTTGTTTAAATGTTTTCAACAAATAATGATGACAAAAATTCAAAATCCTTTCATTAATTTAAAAGCCAGTCATTGACACAGCAATCAATACAAATATTGCACGTTTTCAGCAATGAAATAACGACAAAAGTATATGTTCTTAGATATCTAAAAAATTCCTGCTACAAATTTTGAAATATAAATGTACAACACTTATTGTATTTGTTACAATAACAGTGAAAAGTGCTATGACACTGTTACAGCATCTGTTCTCATTAGCCAAGGATGGAGCAGATTTGATGGGTGAGTTGAGGCTGATCAGGGATTTATATCTGCTCGGTAGAGGTGAGCTGTTCGTCACATTTCTGCGCAATGCCAGCAATACATTGCTGAAGTCGGTTTCCTCCAACAGTGGTAGAGGTGAGTCACTATGTCACATTTCTGACCATTGTCAGCAACATGTTGCTAAGCCGGACTCAAAAATAACTTTTATTATCATTGGTATTAGTATTAGTTTTTAAAATGATCATAAGTTGGTTGGCTCTCCTAGTTCATAAACAATGCAGGGATCCTGACTAAGAATACAATGACTAACAATGTTAGGAGCTGTGATTATTATGTGTGAAAATCTGATCAGTCCGTGGATAGTGTAGGTTTATTTGACCATAAAACCTTTTTTTAAACCTTATAAATTTCAACCAGACTTTCGGCCTAGTTCTAAGGTAGTGCTGAATGACCCTCCTCATCTATAGTACTTCAGCTATTAACAATAATAATAATAGCAAAGTGGATAAATCAAATAAAAGACAAATTATTCTGTTTTAACGTCAGAACATATATATATATATATATATATATATATATATATATATATATATATATTGTTGTACAACATTCAAATCAAGTGAAGGAATAGACAAATGGCAGTTGCGATGTCATGATAATAGTTAATAATATAAAACGAATAATTATAAAAGAATGAAGATCAGCAAAAAGCAGTTTAAGTTATTACAAATTATTTACTGGAAAATTGTATTAAAAATGATAACAATTTCTGGACTGTTAGAAAAAAGTAAACGTTTATACAACATAGTATGTTTGAGAATCTCCTCTTGGAAAAATGGTTCCATTCTATTACTTATTATTAATGAGAATCAAACGACAGGAGACTTTAATATCAATTTCCTTGTATAATCTTACGAATTAAATCTATTCAATAGCTTAACTAACAGTTTTACTTATTTACAACTGTCGGAGACATTATCTGTAGATCTAAAAAAGGAGGCTTATGTTCGGACAATGTAATAACCAATCATTTCTTAGCTCCTTCCAATCTGAAATTCTTTTCACATGTCTGTCTAACCATGAAAGCCAATTAATAACTTTCTCTCTCCTTGTTACACCAAATGAGTCTGTAAAAAAAAAATTTTATTCCTTTAGATGGATCTTCATTCCTAAAAAAACCCAAATTCAAACGCTTCTTTGAAACGAGTCATGGAATATGGTGTTACAAAACACTACCTTTGTGGATATTTTTTCAACATTCACTAACATCTTTATAGGTTGTTTCAATTCTTGTTTTCTCTTAGTTCTACAAACTTCCTTTACCTTAGCAAGAAAATCTACAACTAGAGCTGAGGTAGTTGACTCTGGGAGTTTTTTTAGTTTTGTAGAAGACTTTGTGATGCTTATGTTCTGCATTTGGAGAACCCAGTGGAGCTAACAATCCACTATATTATATTCTCACAGAATCAGGGTCACAATCTTATAGCTGTAGACCTCTATCCATAATGTCCACTAGTGGAGAGTGTGAGCCTGAGTAAGGTTTGCGCAATAAATCCATTAGAGATAGCATCTCCTCTCAATGATACATTTATTAATGTTTCCAATCATTTGAAAAATATCAACCCACTTTGAATTCTTACTGAGTGCCTCCTTTATGGTAAGTTCAGGATTCTTTTTTTCTTTCATTATATTCATATCACAAATATATTAAGTGCAATCATATCATTAGAAAATCCTATTTAAAGGATGTTTTCATTATTTATTTTCACCACTGAACTTACTTCCATATTTACATATTCATTTAACATTTTCATTTTTGAAGATATCTTTCCAAATAACTTTAAGGTCAGCAAAACAATTCCTGTACTGAAAAAATTAATAGCACAAGACATCCAAACACCTGTATTGTCAAAGGTTTCTGATTGAGGATTGTAGATGACAGGCATCTTAGCTTTTTTTAATCGGGGTGAGTCTTGTCTCATCAGTACAGTTTTCAATCAGGTTTTAATATATTGGATGCTACAGCCTTTGCTTTAATTCTCTCCCACAAACAGGCCTTGAATCGACTTGGACGGTTCAGTGCCACTGTGGAACGCATGACTCAGGTCAACTTGTATTGCATTACAATTTTCCTTTGACAAGTGTTGCAATCTATTGGCAATATTCTAAACAGTTACAGTTAATCCGCTATAGTCACCACTGTTGTAGTATTGTTCTCTGTAATAATGCTTTTATTGTTTTTTTATTTTAGTTAGTTCAGTGGAAAACATGTCTATGCTGATTCATCCGCTTTGTAACATTGAAATCAATTTTGAAATTTGTTGTGATGGTGATAATTTGAGTGAATGTAGTGATATTTGTGTTGACATTAATTCTGGCTAGGCAATAAGACACTAAAGGACCTGCAAACAGTGCTCTACTATGTTCTGCAAACATCTGTGTTTCTTTATGTATCATAAAAAATGAATGGATGTTACTCAAACACAATGTAGTTCATTCTATAATTTCAAATTCCCTAGGGATTCGATCCACAACAGTGTGAATAATCTTGTGTGACTTTTTAAAAGTTAGGAAACTGATTTTAGATGTTTACCTCAAAAATTGCCAAATAAGCAAAAAGCCGAGCATGTGAGAATCAGCCAGTAGACCCTTCATCTGTGTAATAATAGTGGTCATCTGATTATTCCCAAAATTGTAACTTTAGATGAGATGTGTGCATTTTATTGTGTTTAAACTCGAGAAGAGTTTTGTGTATGGGTGTTTGAAGACACACCATTCCTCACAATGGTCAAGAAACAATAATCGATATAGCAAGTAATGAACACTGTTCTCTTCAGGAGTATGGAACTGGTGTAGGCTATTAGTTGGTATAATGAATGTTTTCCAGAAGTTTTGCACTGCTGCAAAAACTTTGGATTTTTTGCTGAAAATGGCAGTAAAATTATGGAGCATTCTCCTTATTCACTCGATCTCACTATCTTTGGCTTCTGGTTATTCTTCAATTTGAAAAAAATATTTGCTTGGTCATCCCTTCTGATGCTGAAATTAATGATTAGATTTGAGCTATATTTACTCAATTCAAAAGTGAGTGAATAGATACTTTCAACAAGTGGAGAATGAAACTTCAAAAGTGCACTGAGGTTGGAAAGAATAACTTTGAGCACACCTAACATTTGGTAAGTCTAGCACAAAAACTCTTTTATATTTCAAAACTTTCAGAGTGACTCTCGTTTTTAGATGATGACCTCCATGAAATGAAGTCAATCTGCTGAACAAATGTATCACTCAGTCCATCATCAACATTGCTTTTGTAGTAAAAACTAAAGATTTTTAGGATTTTCATTAAATGGTGATTTCTCAAGGGTCTCTATTCTTTTTTTTTTTTTTGTAACTACAACATAGGGTGTAACAAATCGCCAAATGCTGATAACTGACTGGCATCAATTACTAAATTTAAAAGTGATAACAAAAACTTTAAACTGCTTTTACTGCAAAAACTGTTGTTCTAAGTTTATTTATACACACAGCATATATACGTATTTACAGCATTTCATTTGATATAACGTATTACGAAAATTAAAAGTAAGAAATTGGCTATTTTAGATTATGACATTACTCACAAGACAACAGTTGTCAGAACAGTTATATCAAGACGCAATAACAAAAGTGTATTAGTTATACTTCTTACTTTAAATTATATTTTAAATAAATTACTTGCCTAATGTTTCAGATTTAAGTAACTTGTTAAACACTTCAGCTCGCAGTGTCCAATTGAACAGTGATGTCATCATGGAAAAATTCTCGTTCAAAGTACCACCGAAAGATGCTGTTGCACCTGGATGTAAGTGAACTGAATGTCTGCTATTGTCTCTTGTTAGAAATTATCAACTTACATTTTTATGTATTTAAATTCTAGAATTTTAACTGATCATTATATGCATTTGAATTTTAACAATTTTGATTGAGATTATTCGATACATTTAAATTTTAACAATCTTGGTTAATATTATTACATTTTTTATAACTCAATACACACTTTTTATAAGCCTATTTCCATTTCAGTAGTATACTTATATACAATAAAACAGTAAAAATAAAATTTAAGACTGACTTTAGTTTGAGTCTGAATAAAGCTCATCATGACTCTGGTAGATTAAGAATGGGAAAAGAAATGCCTCCTCCACCTGCAGTTTACTCTGACTGTGCCCCTCTTGTACATGACTTTGTAACAGGTTCCTTATGATTGGTGATGACTGGAGTACAACCATTCCTGGCCCGCCACCTGCTGTTCACACTGCCTATGCTCCTCTTTTACAACACTTTGTTTGTGACAGGTTCTGTATGGTCGGTGATGACTGGAGTACAACAATTCCTGACCCCTCCCCCTCCTGTTCATTCTGACTGTGCTCCTCTTTTACAACACTTTGTTTGTGACAGGTTCTGTATGGCCTGTGATGCCTGGAGTACAACCTCCCTGGCCCCTCCCCCTCCTGTTCATTCTGACTCTCCTCCTCTTGTACAATACTTTGTTTGTGACAGGTTCTGTATGGTCGGTAATGACTCTGGAGTACAACCTCCCTGGCCCCTCCCCCTCCTGTTCATTCTGACTGTCCTCCTCTTGTACAATACTTTGTTTGTGACAGGTTCTGTATGGTCGGTAATGACTCTGGAGTACAACCTCCCTGGCCCCTCCCCCTCCTGTTCATTCTGACTGTCCTCCTCTTGTACAATACTTTGTTTGTGACAGGTTCTGTATGGTCGGTAATGACTCTGGAGTACAACCTCCCTGGCCCCTCCCCCTCCTGTTCATTCTGACTCTCCTCCTCTTGTACAATACTTTGTTTGTGACAGGTTCTGTATGGTCGGTAATGACTCTGGAGTACAACCTCCCTGGCCCCTCCCCCTCCTGTTCATTCTGACTGTCCTCCTCTTGTACAATACTTTGTTTGTGACAGGTTCTGTATGGTCGGTAATGACTCTGGAGTACAACCCTCCCTGGCCCCTCCCCCTCCTGTTCATTCTGACTGTCCTCCTCTTGTACAATACTTTGTTTGTGACAGGTTCTGTATGGTCGGTAATGACTCTGGAGTACAACCCTCCCTGGCCCCTCCCCCTCCTGTTCATTCTGACTGTCCTCCTCTTGTACAATACTTTGTTTGTGACAGGTTCTGTATGGTCGGTAATGACTCTGGAGTACAACCCTCCCTGGCCCCTCCCCCTCCTGTTCATTCTGACTGTCCTCCTCTTGTACAATACTTTGTTTGTGACAGGTTCTGTATGGTCGGTAATGACTCTGGAGTACAACCTCCCTGGCCCCTCCCCCTCCTGTTCATTCTGACTGTCCTCCTCTTGTACAATACTTTGTTTGTGACAGGTTCTGTATGGTCGGTAATGACTCTGGAGTACAACCCCCCCTGGCCCCTCCACCTGCTGTTCACTCCGACTGTGCTTCTGTCTTACAACAATTTATTCAACTTCCTGCTACAGGTCAAAATGGCTGAACTTAACCTCCACAATGTTTGGCTTGAAATAATCAAAAGGAAGGATCAACCGTAAGTCAAATAAGATTAAAAAGAAAAATAATGTTAATAAATAAATTTGAAGAATGTATTTATTCATTAAAATAATTATCAGTTGTGGGTGGTTATTATCTATACTGTCTGTGGATAAAATGTAAAAATTCATAAAACATATTAGTACGCTACAATTTATAAATTAAAATTAGATTACAATATTGTGAAAAGAATATGGGTTATTAGTATTACAGCATCATAAAATATGGTAATTACATTTTTTGAATGTGCTATTGTTAATCAGAAAAATTACACAGGCTTGCATAGCTAAAGTGGTTTGTGGAAGAGACATAAAGACATTTAGCTTTTATCTGGTATGTATTAGATATCGGATGTGCATGGGTTGAACAACAGTGGATAGGAGACTTATCTGTCGCCATCAGATTTTCCAGTCTGGATGTAAGTTTTGAGCCAGTTGTCCAATGCAGAACAAGAATATTAGCAATAAGCCAAACAAGCAGTATGTTTCACAGCAGACAAAGTGACTAGCTGCAGCTGTATAGAGCAAGGGAGTTACACTACTGGACCAACCACACCGGCTAACGAAATAAAAGTGGTTATTGCCATATGTAGTATTTATTGAGTGTCAAGTCTAGAAAACTGGGTTTGTAGGCTATAGCCAACACCTGCCTGCTGTATTAACTTTTAATACAGTACAACCTCATTTATCAATTTAGCTTCAGTTATTCAGATCAGTTTTACAGAGTGGAGGAAATCAGGGTTTTTTATAGAAAAAAAGCAAATTTTGACGAATTTCCACAATAATTTGTTTTTTATTAACACATTTGGAATTCAGAATAATGTGTACAACAGTGTTGGAATAGGCCTACAAGAGAAATGTTGATAATTGTGAATTTGGAAGATTTAAATGAATGGCATCAGACCAAATATAGCATTGGTACAATGACTGATGTAGAATTTATATCAGCAGCTTCTTTTTCAATGATAACACAGGACAAGTAAAACTATTCTGATAATAAATGACCAGAATATTTAATGACTTATGTTGATGTCACAGCATATCTGGACAGGCTGATGATTTATTTTGACCTGAAGTTCGCCAATTCGTCCAGAGAAAATGGCATATTGAAACGTCTGCTTGTTCGTACTTCATGGAAGCAATTTACCAAAATTAAACAAAAATTAATTACTGAATAGATTTTACTCAACAGTAAACAACATTTCTTTTTTAGTTTATTTTTATATCATTAAACTTTGTAAAATGAAATAATAAACTGGCTCTATTTTAGTATTATATTTGTAACAAATAAATTGCTTAATATTATCTGTGATCTGAATTGTGTTTTTACATTATTCCCAGTTATTCGAGTTATCATTTATCTGGGTCACTTCCGCTCTAACATATTATTATAATGTTTAACTTTCTTAACTGAATATACTGTTCTACTTTCTATTTAGAAAGTTAATAGCAGGATTGTACATTTTTATTAGCAAAATAGCACTACATGTCAGGCCATGACTTCAATGAGTAAAGGTATGTACATTACCTAATTTTTAAACAGTTACTCAACAAACAACAATCCAAATAATAGTTTAACTTTATATTGTATAGGTTTTATTTTTATTTTTACAAATTCAAAAGATTCAAACTTAATTTAATAAGAGTGTAAATTTCCTTTCTAAATTATAGTATATATGCTTTAGCATACCCATTTAAAAAATAACAATAAAAACTCATTTTTGGAGCACAACTGTGAAAAAAACAATCAGTCAAAGGGTTTATCAATTTGGTACTCCACATTGGGTGTTAAATTGAGAAATACTTTTAAATAGAGATACTTACACTTGTGCTAAAATATATAAATTGATAGATGAATAAAAAAGACTACTTTGGTTTTTTTAACAATTTAAGAAATTAAATGTTTTTAATATATGGAAATATTAAATTATTTAAAATTAAAACAGGGGTTACTAATGTATAGGGCTGAATGTTAAATTTAATATAGATTAATAGAGTTTATTAGATAAATTTATAAATTTCAGCAGAGTAATCAGGGTTTTAGCGAGTGGTAGTTAGTACTGGCAATTAACAAATATTTGACAAGAACAACTTTTACAAAAGGCAGGTGGTTCTTCTTAGTCCTATGATTGACAATTAACTAGTTAGTATGAATAACTAGTTAGTAAATAACTAATAAAAATATTCTTTCTGGCTCAGTCAGAAGAAGAAGGTAGATGTTTTAACAACTGAAATATTACATACCATTTGAGATATAAAAGAATGTTCATAACAAAAGGTTTAGGATTTGTTATTAGCAAATTCAACAGTCTTATATTTTTCTCTAGGTTCATAAGTAACAGAGTTGTGAATATTTTTAATTAAAGTTTAAACGGCCGCCATAATGGAAAGAAAGGTGTACTAAGTTGGCCAACAATCTTGAGGTATTTAAAAGATCAATTTTTGTTCCAAGTTTGAACTTTTTTGTGATTTACATATAATCAGTATCTCTATAAAGATACAAAAAAATTTATTATCACAACATTTTTAGTAAATCTTAAGCATTCTTGGGTACTTTTTTGTCTTTTCTCTAGGTTTATAAATAACAAAGTTGTAATTTATTAAAGTTTGAAATAACTGCTATATTTAAACAAAATAGAATACCAAGTTGGCCACTGAGCAAAATATTGATAAGATAAATCTTTTCTAAATTCTCAACTTGATTGAGCTATTTGGGGACAGTTACAAGCTATGTTCTTTAGCATATATATATATATATATATAAACAATAGAAGAAAAAGACCACATATATTTCTTCTATTGTTTAAAGAAGCCTCTGAGCATATATATATATATATATATATATATATATATATATATATATATATATATATATATATATATATACAGGGTGATTCAAAACTAAACGGCAATCTCTCGGGAGCTTATTCTATAGCTAAAAACAAGTAAAAAAGTTCATATAACCATATGCCCGGAAACGCTTCGTTAGCGAGTTACGCCTAGCGAAAGATTTCGCCCGGATTTCAGAACCCTTGGTGAAGTCAGGCCGTATAAAAATGGTAAAGGTAGTTACAAAGATACAAATACGATTGTTTTTTATGTTTTTATATCTGACAAATTTATTAAAATTCGTCCCAGAGCTGTAAATGCAATACTTTCAGAGATATCTTACGTAAAACACAAGAATTGGTGCAAAGAAATAACACATTTTTGTGTTTAACGTAAGATTACTTCCATAAATGTTAAATAAAGGTCATTTTTTTCTTAAACGGATTTGTAGAACATTTAATTCTGAAAAGATTCATGTGAATTACTTAGGAAAAAAATTAATAATAGGTATTGAAATTTAGCTTTATTTAAAAATAAAACAGACGCACAAAAATGCATATTCTTATCTGCATAAAATATTAACTAATGTTTAGGTTGTGAGTAACAGCTGATCATTTATTCAACACTTTTTATCGTCATATTTTCTTTGCAAAGGTTGGCAATATCAGCTGATCAACAATTAAGTTCATGAAGTAATATTTGAATAACCTTTATGGAGGTTTTTGTATTGTGGCGTGTGAAGATTGTATTTTGTGAGATCCTGTGATTATTTGGAAATATTTTATACAAGTGTATAAAATATATTTTATTAAATATTTATTTTTAAAATATTTTTATAAAAGTGTATGTAATTATCTTAGTAAATAATGGCAGATAATGTAAATGGTATGTATTCGTTTGAAGAGTATACGGACATGATACTGATTTACGGCAAAGTTAACAAGAATGGTTTAGCTGCAGTTCAGGAATATCGTGATACTTTTCCACATCGAAGAACACCTGATCGCAAAACATTTGAAGCTGTGGAGAGACGACTTAGAGAAACTGGTAGCTTTAAACCGAAGCGAATAGATACAGGTCGTCAACGTAGCGCAAGGAACTATAATAATGAACAAGCAATAATAAATACTGTAGAATTATCACCAACCACAAGCACCAGACGATTATCACGTCAGTTAAATATTTGCCAGTCAAGCGTATGGCGGACACTTCATGAAGCACAGTTGTACCCATTCCATATAACACGTGTTCAAGACTTATTACCGCAAGATCTTAATAAACGGAAGATGTTCTGCCGCTGGTTAAGAAGAAATTGTTTACGACATCAGTATTTTCTTCGGCGTATTCTCGTTACTGATGAATCCTGTTTTACTAGAAATGGAATTGTAAATTTTCGTAATGCCCATACTTGGGCGTACGACAACCCACATGAAACTGCGACGAGGCATTTTCAACATACATTTTCAGTCAATGTATGGCTTGGTGTTCTGGGTGATAATTTGATTGGTCCATTTTTCCTCCCTAATCGACTTAATGGAGTAGCGTACTTAAATTTTTTAAGAACTAAACCTGCCTACCCTCTTGGAAGATATTCCTGTTCAAAACAGAATAAATGCATGGTTTATGCACGACGGAGCACCTCCACATTTTTCTAATGATGTGAAAAACTATTTAAATGATACATACGGTAGACAATGGATTGGTCGAAATGGACCAGTAAAATGGCCACCACGTTCTCCTGACCTCACGCCAGCAGACTTTTTCTTATGGGGTTGGATGAAGTCAATTGTTTTATTCAAAACGGATTAACACCATAGAGGAGTTACGTAATCGCATTACAGAGGCGGCAGAAACTATCAAGAATGCTCCAAACGTTATGAAACGCGCTAGAAAAGAGTGGATTCGTCGTGTGAAAACGTGCATTGCTAACAACGGAGGACACTTTGAGCAACTATTATAGGTGATTATTACAGTTTTATAAAGGTAAATACATTTTATGTTAATGTTCAGTCTAGAATAAATGATCAGCTGTTACTCACAACCTAAACATTAGTTAATATTTTATGCAGATAAGAATATGCATTTTTGTGCGTCTGTTTTATTTTTAAATAAAGCTAAATTTCAATACCTATTATTAATTTTTTTCCTAAGTAATTCACATGAATCTTTTCAGAATTAAATGTTCTACAAATCCGTTTAAGAAAAAAATGACCTTTATTTAACATTTATGGAAGTAATCTTACGTTAAACACAAAAATGTGTTATTTCTTTGCACCAATTCTTGTGTTTTACGTAAGATATCTCTGAAAGTATTGCATTTACAGCTCTGGGACGAATTTTAATAAATTTGTCAGATATAAAAACATAAAAAACAATCGTATTTGTATCTTTGTAACTACCTTTACCATTTTTATACGGCCTGACTTCACCAAGGGTTCTGAAATCCGGGCGAAATCTTTCGCTAGGCGTAACTCGCTAACGAAGCGTTTCCGGGCATATGGTTATATGAACTTTTTTACTTGTTTTTAGCTATAGAATAAGCTCTCGAGAGATTGCCGTTTAGTTTTGAATCACCCTGTATATATATAAAACATTGAATAAGGTGGCTTTTGGCTCTGGGAGCCCATGTTCGGTAAGAGTTATGCATACATTTTCAGCAAACGCTACCGACATTTGCGATAGGCTGAATTTTTATACAATATCTACTTGATATCATGAAATTGTTGATGTGGTTTTCAAAATATAGGATCAAGAGTTCATGGAGTTTATCAGTTGCTATTTGCTAAAAGTTTGCTAAAGTTTTTGGATTATGGAATTGTAAAACAAATGTTAACAAAATAATTAGATTGAAGTTTCAAGGACTTCGATCACTTGTTTCAGTGTGCGGCAAGAGGTATGGTCACTACACAACTGCCTCATGTTCCTTATCCACAATCTCCAGTGTTACCTACAACTGGATGTGCTGGAGGGTGAGTTCAGCATTCTTCAAGCTGCCCTGGACAAAACTGAGGACTTTGAGCAGGTCATTCACCAGCACAGCCTCTTCATCACTCATATCACAGCCCAGGCATTTTTGCTTTATAAAGAGGTGATACAATTATCTAATTATCTTTATAATTTTCATCCCCAGAATTTAAAAATAATATGATTAACCTTTATAGTCTCAAACACTTACAAAAGTAAGGCACTGCCAGAGTCTATGTGTTTGTACTGTTTTGTTCCTTTGTGCTTATTGGTTTTTTTACTGTTTAGCCAACAAATATATAACTAAAAATGTAAAGGTATATTTTGGAATAAAAAAACTAATGTTACAACTTTTGTACCTAAAAGGTTTTTAATCTTTCAGTGGCGTGCACTCTTGATATAGTCTGTCAGAAGTTGATAGTTCTAGCGAGAATAGCAAACTTGCAATAATACATCAGAATTTATACAATTCATGTACAGGTATTCATAACCTATTTTTATCAAATATTCGCAAAACTGTGGATAAATAGCCAAAGTAGGGAAAATTGTGGTATTGTAAGTAATATTTAACTTGAAGTTTGTACATTCTATGTGTATGTTACACTGGAAATTCCACAAAGTTGTTTATTATTAAAAAAGCTGGACTCTGTCCACTTTGTAAAACCAATCCAGATAACCTGGAGATAAAGAAGATTCTGATAAACAATGTTGTATTGCATTCTTGTAAAATATGTAAATCTAATTAATATAGAAAATAATGTGATAGAAGCTAATTTTTTCTTAGGTAACTTTCATAATAAATTATTTACTATTTTTCAACAATAATATTGATTTAATAATACATAGTTCTTCAAAATTGAGACTGTACACTATTTATTAAAATTTCCATGGAAGCCTATAATAAAACAAGTGTAAAGCAATATTTAGCGCCCTTAAAGCCTCACAATCCTTGGAAATGGCGGTGTTCTCCCATTTCATTGTTCCTTCCCCCTAGTGATTAATTCTAGAACAGGCTAAAGACTCATGGCGATTCTTTTGAATAAGGTTTTTCAACATCCGAACACAGTTAATGCTGTAATCTATATTCCATTACACTCAGAGAGATATGCTGAGTATTGTGATATAAGACTGATCCTTTGTGCAAGTTCAAGAATGGCTTGAATGAATGGCTGAATCGTATGATCAGTTTTGCAACTTTTGAGCACCGCCCTTTTGTTTAGGATTAATCTTAAGAGGTCTGATTTGTGGGATGATGCTCTCTCTACTAACTAAGACCTTTAAAATGGTATGCTCATCAACCTATGCTTATGTTTAAGATTTCCACCAACTCCTTATGGGCCATCCCCCTGAGGTGGTGAAGAGCTACTGATTGCATCAAAAAGTTTAATCCTATGCCCTATATCACTTTACAAAGTTTTATGCTTGTGTGTTTATGAGTACAGAACATATTAGACCATTTCAAAACACTTCAGCGCCCCCGTATAACAGACAGAAGAAGCCTGTTTGTATGGGATTTCACTCAAATGTTGTGTTGAACAGAATGCAAAATAGAACTTGAATTTAGTCATAAAAGAAATCTAAGGTAAACAAATCGTAGCCAGTATTCCTTAGTTCAATGTTACCCAGAAACACAACATTGTTATCCAATATCCTACTATCTAGCTCTTTGAAACTTCTACTCATACTTCTAGAACTAACAAAATAAAATTTCAGTATTTATACCAGTGAACAGGTTTTTTTCAGCTAGTATTTGTAATTGATGGGTTACTTTTATCTACAAATTCTAAAATGGTAATGCAATACACCATGTTTTTTCTATAATTTGAATGTTGCCATTTTCAGGTACACAATCCAGATCAACCTTCTCAGGTGAAACGTCATCCGGTGAGTTTCAGATCATTTTAAGTTTCTATCTCTCTCTCTCTCTCTCTCACCACACATCCATATTCTCTTCCAGTTGTAACAGTGTCAGTCAAGAATTAAATATAAAAAAACAGCACAAACTCCTCCCTTTACATACTGGTCATTGTATTTCATAAACTACCAAAGTGTTTTGATTGCAACCTGGTTTGGATTCTTCCAGATGTCTACTGCATTCCTACACAAAATCGAAATTAAATCTTTTTTGCAAATACTTTTTGTGCATATACTGGTTATGTCATTCAAACCTTTTGTGGCAAAAATGTATCAAAAACACAAACGCCTACATAATGCTTTTAGATGAAAAATGCCTTTTTAAGAATGATTTCTATTGCATTAAAGAGTTAACAGTTAAAATATCTGCAGATCTCATTTCTTAAAATTAAAGAGTTAACAGTTAAAATATCTGCAGATCTCATTCATTATGGTACGTATATCTCTTCAGCATGGCGGGTGATGTAGTGAAGTGTCTGTGCGTCTCTTGAAGACGGTATAGGAACCGGCACCATGCATTGTTATGTAAGGGAATGTGTGGAAATTGTTGTCATATTAGTTGTTCTAACCAGTGGCGGATTATGACCTTAGGGGCCCCTAGGCACATGTTAACTTGCGGCCCCCCCTACCTAAAAAAACAAAACTACACAAAATAAAAAAGGTTGGGACTTACAATTAAAACTAAGTTAGTGGCTTTGTACACTTTATAATAAATTTAAATCATATTAGTGACATTATACATTGATTACATGAATAGTTTTATGTTTTATATTTCCTTACAAATCAACTTTTGTAGCTTTTAATGCAGCAAACTCGTCTACAATATCATCAAAATTCAGTTCATTCAACAGTTCAGCATTTGCAGAAAACCCAACTAGGCTGGACAGCCTGGTGTCAGTGGTTGAGTTGCGTAGGTAATTCTTCACACGTTTGAGAATGCTGAATGACCGTTCTCCCGATGCATTTTAAGACATGCATAATAAGATTTTTAGTGCAGTATCAATGTTTGGGAAGAGTGTTGTCAGTTGTTTCTCCCTGATAAATTTTAAATAGTAGGCAGGTAAATGATGTTCTTTTGCGTTTTCTTCTATACCTTCAGCTTCTTCCACAAACGTTTTAAAATGGATCAGTTCTTCCCCAAGTTCAGATGTGAGATCCGAGGAATATTTATCCACCAAACCACACGCTTTTTGACGAATTTCTTCATCATTTAGTTTGTCCATGTTATACAAAACACCAAAAACCTCATTTTGATCAAAATAAATTTTTGACCTGTTATCTAATTCCTGGGTTATATTGTCAATAACAATATAAAATGTATTTACAATCATGTTTTCTCTTCCATCAAAGCTACTGGTATCAGTGCCATTTAATTCGTCTTCGTCTGACATTCTATTTCTCTTCCTTCTCCTTTTCGCGTCTTCCTCGTAGTTAGCTACCTCACTTTTTATTAATTCCGTACCCTTCTGTTCATAGTAATCATATCTCTCTCTAAGGGTCTGTACGTAATCTTTAAGTGATTTATACAGATTACAAACCATTCCCAAGTCAGCACTTGTGCTTTGCATGGTTAAAGTTCCCATTTGTTAAAGAACCAAACACTTCATTCTTAGAACCCCGAAAGGCCAATCCCCGAGACCCAAGGAACTTTATTACGTGAATAACGCGTGATAAAACTTTACGCCAGTAGTCCACTTCTTTCATGTACTGTTGATGCAACGCAGAATCAATTTTACCAAGAACATTTCCTCTCTTAATTAACAAAAGAAAGGGTGTTATTTCTATGAGCTGAACTTTTTTCATGTTGTGAAAGGCGGCTTACATTCTTCCAATCATTAAATCCATTTGTAAAAGCAGTGTCACAATTAATTGATTCATTGTGAAATAGGGTACAAGGGACACAATAAAAACAACCTGCAGAGTGTGAATACATCAGCCATTCCCTCTTTTGTAATTGTCCATTTTTCATGCGCGTAAACAGCATGTTCTTGTTGGCATTTTTTTTATTTATTATTTATAAGGGCATAAAACACGGAGGTTATCAATGCCCGTAGGGTTAACGGACACCTACACTTTAAAATATGGTGTCACGTTATCAGTATAGAGAATAGACAGCGGATCGCTGTGTCAAAGAAGATTATCACATTAAGACACTAAGAAAAACAACAGCAGTGAACAGAAAACTAAAACTAAATAACAAAATAGCCGAGAGGCTGTAAAGGGGCCCAATAGTTAAAATATGTTAGATAAATAATAACGATAATAAATATAACAACAATCTAATGCTAAAACCAGGTAAGTTAGTGAAGGTAAGGTTGTAAAGGGACCCACCCTTACTAATAACAAATAACAATAAATAGAAGGACAAAGTTTATATAACTTAACAGGTACTCTCGCTCAGATCAAATCTTTGAGATAAGACTCGTTCTGCTTAAGAATTCAAAAAGCTTTACAATGACTGACTCATCATCCCCCAACAGATCGAACAGACTTGCTGGGAGCTGACAAGATCGTCTTAGCATTGCATAATCACGGCATTCGACCAAAATATGCTCAACACTCAGAGCCACTCCACAACGCGCACACTCCGGGGGATCCCCGCGGCTCATGAGGTACCCGTGAGTCAGCAGCGCGTGACCGATTCGCAACCGACACAACACTACTTCCTCTCTGCGGTTCTCGCGGATGGCTGTCCCCCAAGGAGCTACTGTGTGTTTTATGGCTCTTAGCTTGTTGCACACCGTCCGAGACCAAGAGTCACCCCAAAATCGTCTTAACTTCTCCTTCACCATTGGCTTTAGGTCTGACCCTGTCACCATAGCAGTAAAAGGAGGAAGCTCATGAGCACTCCCAGCAGCCCTGTCGGCAAGCTCATTTCCGGGAATTCCCGCGTGACCGGGCACCCACACCAGAACAACCTGTATACTTCGGACTTGAAGTCTGTGAATGGCACAACGGATGTCGCGTACAAGGACATGTTTTGGATACATGTCCTTGATTGCTTGCAGACTACTAAGCGAGTCGGAGCAGATGACCAGCCTTCTGGTCCTGGGGCAGACGATGTTCAATGCTTTAAAAATAGCGGTCAGTTCTGCCGTGTAGACTGACGCTACAGAGGGCAGACAGAATCTATACTCACGACTCGCCGTTATGAACGCACATCCGGTGCCATTCTCAGACCTAGATCCATCAGTGTAAATTATGTCGCAAGGTGCCCGAGCACTCAAGAGTTCCCGGAAAGCCTGCGTGAACACTAAATTAGAAGTGTTTTCTTTCTTGTACTTGTGAAGTGACAGGACAACTTCGGGACTTAATACTAACCAGGGAGAAATATCACTCTGGTAGCATTGGCTTACTTGGTACTCCTCGATACCAAGGTCCGAGAGGAGCGCTTTAGCCCTTACTCCAAAGGGAGCTGAGATGTTAAGGCGATTAGCATAGACTTCGAGCTAGTTATTTTCAAATACGTGTTCATATGCCGGATTTTCGGGCTTGGCTTTAAGGGAGTGAAAATAATTTATGGCAAGTTGCTTGCGTCTCATATCCAGCATTGGTTCACTAGCCTCCGCTAATAAGCTAGGTGTAGGGCTTGAACGAAAAGCTCCAGTAGCCAACCTGATCGCAGAGTGGTGAATCGAGTCAAGCATTCCTAAGCATTCGTTTGGCCGGGCAGAAGAATAAACCTGAGAACCATAGTCAAGGCACGAACGGACAAAAGCTTTGTAGAAACGTAGTATACATGTCCTGTCCGCGCCCCACTTGGTCCCAGTAAGAACTCGAAGCATATTTAGCCTTTGTAGACATTTTGCCTTAAGGGATTTTAAGTGAGGGATCCATGTAAGTCGGGAATCAAATGTAAGACCCAAGAATCTCACATTCCGACTTGATGTTATTCAGGATCTGTTCAAGGTAAGTGACGGTTCTAAATAGTTTCTTAGTCTGGAGAATGTTATACATTGGGTTTTGGAAGTAGAGAACGAAAATTCCGTCCGCCTACTCCATTCCTCCAGTCGCTTTATGGTTAGCTGCAGGGAACGCTCCGCCGTAGCAAGTCTTCTTGCAGAGACGTAAACGGCGAAGTCGTCCACAAACAAAGAACAACGTACAGGACGGCGGACACAAGCCGTTATGCCGTTTATGGCGACGGCGAATAACATGCAGCTCAAAACGCTTCCCTGTGGTACCCTGTTCTCCAGATTGGTTGTGCTGGATAGGTTTGTCCCTAGTCTAACCTGAAATGTACGGTCAGACATGAACCCCTGAATGAAAGCCAGCATATTACCACTCACTCCCCATGCCTGGAAAGTGTTAATGATGCCTCTCCGCCACGCTGTGTCATATGCCTTTTTCAGGTCAAAAAATACAGCGACTACTTGCTTTCCCTCAAGGAATGCGTCACGTATGGTTGTCTCAAGGGAAACCATGAGGTCCAACGTCGATCGTCCTTTGCGAAAGCCGCATTGCTCTCTCGAAAGGAGATTGTTCTTTTCGAGGAACCAGATTAGCCTACGGTTTACCATCCGCTCCAACACCTTAGAAAGGCAGCTGGTAAGCGAGATGGGCCGGTAACTAGACGGAGATAGTTTGTCCTGTCCCGGTTTGTATAAGGGGATGACGTGGGATTTACGCCATGCTAGTGGGAAAGTTTGTTCCTCAAACACTCTATTGTAGAGCGCTAAGAGGGCCCCCTTACCCTCTGAGGGTAAATGTCTAAGCATGGCATAGTGCACGTCATTCGGACCAGTAGCAGAGTTGGAAGTACATGACAGTGCGGAGTCCAACTCCTGCATAGAAAAACTTATATTTAAGGGACATGGATTTGGATTGTTGAGTAGTATGTCTGTTTGTTCAGAATATTGCTTATATATCAAAAACTCAGGACAGTAAGACGAACTTTTTGAAACCTCCGATATGGAGGAGGCCAACAGGTCGGCAACATCCCGGGGATCAGTCACAACGTCTCCGCCCGACTTGAGTCCCAAAATTGGCAAAGGTTGGGATTTGCCGCACACCGACCTAAACCTTCTCCATACTTCGGCCTTTGGAGTTGTTCGAGATATTGTGGTCACGAAATTTTGCCATGAGGTTCTTCGGGAATTTCTGAAGACTCGTCGCGTTTTTGCCCTATGGAACCGGTAGGTTTCAAGATTTTCTTGGGTTGGGCGTTTGTTGAATCTTCGCAGGGCGCGTCTTCGCTCTCGCAATGCTCTCGAACACTCCTCTGTCCACCAAGGAACATTTTTTCGTCTTGGTTCGGGTGATGTCTTCGGAATGCTATCCTGAGCTGCTGTTATTATAGAGTTTGTAAAAAGTTCTACTACAGTATTTATGTCCAATGGAGTATTTATATCAAGTAATGTAAATTGTTTTTGGAATTTATCCCAGTCACCTTTATCGAGGATCCATTTTGGTCTTCTAGTGATATTCAACGAAGAATCAGGTATTTTGATCTGAATTGGGAAGTGATCACTCCCGAATGTGTCGGAGAGGACCTCCCAATCGAATCTGTGAGCAAGTTCTGGACTGCATATAGATAAATCTATAGCAGACCGACCTCCCGTCCTTGGACACAGGTAAGTTGGGGATCCGTCATTAAGGACAAAGATGTTTTGATCTCCGAGGACTCTTGCGACCAAGTTTCCTCTTGGTGTGGAATGGTCTGACCCCCAAATGTTGTGGTGGGCATTGAAGTCGTCTAGGAGAAGAAAAGGCTTCGGTAACTGGCCGATCAGTGCCTCGAGATCACCTTGACAGAGGGTGACTGGGATTGGTGGAAAGTAGACGGTACATATATACAGTTTAAACGGGACTTGGATTGACACACAAACACATTGGAGATTGGATTGGAGGGGCACCTCAGAGGCACCTAGGGATTCATCCACGAATAGAGCAACACCACCACAGGCATGCCCGTCGTGAGGGAAATCTTCACGAAAGATGTCAAATCCCCTCAAGGGGGTTTGGCATCCCGGGTGGAGTTTAGTCTCTTGGATGCTAATTACATGAGGTGTTTTGGTTTGTAAAAGATGTTTTACATCTTCCAAATGTCCGCGATAACCATTAATATTCCATTGGATAATTTTAAATTAGTTCATGTTTTATTTAACTGTATGTAATTTTCTGTCTGTTTTTATTTTTATTAAGTTTAAATATACCTTGAGTTGTTTGAAATTCCGATCGAAGTTGAAGGTCATCTCCCATTTCATCCTCATCAACTATGGAAAGTTGAGAGGAGCAGGGAGTGGGGGGTGAAACAGTGCTTCCCTTTGTTCTCGCCTGAGCTTTCGATCGGATTTGGGTTTTAAGTCTCTCTTGGAGAGACTTCCTTTCCTCCGCCGTTTTGGAATGGTTAGATGGTCGTTCTTTTCCTTTAGCGGGTGCCAGGGACACCGAAACTGGCCTGGGAATGGCTCCTGTTTGTTTCGGGGGTCCCTTTGCTACGGGGGCAGAAGTCGTATGACTACTCGCTTGGGTTTGCGGCAAGGCCTTGGCATTTAACTGCTGCACCAAGGCAGCGACCTGTTTAGTGAGTTCTCGCACCATCCCCTCCAGAGCGGAGCAGGAGGAGCACTGTGCGGGCTGGGCTGGAGGAGCAGAAGCGGCCTGAGAGTAGGAGATGTCTTTTCTTGGAGTTTGTCCAAGTCGTCTCCTATACTCCCTACGGGCGTTGCCAAAAGACAGTTTTTCTATTGTAACCAACTTCAATATCTCTTTCTCCTCCAAATAAATCTTGCAACTGCGAGAGCTTGAAGAGTGCTTGCCCTTACAGTTCACACAGTGCTCTTCTCCGCTTGTGCAATCTTTGTCATTGTGGCCACTTTGACCACATCTGCTACATGTCTCTAAGCCGTTGCATGTTTTGCTCGAATGTCCGAAACGCTGGCATCTGAAACATCTTTGGGGATTTCTGAAGTAAGGTTTAACTTGAAGAGAAAGGTATCCTGCTTTAATCGTGGCTGGTGGGTGAGGGAGGGCGAAGGTCAAAATGTGACCTGGTGTGGGTGTTGGTACACCATTCTCGACCCTCGTTATTCTCACCACATCAGTGACGAGAGAATCCTTTAACTCTTCCTTCAGTTCCGCTTCTGAGCAACACAGCATCTCGCGACTGAAAACTATTCCCTTACTGCAATTTAGTGATTCATGAGGCTGTACAGTGATTTCTACCTGATCATAAAAAGTCTTCATGGAGAGGAACTTCTGAGCTTGTAGAGCGTTCACCGCCTCAACCAGGATAGTTCCGTTACAAAGTTTCCTGACCGATGATGGCGAACCGCCTGCTCCGACTAATGCCTTGTTGATCACAAAAGGACTCACTTTGGACAGATTGTCACTCTCGTTTTTGTGTTTAAACACAAGGAATAGTGGCGTAGGAAAATACGGTTTGTTTGAGTTACTTGTATTACTTAGTCTTATCTGTTTACTTATTTCTTCCCCATCTTCGGATTCTGAAGAGTGGGGACGTTTTTTATCTAAATCATTAATCGATTCTCTTGTTACTACTCGGTGTGTGTTTTGCCCGTAGGGTAGGGGTTCATTGCCCACATCCATAATTAGTAGTTTACCAGCGCATCGTGAGTAAAGGTTGCAGGCCGAGACACCGGGAACGGATATACCCTAGGGTACCTGTCAGCCGTAGCTTGGCAGGCAGCCCTACCCCAGTTCCCCGGGGCCCGGTGTTATCTCGTTTAACCGAGCCGGGAATTCACGCACGGCTCGGGCTCGCACGTGGCAACAGAAATCTCCGACATATCTGTCCATTACTCACTTCCTGACCAGGGACCGAAGTGGCTGGCACCAGGGTTCATGTATATTGTTATGCCTCGGCAGAGCTAGCTCACATCAGCCTTCTGCTACCACACAGCCCCGAACACGGGCATGCTCGAGGATCTGTGTAGCAGTTCCGGCACTCCCAGCAAACAACAACACGACCCA
The DNA here is from genome assembly GCF_021130785.1 of Homalodisca vitripennis. Classification (NCBI taxonomy): domain Eukaryota; kingdom Metazoa; phylum Arthropoda; class Insecta; order Hemiptera; family Cicadellidae; genus Homalodisca; species Homalodisca vitripennis. The sequence goes on along the minus strand of NC_060208.1, from coordinate 126,680,096 downwards.
GTCGGGGCAGGATTAGGAGTTTTCGGTTAGATAGGGTGAGGTGCCAGGTTCGGACAATAGTCTGGCACCAGCTCAGGGGTACGAAAGGTCGCCAACCTTAAAGCGTCCGGGCAGGCCGCTCCCCTACGGAGAAAAATGGAAAAAGAAGATAGAACATGGATAGGAAAGAAGTAAGATAAAACGAGGGCTGCACAAAGAAAGAAGAAATGCAGACCATAGAATAGACCCTGGTGCGAAGAGAAGGGACACAGGGTAAGCAGTTTAAGGGATTGGGTAGGAATTGGGGGAATGGTTTAGTGGGAGTGGGCAGTTTAACGTCATACCCAGGACGGTCTTGTTGGCATAACGCGTTGTTTTATCTGAATACACACGCTTAGATGTTGAAAAGTCACAATCTGTAATTTTTGATAGGTGCTTTGGTAAGCTTTTAATTATAATGTCTTTCATTTCGTTGGTCAATGGTCCCCAACAATTTGGATCAGTTAAATCAAAGTTAACATTCTTCTCTGGTACATTAAGACTACTGGTAGACTGTATTTGTGGATTTGAATCCGGAAGGCTGTGTATAACTGAGTGTTTGTATTTATCATCATCGTGAAGGGCGTCTTGTTCATTACTTAAAAAACTACTTTCAGGGCTTGTTTCCGAGCTACAACTACGTGTAGACACGTCTTGTAATGCATTTGTCCCTGATCCTTCAACAGTTGCTTTGCTGTTAAATTTAGGTGTTTTGGAGGTTATGAAAAATGTGTTTAGTTTAGGGGTTTTATCTAATAGTTAGAGGCAGCATCATCTTTTGCCTTTTTTAACTTACGCTTGAAAGCACGACTCGCTGAATGCAAATTTTGAGACATCTTTGATGGACTGATGGACGTCAGTTAGGTACTTTGTTCACTGTTCAGTAATTCACTTCACTTATACTAGGCATACTCACTGAAATACGAATGACTGAACTGTTACTAAACTAAAACAAAAATAGATAGTATAGTCTACTAGTAATATACTCGTACTTTATATATTAAATGCAACAGCACGTTTAAAACATATATCAACAACTATACTCGAACAGAACAGTCCACAACAACGTTCCCTGCTGGGGTAGTGCCGATCACTACACTAGCTGTCAAGCGGGAGCTAGCAGGAGCATCTTACTGTCGTGTCGTGTCGGGCCTAACCATAGATTACAATAAGACCAATAGATAGGACATCGGGTGCTCGCAGGTGAAGCCACTGCGGAGCGGCTAATACTCAACAATATGGCGGCGCGGGCGTGAGTCACCCTACTGAGGAGCGTCGCCTTGCACCCCCGCTCTTCACTTCGCCCTTGTCGAGCTCACTGTAGTGACCTGGTATACACTCCTCCTCTTACTGACCATTTTGTACTTCTTATAAAGGCAATAGCTAAGAAATATTTTAAGTTGAGACTATACCATTTTTCAAAGAAATTTAATGAATCAATACACAAATCCAAACTTAGAAATTATCTCTTGAAAACAGTAACGTTCATGGGGCAATAGTTGGTTCATTGAATTTTAAACTGTTCAAGTTTTTCAATTGTATTTTAGTTTTTGTCTTTTGTTTTGTTTGTCATCATGGTTGGAAATAGTCACCTAAAAACAAATCTATTTCTATATTTTCTTTCTTTTTAGCGCAATTTTAATTGAAAAAGGTCAATAAACTAACATTTATAATATATGACTTAAAACTTCCTCCTCTTCTCAACTGAGTATTACAGATTAGTTACAATTAACTGAGTTGTAAAGTTGAAACTATATTTTATTGTACATTTAAGTAATTTTCCATACTTTATTATAATTAATCTATAAATCTTACTTATTGCCTTACTAATTGTATAATAAATATTTAGAGACTTAACAAAATATTTTATTAAACCTTTATACACTTTGTTATAATATGTAAACATAAACTTTAGATATTGTGTTTTGGGATATTTTGAGCTGAAGGATTATAAGGTTTAAAGTTATTTATGTTTCCCTCATCTAATAATTTACCCGCATATACAAAATTTGCTCATATTATAGTATATATGCAAAAAATAAATAGCAAATAAACTCTTAGTTGTACTTATTTAGAGTATTGACTCAGATTGAATTCCTTCATTAATTACATAACTTATGTGATTTTATTTGAAGTAATTACTGTAAACAAGTACAAATAAAGCGTGTTCTACTCACTTTTTATAATATGCTATAATAATGTACGATAAGAGGAAACAGATGGCCCAGCACGGACACGGAGCGTTGAGCTCCAAGCGGTCGCGGCACTCGTAAACTAACGTCTCACAAACAATAACTTTCTGGCCAAACCATAAGAGCTAATTAAAAAAGAAAATATGTTCTGAAAACTTCAACTATTCACCAACATTTTCCACCGTTTTTTAAACTTGCCTGACCAAAAAACGGCAAAAGTAGCAGCCGACTAACTTTTTTATGTCAAGTTTTAAAATGTAAACATAATTCTCAACTTTATTTAATTATTTAAATTGCAAAACTAAATTTTTTTGAACATTTGAATGATACCACAGGCATCCATAGCTTATTGACTTCACTCATACAAAGTTTAAAAGTATTTTCTTTATTCTAAGTAGGGTAGATCACGAGTTGATTGAAACGGGAGAACTGAATTTTTACACTAATCGGAGCGTAGTTTTGAGTTTCTATCCCACGAAAACATGGCGGACCTGGCTTCACCTGCCCCAATGTTGGCAAGATAGGCATAGCCCATCTATTTGGTCTTATTGTAATCTATGGGCCTAACCGCTTCCCCCACTCTGCGATTGGTCGTCTGGCGCGGGCGCGGCAACTATACTGAGCGCACGGAAGGATGGCCCTATAGACGGGGCGCGGAAAGATGAACGAAGGCGATCGCGCATTTAAATTACTACAATTCTTGTGTAGTGTAAATTTACGGGTTTTTTTATTTTCGTTGCGGATAGCATCGCGGTTAACCCGCTCGTGGTAAATCGGGAGTCTAGTCTACTGTACATTGAAAAACTCGTTTTATATGAATAAAACAATTTTATGTACTGGAGGAAAATCTTTTTTTATTTTTGGGGTTTGCGGCCCCTTTAGACCTGCGGCCCCTAGGCAGTTGCCTATCGTGCCTAATGGGAAATCCGCCACTGGTTCTAACATTAACAAAAAGCAATTTGATATTTACAAAGAAATTGAGGACATGTAAGGTTTAAAATGGTACTGCCCAACATGTTTGACCAAAGTGGTGTGTTCAGATTCAAGTACTTTAAATTACCTTTTACTTTTACAACATACTCAAGATAGGTATTTAATTAGCATCATAACATCCGAACTTGGAAATATTACCAAAACCAAATTAGAGGTCATCCTGTATGCAGATGATACCACACCTACATAATTATGTTCATGGCTTATGAAGCATGTCAGTTGAAAATAAAATTGTATATTCTATTATATACACAACATATTTGATTCAGTAAAATACTCGAATTTTAGCTTATGAAAGTATGTAGGACTAATTACATTGGTAAAGTGCAGAAGTGGATTAGTTGGTGTGCTCTTTTGAACAAAGTAGGCTACTTAAATCATAGTTAGGCCTACATAAATCACGGGGTTCTTTTTCACTTCAAAACTGAATATTATATATGTAAAATTTAAAACAAACTAAAAATAAATAAGTTGTTACTATAACAATGACTTTTTGAACTGTACATAAAATTAAAATGAACAAAAAGAAAATTTACTGTCTCTACCTAATTATAAAATATATAATTATCACCCCACAGAGTTATGCTTAGGCTTAGGCCTACTCTTTGGAGTTTTTTGTAGTAAGATACTTGTCTAAACATGAGTTAGGATGGAGTCCAGGTTTACATATGGATGGAGTCCTAGGTAAGGCCTAACTAACCCTATCTGGTGCTGAAGGTTATTGTTCAGCCTCTTGTGATCTAAATCACAATCACTTACTACACTTTCATCCTCAGAAATAGCAAAATCAGGATCAATGTCATCATTACTATCAAAATTAAGCTGCATCCTCAATGTGTTCATCGTGAAAAACATTTGCATCACCACCGCCTCAGCTCATTAATGCCATTTCAGTTGAAAATGAAAACTCACTTTAAGGTTTATTTGTTGACAACTAAATAATAATAATAATAAATCAGTATCTATTCCCAAACAAATGGCTTAAAAAAATATTTAACCAAACAGCAGCAGACGCTACAAGTTGGTCAGCCGAAAATAAACATTACGCAGGTTTCTAATAAAATTACACATCGAAATAATGCCGAAAGTGAAACCATAGATGAAGGTAACTTGTGACTGGTTATTTAAAAGCCTTTCACAGGATTTACAGAGATGTTACATCAATCAAAAATGAGTCTTAATTACTATTTTTTGTAAGATATTCATGTTGCAACAGATGTCAGGCTGAGTTAACCTATGGGCCCCAAAGGGTTAAGACTAAACATTTTTAGTAGGGGTTTGTTGTAAAAATTTCCACAACACTGAGCTGCCTTCTTGTCTGAAATAAAATGTTGGTTTTACTGTTTCAATTAAAATGATGAATAGTATTTTGGTAAAGAATGCAACTAAGAATCTCCAATCTCTGCTAAAATTTCTGTTTTTATTCCACCATCCCAATTATGTATATCCCATGTATTATCCCAATTAATAATTGTAGGATTTGTGAATTGAATATATTGAATGAAGAGTAACTCCCTTATGGGGTGAATTCCCTTAAAACTGAATAAGAAAAAATTAAATCTCTTTTATGTTTATCTATTTAGAAGTATACTGCAAGTATCTTTTACCTACAATTATCCATACAAAAGTTTATCATAAGAAAAAAGTTTTGAAATCTGTAATATATATTGACTCAATCACCTTGCTTATGTATGTACCTTATGCTTGTAATATTTGTGTCATAGGTCAACAGATGTCTGACAGAGATTCTCAAACTGTGTGACAACTATTGCGCAGAGGTTGCCAAAGGTGTTGAGATCAGTGAAGAGAGTTTAAATAAGTTCACCGAAGACTTAGATTCAAACATCTCAATGTTAATGACTCTCATCACATTGTTAGGAGACAAAGACTCCGGTCTGCGCCTGCTGTTGTTAAGGTTGGACTATAATCGGCACTTCAGTGGTCGAGCAAATTAAGCAGTGAAGTGTTCCTCCTATCTTTGTTTGGATACAATGAATTAAATATGCACATGCACCTATTATTATTGAGATTGGACTGTAACTGGTACTTGAGTAGTTGAACAAACTAAACAATGAAGTGATGTCTGGTCTTTAATGACTAATATATTACCAATATTAGTTTGTTGTTTATATTTTTATATTTATCATTAAATGTTTTAGATAATCAATGTCTATTGTCTTAGTATCCCTTTTTCATGTCATTACTATGTAACCAATCACATACTAAAAATATTATATTGTGTTGCTCATGATCAAAGATTTAGTCTAAGCATTTATAACAGTGTCAGTAGTTATTATGTTATTGAATGTTTTCTTATTTTGTTGAAAGTCTAGAAAATGAGAAAATATTTGGGTTTGATCCAAATTAGATGTAGACTGTAATTATAATAATAATGGTTTGAATATGCTATTGATGAGTATTTAATGATTTTCAAATTCAATCCTTCAAGAACTAATTTAAAAAAATACAGTTCTTTTAAGCGGCCCATACACTAGACGTGCAATGCACGCCGTGTAAGCACGACGTGCCAAAATTGGAAGAAACGTGCCAGTGTGTGGAGGTCTCCGTGCTAAGCACGCCGTGCATTGCATTGATCGTGCCGATGGCAATCAAGATCGGTTTGATTTTCGGCGTGCCGTGCCACCTACCGCCGTGCCATCCTGCAAGTGTGTGGACCAGTCCCGCGCCATGTGCTGGGAGTGGAGTGTCTTTTGAGGTTATTTTTCGTTCTCTCGCGGCAAATACTCTCCTACATTTACCATGTCGACTGCTGACACACAAATTTTTCTCTCTCCTAATTTCTTACCATTATTTATAGATTCGTACAGAAATCACCATTGTTTGTAGCGAGTGAAGTGTAAAGAGTACTCAAATAAAAGTCTAAAACAAAATGCGTATTTAGACCTTGTGGAACTGTGCAAAACTGTCGTGCCTGATTGTACAGTTGATTATGTGCATGTATGCATTATGTAGCAAGACAATACTACACAATATCACAATACCACAACCAACTTCTAGCACGTCACGAGACTGACTAAACTGTCAGTGTGTGGGGCACAAAGTGCCATGCCAAGCACGGCGTGCAAGTATAAAAAAACTGCACGGCGTGCAATGCACGTCTAGTGTATGGGCCGCTTTAAACTGTAATAAATATTAAGATTTGCAGTAAATTAAAAAGTAGACGGCATTGAGGAGTCAAAGGTTTCTTACATTTTATGATACAATTTCAAACAGGACTTTGTTTTATAACCTATAATGGTGTAATATAGAAGACTATTCTACTAGCTCTGATAACACATAATTTACATATTACAAAATGGGAAACTGTGTTGCCTGACACTCTACACAGCATGTGATCTTTACTTTGAACTGTTATGGAACTCCTCATGAGTGAATGTTCTATCACTCATGGTGATATATTTGATCCTGGCCCCTCAACCTGAACATATTTTTTCAAGCTCACAATCAGAACTCTAAGTATGATCCATTAATGGAAGAGTAAAATTGCTTGAAGATAACGCTGAATATACCCATGTGCATATGCATGGCAGGCGAGGGTCAACTGCTTCTACAAGACACCCTCAACTGGTGAGCATCAAAATGTCTTTCAACCTATAGATGAAATAACTCATTATGCTGAACCCTTAAGAACTCTGCCCACTGAATCATTTATGGAGTAGATAGATAGATAGATGGACAGAGAGAGTATTCTTTATTAGGTGGTTCTCAAAACCAGTACAGTGTCAAATATAATTGATCAAAAATAAAAGAAAATAAGTATAATCAAGGTTGAATGGCTCAGTTGCTTGTGTACCAATATATTTACATTGGTATATCTTGTGAGTCAACTCTCTAGGTCTGGAATTCTTGCACTGAGTAGAAGGGTCTATCCTTGAGCCACGATTTCAGGTTTTTTGAGTACACCAGAATTTCAGTTAGTTTTTACCAGGCCTGATAAGATACCTCTTGGAGAAGAAAATATTGGTTAAGCTACAACAAGTAACACAAATAAGGGCGCGTCTGTGTCCGACTTGTGAGGGCTGAGCGGCAGGAGAAACATTAATTGTCTAGAATCGGCGGCGATTCAACGGCATCGTGTGGTACCGCCTTCCGCTCACGTCTGTCGTTGCTAGTGCCAAGTTTCCCCATATGTACAACCAAACATTAAACTAAAAATCGCCGCTCGATCCACCGATTATCGCTTGTATCGCGGCCAAGGCCTCGGTTGGTTTATGAACGATTGCTCCTCGCACGCGTTTTGATTGGTCATCAGATTACGTAGGTTAAAACAAAGAAAGTGATATTATGTTCTAATATCACGGTCACATCCAACCTCAACTGAATTGCATTTACACTGGCAACAAATTGCGCAACTTTAGTGTCCGATTGTAAAAAATGGCGTGTAAACGGGCGCAAGAGCTCTTGCGAGCGCTGCCGCAACCGATGTCGGACAGTTAGTAGTTGTTTGCAAGAACTGGAGACCAGTATCAGCTATTAAAATTTCAATTATAAAAATTGACGAACCAGCGATACAACTGTACCAAGTACTTGCAACCGTTCTCTTGAATAAAATTGTTTATTTTCTTCACATTATGCGACAGTAGTTGTGCCAATTCTCTCGCAACTTTACTTGTCGGTGTAAACGCAGTTTATTTTGTCGCCAGGCTACAGACGGCCAACTATTTACTTGAACGACTTCCCCGCCCTCGTGACGATCGGTTGGACGATTCGAACTGTTCAAACCAAATAGTCAAACGTGTTTAAGGAATCTTGTTGTTTCGTAATCCATATCTATAATCTAACGAACATATTGAGATGATTCACAGCTTTTCGTGCATTTATATACTTTGCTGAATCTTGAATCCAACCAAAAATAATTATATTCGCGGACGACTACTGATCGGCAGAACGCAAATTACCGATTGCTAAAACGTTTTTGTACGTTCCGTATAAAAAATGTAGATAGATAATAAAAGTAACAAACGACTGTAGTTTAACAAATAATATTTGAGCTATAATTAGTATTTTTAACATTTATTTTGACGCATCGTCTATTCGTGGACAACAACGATCGGTAGTACGCAAATAACCGATTGGCGAAACGTGTTTTTGTAGTCTTTGTGTATAAAAACTATTTCGAAACATATAGAACAAAATACCGTGATTTATAAATAATATTTAAATTGATGTTCGTATTTCTAAGTCTATATTTGTCAACGCCATTGTGTCTGCTGGTTCCATATGCGGTTGTTGGCTGCTTATCGGAAAGCAGGCGATCGCTAATTTTTATTTTATTTATACGTCGTACTTTGTGTTGAACATAAATAGATTCTCTATAAATGTAAACACATCCATACGTTTTGACGTACATGGACGTATGCTGGACGCTCATTTTATAGTCTACCATTTCTATTATTTAAAAGGAGGTAGAGGATATAACTTGTAATTTTAAATGTATTTATTCTCTGAATCTCTGCAAATTACTTTTAAGTATCGTGGTATTCTTAGTCTTGCCTCCCACCAAAGAATAAATAAATAAAGTAGAGTTCAGATGAAAGTATACAATGGACCGACGTTGTGTACCGGCGAAATCATTGTTTCTACCGAAAGTTTGTCCACTGCAGACCCCTGACCCGCAATGCTGGACTGCAGTCTGCCCCACAGTAGCGCTGTGTTGGTATTTATTTGTTATCTTAGTTTTTCCGTATTGGATATATGTATTTTTCAAACAACACAGAAAGGAAAGTTATTAGGTTAACACGATGTTATGTCGACACATCGAAAGTCATAGATAAAAACTAAGGAGCTTAAAATTGGTGATAGCGATAAATCGTCACTGAAGTTCTCGCATATCGCTAGCGACGAACTTGGCTAGAGTACCGCAGCTTTGTGGCATTTCTTGTAAATACGGCTGGTGACAACTAACCGTCACTGTTGTACTCGGCGTAAGGGTTAAATACAGTATTAAAGTTATTTATTTTATTTGAAAATAAGAGTAGATAATCGGAAATTTTCGACCGGGAATATGAAAAGAGGCTCTGAGTGGCCACCCTGGCTTACTCTTTAGAGAGAGTAAGTCTTTGTATTAGCAGGATGAAGTCCTTAGCACGCCTTGTGTTGTATGTGTGAATCCCTTGGTGTTTGAACATCTTCCAAAATGTCAGCTATACGTCTTGATATCGTATCTTTTGACATTGGCATAGCCTTCAACTTTGACCCATGGATTCTCCAAACATAGTTGAAACTATATCAATTGATGTAGGTAATATCAGGCTTTCTCCAAGTGTGCCATTTTTTATTCTGAGCAATTCTGTGAGGAACCTGATAAGATGCCAAGAAAGCCTTTAAAGGTACACTTGTAATGTAGGAAAAAGCATTTTTGTAGATTTAATGCTTAAGTTTTCGTTAAAAAAACTTTTTAGGTTTGTTTACGATATTTCCATGTTCAATGTCAAGATGTCTTTTTAGTTTATTAGGTTTCATGCTCCATTTTACCTTCCACTTAGTGCAGTGTCTGAAATCTAATGATGGAAAGACTTGACCCCGGAATCTAAAACCATCTGAAGCAGTAGCGTAGCCAGAAATTTCGTTCGGGGGGGGTCCGAAACTGGAAGATCCGGGGGGACGTTTTGTGTGTTATTTGCCAATGAGTTCACTGGTAAAAGGTAAATACCAAAAATATGGAGCTTTAGTAACTACGCCTCATAGAAAGTGGAAAGATGTAATAGGCAAATTCAACTCACACAGCAACTCTAGTACCACAAAATTTTCTTGTATAGCTACAGAAACTTTACGAAGTTCGATTCTGGCCGAGTATAAGGCTCCAAAGTGACGTTGGATTCACTGGATAAGAAAGAAAAAGAACAAAACAGAGCTTCACTCAAGCATATAATTGACACAACTATATTCTGTGGAAAAAAAATGAAATACCCCTTCGGGGACATTGGGCCACTGACGGCCGAAACCCTTTAGAAAAGGAGGGGCAATTTTCGAGCGTTGCTCCGGTACAGATCAAACTAACGGTCGAAAAATGTACCGGAAAAACTCTACTGATTAGAAGTTCGGCTACTTTGGATTTCATTGATTGAGGTATTTATGAATGAGTTATAATGACGATTTTTTTGTATCATTACACTGTAGACGAGTATATAATTATCGGAAAAAATCCAAAAAATCACTTTGGTCGGAAATAAAATACACCTGAAAAAACTCTAATGATTATAACTTCAACTACTTCGGACTTCGGTTATAGAGGTAAACGTGGTTTTTTGATTGAGTTAGGACGACGATTTTGTTATTAAACTGTACTCGACTACCTATATAATTATCAACAAAAAATCACTTCCGGTCGGTAAATACCGAAGAAAAGCTCTCTACAGATTCAAGTTTTGACGATTTTGGATTTCACTGGTTCAGTGGTTGAGGTAAAAGTGGTATTTATAATTTTGTTAGGACATTGATTTTAGGTATTAATTCAACGCCGACGAATAAATATATAATTATCGAGAAAAAAACAAAAATAATCACTTCAGATCGGAATATACTACTAAGGAAAATGTAGGCAAAGACAAACAACCTCAGTCAGTGAAATCCAAAGTAGTCGGAACTTCTTATCAGTAGAGCTTTTAAAGTGTATTTTCGACCGAAAGTGATCTTTTATATTTTTTTCTCGATAATTATATACACGTCTACAGTTTAATGACACTAAAATAAACGTCGTCCGTGACTTAATTCTAAGCAGCCATTTTACGTCCCCAAGACGAATTTGAAACGAATTGGTCGCTAATTTAAACTGTCCAAGTCCAAGTCGGGTCGCTAGGATGGCCTCTGGGCGCTCCTCCTGGTCTGTGGGCAGTATCTGAGCATTTGAGCTCAATGACTTGCCTGTCAACTGTACAATTTGCTCCTGCAGCAGTCTATCAGTTGGTCGGTGTGCCACTGAGGGCCACAGCTTCATAGAAGAGCCGGGTGAGGGCGGTCAGCTGCGCAGCTATTTCCAAGACGGCTTGTAGGCTACGCTGGGCGGGGGCGGCTGGTTCTGATGCTGCATCAGCTGCTGGCGCCTCCGTTTGTTGCGGCAGAGTGGGTGGTGTATGTGGCCACTCTAGTTTCTGCCTGGGAGTCGCCCTGGGCCTCTGTGTGACCGGAAGGTCAGCCACAGATGCCGGCGGGCGAGGAAGTCGGTTGGCTGGGTTCTGGGGTTTCCTCCGGCGCTTCTTTCTTCTGCGGCATGTGGTCCTCAGCTTCATTCTCCGATACGGAGTCCGCTGGTGACTCATCTCGCGCTGGTCGCTTGGGCGGCTGGGCCGTTGATCGCCTCGCCGCTGGTTTGGTAGGCCGGGACTTGCGGCCTAATTGGACAGCTGCCGCTCTGGCCTCCTTGTAGGCTGGACACCCACGATAGTTGGCGTTGTGACTGCCGCCACAATTGCAGCAGTGACCCTTCTCCGTCGAGACTTTGGGGCAGTTCATCTTCAGATGATTTCCCCCCCCAGCGGACACATTTTCTCGGCCTCCCGCAGTTGCTGGAGCCGTGGCCAAAAACCTTGGCACCGGTAGCACTGCGGCGGGCCGACCGGCTTCTTGTAGACAGTGACTGAGACCTGACATGGAGCAGGCTTGTCACGTTGTAGATTTGGCAAGCCCGCTTAGTGTCAGGATTCTCTCGCTCACTGTCCCTGGTCAGCGTGATCAGCCAGCTCCTGGTAGGTCCCCTGGCTGTCGAAGTCGTGCAACCTCGTCGACGGCGAAGCCCTCGTCAGTTAAGACATCGAAGAGCTCCACATCATCGGTGTCGGGCAGTCCGCTGATCACAACCTTAAGCGATCTTTCACGCCCAAGGTTGTGAGTGTAGAAGGGCAGCTTCTTGGAACATAGGTACCGCTGAAACTGCCCTGAAGTCCTCCACGGTGGTCACTTTCAAGCGTTTAGTGAGCACCGTGGAATGTTGTCGTCAGGCCGTCCCGCACCAACTCCTCCAACTTCTTGGCGTGGGTAGGCCAGTCCGGAACACTGTCCCAGGAACAGCAGCAAGGGTATCCTGGGCGTAGAAACCGAAGCCGTAGGTTGGTCAGATGTCACAGGTAGAAGTGGTGACGTTGTGGCCTTTAAAAAGGCCCTTTTCTGTAGCAGCGACCTTCTTAGGCGCCGAGCTGGCAGGTGGAGAGCTAGGCCTCTTAGCTGGCTTCCCGGCACTTCCAAAGGCACGCTGTGCCATCTTCTTGAAGATGTCACTGATGTTGTTCCAGTATTTGTTTACACAACGAGCGCTGGAGGTCGAATGTTCGCCGTGTTACAATTTAGGTTGCTTTGCGACGTCACGTGACCGCGCTTTATAGCAATACCGTGATTACACTACACTATCCGAAAGGCCGAGCCCAAAAGTATCGTTTGATACTTTATGATTTAAACGAAAGGACAATTATTTTTTAACAAAGGTCACTTTAATCAATTAAATCAATCAATTTAATGTTTGTAGACAAGAGTAAATGATAACACTCCTTTTTTTCTCCTGCTCCATGCTTTATTTTTTAATACGTCTTAAAATTTCGGGGGGGGTCCGGACCCCCTGGACCCCCCCCTTTGCTACGCCACTGATCTGAAGAGATCCAAAACAGCCTGCAATGAAGAAGCTCAAAGCTCATTTTGATGTCAGAAACACCTAAACTTCAAACAAATATATCAATTTGAAGTGGTGTTCTCTTTGTTCATTTGTGCATCTGATAAGACAAGCACAACTACCAAATTGGTTTGAAGACAGAAGTTTTTTTTTTTTTTTTTTAAGCCTCAGCTACACAGCTATGTAGGCTTCGATGTTCACTGGTTTATCTCGTGTCTATACATGATTGGACCTCCCCGGGATTTGAACCCGTGATCTCTCAGTTAGAGAGCCGAGACTATAACCATTAGTCTACGGAGGAGGACAAAGTTAGAAGTTAACACTACCAGTAAAATGTACAGAGAAGGGGTGTTGGTAAGATAAGAAGGCAAAGGTCCACAAGTTGTACACCTTTGTGGAAAATGGTAATAGTAGGGTAGACCCTTCCATGTCAGGAACAATGGAGAAAGGAGTTGATCTCCCATTCAGCTAAAATGGTGTCAAACTTCTTTTCACATTCTGAGATAGAAGAAAACCCCACAATAACATGCCTTCTCTGCAGAGTTTCAAGTATCATTGCAGTATATTTCTTTTTCCAGATTCTAACAAATAAAATGGCAATATGAGATGTGTTGCTTCTGCACCTCCAATGTTAATAACACCAAATTTTCTGCGCCAGGACTGGCAATATAATGGGCAATATTAATCAGCACAAGAATGAATCCCTCTGAGGTACTCTAATATGTATTCAGTATTACATGTTAATAAGTCTAGTGGAGTTCTCAAACTTATTTGGAAGTGTTTGAAAATCCTGCCTATGTGGGGGGGGGGGATGTGATGCAATTCTTGCTATTAGAAAAGTTAACATATATATTATGAGGCAGTCTAGGAAGATATTAGATACTTATTTTATCACAATAAATGCTGCAAAGTTAGCAACATGTGATATATACTGATAACCCCTAAGCCACTGCAGTGAGTCAGCAGAATGAAAAGGAGAAGTGTGTGTTCTAGATGAAATAACTCCATTTAATTGTCTATCACACCTTCAATGACTTTTAATTCACCATACTTTTTGGTACATATATTTTTCATTATGGTTAATTGAGTATTTTTAGAGACAAAGCAGAGGTTGGTTAGCATGAACCTTGCAATTAATACACAGTTACAACCTAATAATTACTCTTAAATTCAACTAACTGAGGAACTAGTAGTAGTTCACATCTGAAACTGTATGAGAATCACTAGGTATGTTGCTACTGATGCTATTACCTGCAAACAAACATTAATTCATTAACAAACTCATCAATTAGAATAGTTTTCACATCAACTATATTAACTAACTGTTAAACTGACATTTTTATTCTCAAAATCAAATTGAAAAACGTGATGGGTTTACCGTCAAAATTATATTTATAAGCGTTTTATTGTATTTCACAGTGATTATTTGCCATTGCTAGCATGGTATTAACGACCTTATACAATGTTCTGAAATACAATACATGCAATGTGAATACGCATGGATCATTCTCATTGACTGTAAGAAATATGTGTGTTGCAAATACTCAACGGCTACCAATTACTTAATATTTAACTTGTGTTGTCATGAACAGAACACATCAATCAAGATTCCATTTCTGAAAACATGACAAATCTAAGCCTAACACTTTCACTAGACAGGTTTTGTACTGAATACCTGTCTAGCTATAATACATGTACTTAATAGCTTCTCAGCAGTTATGTACTGAGTGATCTTGGATGATATTTTTTGTTCTCTTAGGACAAGAAGCTGAGAAACCACTTAGTTCTTAGTTTCTTAGTCCAAAAAGGACCTTTGCACTTGCTTCCGGAGTGACAGGATATTCAGGATAGGTATGGGGCCACGATGAATACCAGTTCATACTATATCAATATTTCAACGCCAATATAAGGCATGTTACTGGTTAATACTGGTGATGTTACAGTAGTATCATAATAATTTGTGTGTAAAATAATAACTTTATGTATTAAATATATAATATTTGGCATTGTTATTATATGAGTACATATAATATCAACAATTTCAATGTCAATATATTGCATTGCCACTGATTAGTACTGATGACATGAAGGTGCTATCATAGTAATTTTTATATACAAAATTATTTATCATAAAACTGATTATGTTCTTTAAATAAACACAATCAGCAACAAAAAACAAACAAGTTTGAAATGTTGAAAAGTGTTATGCCCTTGTTTGGGTTGGGATTGAACTGGTTGAAACATATCACAACAAATGTTTGTCTCACAAAAATACATAGGGTTCTTAAGTATGTAAATAATAAGTGCATTAAATATAAGTATCTGTAAAATGGTGCATGATATAACTGAAGCAAACATAACAAAAACAATTAACTGTAAAGATTCACTTCCAGGAACAGGCTGTATTTGATTTTCTTATCTACAGTAGATTTGTTTATCTACAGTAAACATTCAACATAGAAAAGTTACTTCACACAAAATTACATTTTCACATCGATGTTTCTCAACAATAATGTAGCTTCACTACACCGAGTGATTTTTGTTAAGAGTTTTATTAGTACATCTTAACCTATTCTTACCTTAAACTATCTCACAAAACATTTGACACGAGAAGCTGTTGATTTATTTAACTGAGCTAAGGATACTCCTGTTTTTTATTGGTTGTATGTATGATTTAATACACAAAATGTGAAAACGGCCCAAATTAGTGGTATTATGTTTTTTTTATTTTTTAAACTATTTAATATATAATTAACTGTAAAAGTGTTCTATTATTTTAAAATAAATAATTAAATATTGTATTCTAAATAAAACTGATAAATAATAGCATAGTAAACCATAAATAAAGAGTAAAAGCAAAACAGTGTCAATACCATCAATCACTCTGTTCTCGTTCAAAAATAGTATTTACAATATTAAATGAAATAACAAAGACAAAAAAATGTGTGCTTAGAATTCTGTGTTGAAAAAGGATGTAAAATAATACAAAATTACAAGTGTTATATTTTTTAATTACTCTATTAAAAAAATGCAAAATTTTTAAAAGGTATAGAAAAGTGACAATAGGTCTAGATTAAAAAAATAAGCCCATAGACTATTGATTTGAATCTAACAATTTTAAAAAGTAGAGAGGGGAGTTACTTTATTCCCACCCTGTTTTAGCAGTAGCAATAGTACATACATGATAGTTACAAAGTGGGACAAATCAGTTAAAAGTTTAGTACTTTCTAAAATTAATTTAACCAGCTTTTTAAAATAATTTTTGAGATCATTAAAATAATTGGATGTCCAGGCAATACATGGCTTCACTGTTGTAATGAGTTGTTTCAGTGTGAGTAAATGTACTATATTTTTGTTTCTTGAAAAACAATTATTGTAAAAAGTCACTTTCATATATCAATGTATCACAGTGTTTTCAAAGTCATCATCAATCATATCGATGGAGGCTCAGACCATACAGAATAGAATCCTTCAATGTACTATGTGATCTTAACAAACTCGGCTTGCTGAAAAGATTATCTGTGTTCTTGTTCAATAATGGACCAGCTACCAACAGCCTGATGCAAACCTGAGGTATCAAGCTACCTTTCTGGCCTTAGCTGAAAAAGCTCTCTAAACAATATGGGCTCAACTGGTCAACTGCTAAGACCATGACTTTTGTGAACACACAACCTGTAGATCTACATCTGCCAATCACAACATCCCATCTCTCTATTGGCTTAAGAACAAGAAAGGAGGATACATACCAAGAAGAGCAGCAAGCAGAACACTGGAGACGAGTGAAAACTCCTGTACAATCTCGGGTCCAAATCTATATTGGTGGCTCAACTAACCCAAATCGAAGAAGAAGAAGTGCTGGGCTCCTATGCACCAGGAATGTTTGTGCGTAGCATTTCACTAAACTCCTCATCCACCAACTTTGATGCTGAAGCAAATCTCTGATATACGCATAGCATAATCAAACAAATTCACTTTTTCGACACCCAGTCATTCTTGTACTTTGTTCCCAGAAATACCAGATGAACAGCAGGTTTAGCTCGCAAATGGAGCTCATGGAATTCTTGGAACCAGATCAAACAAAAACACCTGCTGGTACTCTGATCTACCGTATAATCCAACAAATGTAATCTTCTTTGTTGACTTCCAGTCAGCAATTCTTGTACTTTGTTTTCCAGAAACACCAGAACAGTAGATAGTGACCAAAAAGAGTGCCTTTGGAGCTCTAATATAGAAGGAATGTACTAAAGATAAACAAAGTGATTCCAGTACATAAGAGGGGTCCAAAGGACCAAACTTGTAATTATAGGCCTATAACTATTGTTACAGCAGTGTCAAAGGTGTTGGAGCGGCTAGTTCATAAGCAGTTGGTTTGCTATCTCGAAACCAATAATTTACTCAGCACTTGTCAATTTGGGTTTCGAGCTGAGCGGTGTACCATTGGCGCAGTCCAGTCCTTCATGAATGATTGCTTTGATGGTTTGGAACTAAAAAAATCTGTCAAGTTCAGATCTTATGACTTATCCAGAGCCTTTGATACTGTAAATCATCATATTCTATTAAATAAACTTAGGTCTTATGGTTTTAGTCAACTTGCTGTCAGTTTTTTTAACTCATATCTCTCAAATAGGTGTCAATATGTATATTTAAATGGCTCTATGTCAGAAACTAGGCCTGTTAAGCTAGGTGTTCCTCAGGGATCCATTTTAGGACCTACTCTATTTATTTTGTATATAAATGACTTGCCTTTTAATCTCAATGACAATTATGTTAGTACGTATTTGTTTGCTGATGACTTGGGTCTTAAGGTCTGCGCAAAAACGAGGAACGAATGTAATGAGCTACTTAGTGTTAAGACCTCAATTGTAGATGATTGGTGTGCAGCAAATAAGCTCTGTGTAAATGATAAAAAAATTCAAGATTTACATATTACCTTTTCTAATAGGCCTAGTGATAATGAGGACTTAAGTCTTAAGTTTCTTAAGTTTTTGGCATTTTTATACAATCCAATCTTAAATGGCAAACTCATATTGATTATGTAGCTTCTCGAATTTCCCGAGGTATTTTTCTTATAAGATCCCTTAATGGAACAATTTCTGCTAAACACTTGCTTTTTATGTACTATGCCTATATTCATAGTTTCTTAACATATGGAGTAACTTTGTAGGGCCAATCTCAGATTGCAAATAAACTGTTTGTGTTACAAAAAAGAGCAGTCAGGCTTATATGTAATGTCCAGAGTCGTGAGCACTGTAAACCACTGTTTGTAAAATTAGGTGTATTAACATTGCCGTCTATTTATGTATTAAATGTTTTGTTATATGTCAGAGATAATTTATCATTATTTATTAATCAATGTGATGTTCATAGTTATAGTACTCGTAATAGAAATAATTTAGTTGTACCAAAATGTAACTTTGCTAGCACTCAAGCCAGTTTTAGATATCAGGGAATCAAATATTACAATGCTTTGCCCAATCATATCAAGGTATTAAACAGATCAAATTTTAAAAATGTTGTAAAGAAAATGTTAGTAGATTCATGTTTGTACACTGTTGATGAATTTTTAACTGTGATAAGAAGTAATGATATTTAAAGTAAGCTATAGATTATTTATAATATGACGTTGTTATATACATATTTTGTATTCTGACAATAAACCATTTGAATTTGAAAGATATTACAAGAAAAATACTATTTAACAAACTGTCACAATCAAAATATATTTCACAAAGTTAATGATTTCCTATTAACTGAAGCTCGTCAATTACATACAATATTTGATAGCTAAGTGCAGACCAGATCTGAATAAGTGTGTATATATTGCTTTTTACTCTTTTTATTGTTTGTACTTGTTTATTATGTATTGTATAAAGTTAACTTTTTAAAAATCATATATTGTCGATTCGTGTTGTTTGTTAATTGTTATTTATTTATATTACTTTATTACTGATATAATTCAGTATTTAATGTTGCTGTGAATTATTACATAGACGTCTTCTTATGCTGTACATATTTATCTACTGTTAACTCAAATTTGTTAATTTTTATACTTGGTTATGATATTTTCCATTATATGTGCAGACAATGTATTTATTAAATATGACTTAACTACTATATTAAATTGATTAATGAACTAGAAGCATTTATGTAATAGCTGCTAAATAGTAATTTATAAATGACGAAGTCTAATGTATCATTGTATGTCTAATGACTAATAAAGTTCTTGATTCTTGATTCTTGAATGGTAAGTTGTCGACACCCAGTCATTCTTGTACTTTGTTCCCAGAAATACCAGATGAACAGCAGGTTTAGCTCGCAAATGGAGCTCATGGAATTCTTGGAACCAGATCAAACAAAAACACCTGCTGGTACTCTGATCTACCGTATAATCCAACAAATGTAATCTTCTTTGTTGACTTCCAGTCAGCAATTCTTGTACTTTGTTTTCCAGAAACACCAGAACAGTAGATAGTGACCAAAAAGAGTGCCTTTGGAGCTCTAATATAGAAGGAATGGTAAGTTGTCCTCTTATGTGTCACCTCATATTATGGGGTTTTAGGCAATGAAAAAGTGGACAATCTTGCTAAGAGCTTCCAAAATCTCAGGAACACATTACTCTAAAAGAGACTGAGTGAAGCATGCAGTGGGAACCACTTCTTATACATGTTCTGAGATACCTGCCTTCCCAAAACTTCATAGCCAACTTCAAAATGGCCACTGATCATGAATTTTTATAAAGCGACCTCCACTGAATTGGTGTACACCCCATCACCTGTGTGCTTGTTGTGCAACACTACAGATGTGGACGCCAAGCTTTGGATAAGTGCCCAATACTTCACCTACCACAATGAATAAAAGATTAATTTTGGAAGAAAAGAAGGAATTTTCTGAAAGAGATGGCAGTAATACCTCTGACTGGTGTTGTATATAAAGAAAAAGTCTTTTAATTAGCAAAACAAAACTAGTGAAGCTTAGTGCTCTCTAATCTGTTGACTGGGCATTGTCCACTTAACTATCATCACCACCTCTCTTTGTATATCTGTTTAAGATGAGTCGCACATATGTTGCTTGAACAAGAAGTCCAAGTAGACTGCTATTCATCTGTGATTGTGAAGTGATTGCCCTGACCATTTAGAACACCTTTACAGGGTTTTTTTTCTATAAAATCTGAGGTAGGACTTTTAGCTCCTAGGGACATCTTTAAGTTTATCAAGAGCCTCAAGATGACCTGGGTTGTCTAAATATCAGTGTTGTCACATTAGACCCCCAGAGTTAGTTAGACCCTATTGTATCATAGATCATATATTGAGACACAAAAAAAAAAAAAAAAAAAAAAAAAAAAAAAAAAAAAAAAAAAAAAAAAAAAAAAAAAAAAAAAAAAAAAAAAAAGGTTATCTGGAATGCAATTATCCAAAGTTCCAGGGTATCCGAAACACATTATGAGAATTGGACTTAGTGCTAAATATTCCTATTAGCTTGCTTCACGTTAGGAATAAATTGCATTTTAAGTAGTGAAGGTTAACCCTTGCTATAATTATATATATATTAAATATGTGTGTGTAATAATGCCCTACACAGTTTATAGATATCAATTCTAAAAAAAAATGGAAAGAAATTTTTAATGGCACTCAGCTCTTTACTCAAAATTTAGATAATCCCATCAACTTCAGATAGTTGCTTTCCTAGTGTATATTGAGATTCTGCTCTATTTTACTATCTATAGGTAATCATGAAGAATTGAATTAGATATTTTTATATACATGCTTAACTAAATAAACATAAAATTTATGGCAATATATGCAATCCTGAAGACATCGGTGCACAATGTTAACTTTTCATCCTGCCTGAGTTTGTGACTTTTTTAAAAATATTTTAGGATTACAAAAATTAGTTAAAGAAAATTTAAATATTTAGTAATACATAGTAATAGTAAAGGAATTGCCATTAATTTCAAATGTTATTTTTGTAAATGAATATAATTTGTAACATTTGTATATTAAAAATATGGGTGATAACCTGTTTTTATAAAGTTGAGTGCAAGTTCTATTCTTTAAACATATCTAGATCTAATTTTGGAAAGTTCCTTTAAAATATTAGGATGTGGAGATAGTGATGAAAAGGTCATCAACTGTTTATGATTTAAAATATTCTTAATTTTTAAGACCAACAGTAACGGCTTCAATCTTAATACCAACTAATAAATTACATAGAGCCATAGTCATTTAATGGTAATACTAAAATGGAAAATACCATTAAATTTATTGATTTTATTATACCATTTTATCACTAAAATAAAAGTACCTTACCCTATCTGTGTACATTTTACATACTAACAAAGAAATACATAAGCACATGTGCCATACATGTATGGTATAAGCACACATTTATATACTTACGCCATTTAGAAGAGTGAAATCTAGATTAAAGAATCCACAGACTGAGAAGTGTACTTTTTGGTGAAGTAACTGGTACGAAAACAATTGCAACTGGAAAAATAAACCTAACTTTAGTTTATCTCAATATATATACTTACTATATTTGTATTTTGCCATGTTCATAATTCGAAATAATTTTTGAAAGTACTGTATGCATTGGGAGTTTTAAAATATTGACTTTACATCTTCTGTAAAAAGTAATTAACTTTATGTTATTAAGGGTAGAACTGTATTTTATTCATTATTACATTTATTTTAAAGGGAATTTGTCTATATATCTGGTTTATTATGACATATTCAATATGGTAAATTTTAATCATGTAATTTGTTTGAAATGTTACAGATTCAGTTAATATACATTGTTGGAATATTGTTAATAACTGTTTTAAATTCATTTTTATAATTAATCACTATATATAATTAATTTTCAAGAACTTGAAAATAAAAATATTATTTCAACTAATTGTATTTTCTTCTAGGGGTATTTTAAAATTTGACATACAAGCTCAATTTCAAGAACGGATATCAATAAAGAAAATGTAATTTAAATTATTTGAAAATTTAGAACATTTAAATTTGTGTAATAAATCTGTAGGTATTAAATAGTAGGGAAGCATCTAAAAATTCATTACATACACCAGCATTACAAATTTGGTCAAAGCTTACCTGTTAATTAACTTATGGCCAGTATTTACTAAAAAAGAGCACTACAAAAAATGTTTTTGAGGTCACAAAATTAATTTTTTCACTCAAAACCAAAATTA
This sequence comes from Homalodisca vitripennis, assembly GCF_021130785.1. Lineage (NCBI taxonomy): Eukaryota > Metazoa > Arthropoda > Insecta > Hemiptera > Cicadellidae > Homalodisca > Homalodisca vitripennis. The sequence continues at coordinate 126,658,075 of NC_060208.1, read as the reverse complement.
AATGCATTTTATGACAATAATTTTTTTTCCATACTATATGCAGAGAAGAAAGTAAAATAAAAATTATAAATCAATATTTTCCGAATAAATTTTTGTTGTTATTTGCTTGAATTGAATTGAATTGAATTCTTTCATATCATATGGTTATGATTATTATATATATTAATCTAGACAGATCCTGTCAAACATAATTTTAATTGTGTTTTAGTAAAAACTGACAAAATTTAATGTTTTTTTTTTTCAAAAAGAATTTACGTCAGCTCACCTCTTCCATAGTGCCAGTAGGGAGATCTTCATTCATCAGTTTGTGGATGAGAACAGCTGTGTGGTTTGCCTGTAACAATAGTTCAGTACATTATTTTGCTAAACTGAAAAACCAATACAACAGATAGAATTACCAAGTACCTTATCGCTGACAGATGAGCAGAGAAAAACAAGCAAGAGGAGTGCCATAGTATTTTGAAAGAGAACCGATCCCATAATAACAAGGCTGTGGTAGGATCCCTCTATCTTTCCTAGGATGGTCAAAGACATTGAATAAAGGATAACGATGATAAGAATAATAGACTTGCATATAGAGAACAATAGCTGGTAGCCAAAGGTGTGATTGATATGTTTACAGAGGTTACTTAACTTTCCATGAGCGTCTCTGGCCAATACCACCACATCATTTTGACTTAACGGAAAGATAAGATTGCCATTGATTGTAGAAAAATAGTTACCCATTATAGTGGCATAGCTGAGGAATTCTACTAAAACAAGAATTTCAACAACTGTAGCAACCATTTGGCCAATAGCTACCACCCAGGTCATCCCAGGTGTGTGGGCATAGAATGAGAAGTGATAAGTTAATACAAACATGATGGCGGAAACAATACCGACCAACTGGACAATGAATGTTATATGTGATTTTATATCTTTTAGTGCACTCAAAGTGATTTCAAGATGTTTTAACCTCTGCAGATTATTTAACCACATATGACATCTGCATAATGCAAATATCCAGGAAGTGAGAGTGACCAGAGAACTGAGTGACAAATGCAATGGCATTATGTAGCCATAGCCCTGAGTGTAGACTTCGGGTAGGGCTGTCGCACAGGACTGCCACACTAGAAATATTAGAGCCAAAGTGTAAAGACAACCAGGAATATATAAGGATTTTTTATGTAATGAGTAGGGAACAAGTCCAAAAACAAAACCTAAGTACAAAACTAGTTTCAAAGTATTGGAAACAAACATTGTGAAATAACATGTAAAAAACAAGTGACTGTGACTGAGTGGTAAAAGCTAATTGAAAGCTCCTAGGTAATTTGATTATTCATGAAATAATAATTATTAATATTGCCTTTATAAACTAATTAATCAATTAGAAAATCTATTCTTGTTATGCTGATGGCTTTCTTTAACTTGCCTCAATTAAGTATTCCAGTAATAATGGACAGGAAATCACTATTTTATTGTATTTATGATTATACTGCACACACACACACACACACACGCACGCACGCACGCACGCACGCACCACGCACGCACGCACGCACGCACGCACACACACACACACACACACACACACACACACACACACACACCTCACGCCTTCATTTCAATTGTATTTCTCAGAAATACATTACAATATTAAACTGAATTTTAACATTTATTTGTTCACAATCCTTTAAAAATCTTAAATACAGTGGAATCAACTGTATATCACAGTTGACAAAATAAAATATTGATTACTATGATTGAAAACTGAAATATCTAATTTAATCTTTTGAGCACCCTCTGTTGCTATTGAATGGTTAAAATTAACAATTACTTAATATTAAAATAGAAAATAATAGTTTACTCTTACTTTCTATCAGAAGAAAAAACCCATTTTGCCACAATATTTTTAATGGACCAAGATATCCTAAAATGTAAACTTGACCACGTATCAGTCTGTTATTTTTTTCACATCAAGTAAAGGCCTCCTCATACTGAATGACCATCCTTCTACTAAAAGGATTTTATGCCTTGAACGTCCACGGGGTACTACCTCACACACCACAAATATCCATTCAGCGGATGGACGGATGAATTTGTTTGCATCTTGTATTTCAGTTCAGTTGGGACCTCTGTCAGAGAAACATTGAAATAATAGCATTTAGTGTACTTTGGTTTAACAGTGATTTTGAGAGAATTGTACCATACATTGCTGCTGACAGAACCAGCAGTGATGACGAAAATACAGTACTACTATATTCAGTTAGTAAACAAAAACATTGAGTGCACCATTAATAAAAAAAGTGTTTGGTGAATTCCACCATTTGATAACAGATTTAAAGGGGGACGACGAGAGGTTCAGACAGTATTTTAGATTGAGTAAAGAACAATCTGTACAGGTTTTGATATTTATAGAGAATGATATACACATGAATTACAGAAAATAAATCACAAGTAGAGAATGGCTAATTGTGTGCTTGAGTTAGGCTTTTTTAAACTATCAAGAATAAAAAAAATCCTAAAAGAATTTTGTGTTAATAACGACAAAAACATAATTTTATACATTTATAATTAAAGTTTATTTTTTTCTTTGTACAATAAAAGACAAGAAATGTATTATTATATATTTTTATTTCTCATATCTTTTTCACCATGTACTAAAAATTAAAAATTAATAATATTGAAAAATGTTTCTAAACATTGTTACCAATAACAAAAAGGCTCTTATGTGCCAAGAAAGAGTCAACAATCCGACAAGGAGCTCAAAAGTAAGGAATTATTTAGCAAAAACTGATTTTTAAGGATCAGATAACAAAGGTAATGTGGTTAAGCAATCAATAAAGACACCATGCAGCGAGGATTAGTGGGGTGTTGTCTGTTGAAGTGATGCTGTGTGAAGGTGCAACTGAAAATTTCCACACAGACTTCTATAAAAATAGAAAGTGATTCTATAACATCCATTTACTAGAAAAATTATTGTCCAGCGGTTGGATGGATGGATGGACTTGGTGTGAGGGAGCTTAAAGATGTGCAAGAATTATCCATTATAATACGTCATACATAATTAAAATTCACTAATACTAAATGCAGTTACTGAATTGAAATGCTACTCTGTGACCACCATTGTCTATAATGGTAGTATGTAACACTGTGTTTTGTGAAAGTAGTCTTTTATCTATCAGTTTTAATTAGTTTTCATCAGTTCTAGTAAAATTGATTTAAATTTTATTTTGAGATCTTGTTGTTTCTTCAGCTGGAGTAACATGGAGACTTAAAACACTGTACTATAAGTGGATTAATTATTAATTTTTCTTGTTGAAATTTTACAACAATGAATACACTTTATGCATTTTCAAAAAGGTGAAAAAGGTGAGGTAAGGTGAAAAGGTGGTTTTTTTTACTGTGTAGAATAATAATCAGGTAATAACAATTCATTACATGACTTACCTCATCAGTTACGTCTTCACTGCTGTTTATCATAATTACAATTTGGAAAGAATCAGACACTATGACCATGACCTGACACGAGATGTATGCCCAGAACAGAGGGTCTGCAAGGTCTTTGTCTGTGACTTTGTAAACTCCAGTGTAATACAGCATATACAGTGACACTGTGAACTCTACAATGAAGTTAGCCATGTATAGTAGAAGTTGCAGGGAGTAAATACTGTTCACAATTTGACTCAGGGAGAAAACCGAGTTTAGGATCAATCGCAAATCCTTTATAAGAAGATCTACATTAGTTTCGGAGTTGACAGGATGAGAGTTTCTCACTTTAGGTGAAAATACTGATCTAATAGGGGTGCGAAAATGTGCAAGTTTAAAAATGTAACTACTGTTTCTAACAAGACCTTCTTGTAGTAATTTACTCAGCTTGTTATTGACAACACTGTAAAACTCCTTGAGGAGCCACAAGAAGTTGATGAACTGCAAAATGACCGTGTTGTTGGTTGCATCTGCTAGATAGAACCCTATCCAGTGACTGTCTCCTGTGTCAACTACATAGTCTAGACTGTACTTGATACAGAGGAGCAGCAGCAGGACAGCGGTGTACAGTGACTGCATGTTCTGCAAATGATCTAGTGGGCATACAATACCAGCACTTTCAACTTGACTAGAGATATCAAATATCTCTCTGATAGTTTCCATGTGGTTCATGTAGCGGACCAAGAGTAAGGTCCATGACAACAAAGCCATAGTGTACACCAGAGAGTCGTTTTGGGTTATGAAGAAAACAGCAGTTTTCGGTAACTCGGTGGGAATGAGAACCCAAGTGAGTAAACCTCTTATGTTGTAGACCACTGGTATCAACAAGAATAAAATGTACAGCAAAGCCATTGGTTTTAAACTGAGGGTTTTCACAGAAAATATTGACAACCCAAACAAGGTTGAGAGCCAGTGGGTGTGCTTGAGAATAGGAAACATGTAACTTAATTCAGAGTTCATTTTTTGTATGAACAGACTTCAGTTTGAAAACTGAAGTGTGTAAAAATGCATTTTATAGCAGACAATAACAGATTTTAATTTAAATAATTATTCTTTAGCAATTACGAGTATTATTATTCTGAAAACAAAAAGACCACTTTTATAATCAAACACCATTCGTAATTTATTAATTTAATTTTCCTAATGGTCTATAATTTCTTATTGACCATTACATTAAGGCAAGTACTTTTCTATACAAATTTTGAAAAATTCAGTTACAATTACATACACAAACACCGCAGTCATTAAACAATCTCAGCAAACTAAGTAAATTTGTTATTACTACAGCAAACATATTTTATATTCTGAGTAAGAGTAGAGTAGATAAAGAAGAAGCATCATATAATGTACTTGTTGAGACTGTCAACAGACATTAACGAAATCCCTAACATTTCACTATACCTAAAGAATTCTCAAACAAAAAAATGTAGAAAAACCTAAAATTAATTATCAATATACTTTGACAGATAAAGAAATTAATGCAAACAATTATATTTTCTATAAAGGCGACACTCCCCCTATGCATGATGTATTCTTTTAATTTTTAATATTCTTTAGATGAACAAATTATTTATTGTAGAGAGATTTACTAATTTGTATTATCATTAACCACATGTACTTATCTCTTAAGAGCAAGCTGTTTGATTTAGAGTTGTGCAATCAATTTTTGTTTTGATTACTTTTTTAATTTTAAAGTTACAGCTCTTTAGAATAATTTCTTACGAAGAATAGAGAATAATTTTAGTAACTTCATGAGAGATTTAAATCGTATTATTGAACAATTTTAAACAGAACATACAGGACACCCAGTATAAAAGGTAAATCCTCCACTTACTCATCAGTAGTTCTTCAACTTCCTTATATTTTAGAAAGTTCAAAGTAGGCACATGTATGCCTCATGACTTAATAGAAAATAGCGTTTTCATAAGGATTGAACATCCATAGAGGTTGAAACACCTATATTTTTGATTTTCAACTTCCCTCAATCCTAGAATCAAGAATCATTTATTGTCGTCCCACATATGTTATATGTATTGACAAAGTCAGATAAGGTTTACAATAATGTACTATTAGATCAACAGTCAAGAACACCATCTCTATTGAGAAATGCATATAAATATACAATTAAAGAAATTGTCAAAATATAGTATTAATTAAAACTTAATGCTAAAATAAATAATAATAAATTAATAATAGCAATAACAAACAACAGATAACAATAAATAATAATTGTTAAAAATTAAAACAGAGCATTATTAAAATTTAAGGTCACTTAAATCATGTAAAAGTATTTCTTCTACTGAATAGAAAGCCTTCTGCTACAGCCATTTCACAAGACAATTTCTGAAATTCCTTAAAATAGGGGTAACTGCATCTGGTGGTAGTAGGTTAAAAAGTCTTACACTAATGTACATGTAGATGTTCTGAGTTTTACTTAATCTAAAGTATTTGAGGTCTATCAAGTTCTGAGATCTAGTACTATAGTTATGGACATAACTTCTAAAATTATACAAATTAAGATTTTCTTTAAGGAAAATTAGGCTTTGCAAAATAAATATACATGGAAGGGTAAGAATACCTAGATCAACAAAGACAGGCCTACAAGAATCTCTCTCACCAATACCTGCAATAACTCGTAATGCCCTTCTTTGAGTCTAAAAAACTAATTTTGCACCAGCAGAGTTGCCCCACAAGAGAGTGCCATAAGTAATGTGAGCATTAAAAAAAGCAAAGTAAGCATTCTTAACTAGATTTTTGCTTGTACAGGACTTTAATGTTTTCAATAGAAAAATAACCCTCGATAAGCGAGAGCAAAGAGAGTTTATGTGAACCCACAAATTCAGTTTAGAATCCAGGTTTACGCCCAGCAGTTTTACAGATTTACTGTCCGCCTTTGAGCTCAAACTAAAGACAATCTCCTCAGTGTTTTCATAGTTTACTCCTAATTTGTTAGCATCAAACCAGAGGAAGGATCTTTCTTTCATGTAATTAATTATCACTTTATTTAGCATGCTATCTTTGTTTGATGACAATAGAGTGGTGTCATCGGCATAAAGAACACTTTTATTTGGTACAAAATCAGGCAAATCATTAACAAAGATAACAAATAAGAAAGGACCCAAAACAGAGTCCTGATGCACTCCAATTCTCACGCATTGAAGATCTGACCTCTGGTTACCAACCTTTACAAACTGATAACGATCAGACAAGTAAGAGGTGAGAAGAGACAGCTCACGCCCCTCTACACCATAATACTTTAATTTATCAATTAGCTCACTGCGTGGTACTAAATCAAACGCTTTACTTAAGTCTAACAACAAGGTTGCAACTTCCTCCTTGTTTTCAAAACTTTCAAGAACAGTAGATATGACATTCTCAAGAGCCTCAATGGTAGATAATTTACTTCTGAAACCATATTGAGCAGGATTTAGTATCTGATTATTCTCAAAAAAATATTCCATCTGTTTTTTTAGTAACCTTTCAATTATTTTAGAGACTACAACAATTAAGGAAATAGGACAGAAGTTATTTATACAGGACTTATCGCCCTTTTTAAAAACTGGAACAGTAATTGTAATTTTCAAACATTGTGGGAAGATCCCTACAGTAAACATCCAATTGATAAGGTATGATAAAGGAAAGGAGATATCTTCAATAATATTTTTGACAAAAAAATTTGACATACCAAAAACATCTTCAGCTTTAGAGTTGCTAAATTCTTTTACAGTATTATAAACATCAACATTGTTAATCTCCTGCCATTTGAAAGGTGAAACAGGAGTTTTTATAGAAGATGAGCTTAATATATCCAAGGAACTAGTTACATTTTGGCTAGGCAAATTACTTAAACTATTACTAATATTTACAAAGAAATTATTAAACTGATTTGCTGTAATGGGTATACTGGCATTTACACTCTTATCTGCTACACGGCCTGTTACAGAATTTATAACTTTCCACGCTGCTCTACATTGATTAATAGATTCTAATATAAATTTATCATTTGCAGCTTTTTTTGCCAAATCTATTTGCATTCTATAAAATTTCTTAAGTCTATTTATTATGTGCTAGAATAAGGCTAGGGTTTGCTTTAACTTTATCATAACTAATATCCAACAGTAGCCTAATTTTGCCAAGGTAGGGTATGTACCAATTTTGTTTTATAACTGACCTAGAGCTTTTAACACCACTGTTTTTTAAAATCTTAGTTTTTATAGGACATGACTCATTACAATTTTCAGATAAAATTTGCATGAATGGTTTAAAGGCTTCATCAACATTACAAGCTAATGAGAACTCATTACTCCAGTTAATCCTACTTAACCTATGTTTTAATTTATTGATGCAGAAGTTGTTTGTCAATCTGTAAGTAATAATACTAGGTCTGCTATTATGAGAAACTCCTTCATTGTTCAATATTAGGTATCGTGAATTGATTCTGAGAAGAAGTCCCAAATGGTCCGAGAGGTGAGGCTGAGTTATTTCACACGCAACAGTAGCAGGCTGAAAGTTTGAGATAAAATTGTCCAGACACAAGTGCAACCGGGTGGGTTCAGAGTTCAGGCAGAAACAGTCGTAGGATTTCAGCATATTTAGAAAATTTTTGATATGAAAATTATTACTACTTGGGTCCATATTATTAATGTCACCCGCAATGACAATCTTGAAATTTTTGTATTTATAATTAATTTCAATTATGTCCAAAAGGTTTGCAACTTTTTCTGTGAAAAAATCTATATTTGCATCAGGAGTTCGATACACCGACACTACTATTAGTTTAATTTCAGGAAGAGCTATCTTAGCTGCTTCAAAATGTTTAGGCTGACATAGAGAGTCAACTGTAACAACTTCATACGCATAAGTGAGTTTTTAACCAAAACAGCCACTCCACCATAAGGTATAGTCCTGCAGTAGCTACTTGCTAGTTGAAAGTCTTTGGGCAGATATATGCTTAATTCAGCCTGTGTACACCAGTGTTCATTTAAACAAAGAATTTCACAAGCTGATTTTTTAAGAAAGAAATCTAAGGAATTTATTTTGTTTTTAATGCACAGAACATTTAGATGTGCTATAAGTAGACTAGAAGGTTTTAGGTCAGTTGTTTGATAGGTCAGTTTCTCTATGTTGGTGTGATTGGATGTGACAGGGTGCAGTTTAACGGAGATGTCTCGGTCTCCTTGTCCTCCGATGTGGAAGGCCTGGATCTTCCAATAACCTGGGCATCAATGTTGGAATCAGTGTATGTGCACAGCATCTGTTGTTCTGTGTTGCTGGGGCTTTCTCTTCTATCTGAAGGTGACAGTATGAGAGGTATCTGGCTGGTAGGGGTGCTCTGCGTTATAGTCACTTCTGGCTGTGTCCTCTTAATTAGCACATCACAAATCCTCCCAGCAAGCCATTTCTTCCCACTATCATTAAGATGCATTCCATGTCTAGTGTACAAACTTCTATCAGCTTCACTAGCCTTGACCAGAGTAACATTAGGATATCTTTTACTTAAAGTTTCTAAAGCGACATTAGTTTTTCTTAATTCTTTGTTTACGCAAGACCAATTCTTAAGATCATATCTAGATGGCAAGTCAACTAAGATTATTTTAGTGCTACTGTACTTGTTCACAACATTGTCAATTAAGTTAAGAGCTCTCTCTGCTTCATTACAAGCAACATCATTTGAGCCACACGCTATGACAAGGAAGTCATCAGGACCTAACCTTTCTCCATCTAAGTTATCATAATTTAATACCTGTTCTGCTCGTCCCCCTGGCCTTACAAAACCCACAGCATCAAAAGACTTTGAGCACTTATTCAAGTTAAAAGTCAAATTACGACCATGACTATCAGAGCACAACAGCACCCTTTGTTTGTCCGTCTGATCATCTGTTCTATGACTGTGGTCCTTATGTCCATGTCGGGAAGATGCAGGATTCTTAGTATTTTATTTCTGCTCACAGTTTGAGGACTTACACTACAGCTACGAGGGTCGTCCGTAAAGTAACCGCCGTTTGGGCGTGGCGCGATAAGTAGTGGGGGTAGCGCCGCCATTCACACATCTGCGTGCGCAGCAGTTCAGTACGCTTCTAGCTTTTTAATGCAGAGCATCGTGCGATCGCGCGTTCTTTTGTTACGACGTAAAAACATGAGCGCCGTGATATAAAATCCCGCCAAATGTGAAGTGCGTGGTGTAATAAGATTTCTGTGGTTGAAAAGTTACACAGCAGCTGAAATTCATCGTGAATTGAGTGAGGTGTATGACCCAAACATTATGAGCGAAGGTGTAGTCCGTCAATGGGTTCGTTTTTTAAAAATGGAAGAACGAACGTTCACGATGAAGACCAGAGTGGTAGGCCATCTCTTGTCAGTGATGACTTGGTGAAAGGGCATTGGTGCTAAGGGCATCTTGCTCGTTGAATTTATGGAGCGTGGTACGACCATTACAGCTGCAGCTTACTGTGAAACCTTAAAACGGCTACGACGAGCGATTCAAAACAAGCATCGTGGTCTTCTGACATCTGGTGTTGTGTTTGTCCATGACAACGCCCGCCCTCATACAGCTCAAAGAACAACAGAACTTTTGGAAAAGTTCAAATGGGACGTTTTTGACCACCCCCCCCTACAGCCCGGACTTGGCTCCCAGTGATTTCCATCTTTTCCCGTACATGAAGCGGTGCTTGCATCTCAGAGGTTTGCAAGTGATGAAGAGCTTCAAAACGCTGTGACAGGTTGCCTACTTTCTCAGGCGGCAGATTTTTTTAAAGATGGAATTTCAAAAACTGTTAAAAGATATGATAAGTGCTCGAATTTGTATGGTGAATATGTAGAAAAGTAGAGAAAAGCTGTAGTTTTAACATTTATATAATAAACTTTTTGTATCTCAACTGGTTTACTATTAATTTAAAAACGGAGGTTACTTTGTGGACGACCCTCGTACTTCTGGCAAATTTTTCGACACTGCATTCCATTTCATCAGTTTTATCAGCTGTCGTACAATTTTGAAGAACTTCATATGTATTCTTAGAGGTAAAGTCAGGTTCCGTGACTTTCTTATTTACATTGTTTGACATTTGTGGCTTATGACCAAAGGGTGTACATACTACCTGTCATTTATTAGGAACAATGACAGCTTCCTGAGTATTTTTATTTTTATTAAGAGTAGGAAAGCAATGTAGGCATGCAGAATTTGTTAGATCTATATGTGATAATTCATTTTGTTTGTCCAAATTGTCTTTCTCCATTATTTTAATTATTTCCTCTAGACTACGTATTGAAACCAGCGTTCTTGCATTCTCTTTTTCATAGATAGTACAGCGGTTACATTTTCCGTACTCAATCTCATTATTTTTAGTGTTGGCTTTAGTCTCCTCTTCTATCTGCAGTATAAGGGTTTCTTTTGCCTCTTTTTTCCTTTTTGGTTTAAGAATTTTATTTTATTTAATCATGTATTTTCTTTCTCCTCAAATATTTTGTTTTGTGATTTAATGATACCTTCCTTCTCCTTTAATTTATCTTCAAGTTCCAGTACATAAAAGGAGCTTTTGTTTTTTTCTTCAAACAGTTCCTGTCTTAAATCTTCATTTTCCCTCAAAACTGATCCGTTTAACTGCTCCGCAAGTGAGGAACAATTTATCTGGTCAGAAAGATGAAGCTTGACACTCACGTGCCTCATGTCACAAATAGAAAAACCTAAGTATTTTTTTCACGAATATAAATTACCCATAGGGTGTTCAAATAGAGCTGCAACCTTAGAAGGACTGTATTTTTGTTTTACAACTTCTCTTAGTTCTATAAAAATGAAATTTTATAGAAACATATCACATCATCTTAATTGGAAAAATAAATTTCATTTCATGAAGATCAACCACCAATGAGGACTTTAATTGGGGGGGGGGGGGGGGGGGGGGGGGGGGGGTTGTGACACCTATAAAAACTGTATTTGTGTTTTTAAACTTTTTGATGACCTATAATGATTGAATTTTAAATGCACATACACAAATGAACATTTATTTAACTTGAAATTTTAATGTCTTGCAGCTGAAAGCCACCTCACCACTCTTTAGCACATTTATCACACCACACATTACTTTGTTATTATTAATTGAACATGCAACATGTAAAACTTTTAAGTTTCTTATGTTTTTAATTGTATTAAAGTGTGCAAGTTATAGGCTGTAGTTACAATAGTTTTATCCAAGGCGGTAATAATATTGCAACTTTGTATATTATTTATTAATATTTTGTAAAGTACTTTCTTTACTAGTATTTTATTAATTTACATTTACTCTTAAATTTAATGCAAATAAATATTTTAATTTATCGTTTTATACTTTTCAGGATTAGGAAGATTATGTTTTGTTGTTGTTGTTAAAATCGTTATTAATATAACCTTTATTAATTAATAAACAATACTGGAACTTTTCACGCTGTAATAGCCAACCCAGCAGATGGCCCATAGGCCATTGTTGCAGTGTGTTTGTTTATACTTGGTTCCATGCTTGGCACCTGATTAATTGTTTTGTTTTAAATAAAACAAAACATCTTCATCTTCTAAAGATTACAACCCCTAGAAGAACTATATTTTTGTTTTTCAACTTCCCTCATTTCTACAAAGATGAAATTTCATACTCACGCCTCATCACTAACATTGAAATACAAATGCATTCTCATGAAGATCAACCACCCATAGGAGCTGAAATGGGGTTGCAATCTCTTAGATATATGTGTGTGTGTGTGTGTGTGTGTGTTGGTTTTAAACTTCCTGCTGTCCTAGGAAGATAAAATTTGATACAAATGTATATTAAGCTCTCAACAGACTACTGGTGTGTGTGTGTGTTACTGATTATGTCAACAAGGCAATGTCTAACTCTATTATGGCAAGTGAAATATAATTGATTCTAACTAGAAATTCTTCTTCAAGCACTAAACCTAAACATGAGCCAGTAATAATTTTGTTTAACTTTTTACCCTTTTCAAAATAATCATAGGGCTCCATCATAATATTGTTACCTCATAAATGCTTTTTCTAACACTACTATGGATTTACTATTCCTCCACTCTAGCCCAAACAATTCAAGTCTTACTAAGATTGTTAGAGCTATTTGCTGAAATATTTTGGAAAGGTGCAGAGAAATTTATGAATATCATTGATACTCATAAAAACTGATTCAATCTCTAACTTAGGGGCTTCAAAACATTGTAATTTAAACTTAAAATCTAATTACTCTGAGAGGGATCGGGTAAATAGAATGCCTCCCATGACCACAATTTATTTTCAGGAGTTTTTATTTTCTACTAATAATGGGTTATTACCTCCCACAAATATTTGTGTTTATTATGCCATTTAAAACAGAAACGCCTATGTCGTATTTGTTATTCAATAGGAAATTGTGTGCAAAACTGTGGGTAGCTGTTAGTCTTAAAATGCAAGAAAGTGTCACACCCTAACATTTGTTGGTCCTAAAAGAGTTAAATGATACCGAAAAATGTTTAAAATATTTTTTAAAATAAACCAATGGATTGTAATACTTTATAAACAGCTGTAATGGTGGCCATCTTCATTTTAACTCCATAGTACAATGTTAAACCTTAAACATGTTTACACTTTCATTCTCTGTCATATAATAATGGGAGGTACATTTCATTTTAAATATACAGGTGTCCCAGAACTCACTACCAATCTCTTCAGGTATTATTCTTGGCCCAAAGACAATTAAAAATGTCATATTCAAATTTTCACAAACTTAAAAATTACCTGAACAGCCACTGTTTCGTAATCTACACTTACTTAATTATTTAGTTTAGTTTAGAACAGCATGTGGTAATAAGTTGAAAATTGGTACACTACTTTATAAGCTAAAGTCCAAATTACAGTAAAATAACAATTTTTACAAGCTTTATTTTCAAAATGTAGCTTCTTAAAAATCTGTGTTAAATTCTTAAAAATGACTTATAATAAAATAAGTCACTGTTATTACATTCTATTTAGCCAATTTAATTCAAAATCCAATGATCCTAGTTTAAGAAATAAGTGAGATAATATTAGGTTATTACCCGCTCAAATATGAAAAGGAAAAAGGGTTTGTTTCGTGTGTTTATAACATAAACCACAGTTTTGTGTATATTCTTGAAGTGTTTTAGTAAAATAATCCATTAAATAAAGCAGAATTTATCACTATTTATTCTATCCATTGAAACTGTGAGTAAGTTTCAAACCAATGTTAATCCATAATCAACTAGGTTAATTATATTGTCAAATATTTTGAATGTTAAAATTCATGGATACAAAACACTATACATAAAAAATAAAAAAACAGTCATATTGTAATGTTTAAATTGATGGATATACAACACTATACATAGAAAGTACAAAAACAGTCATATTGTAATGTTTAAATTGATGGATATACAACACTATACATAGAAAGTACAAAAACAGTCATATTGTAATGTTTAAATTGATGGATATACAACACTATACATAGAAAGTACAAAAACAGTCATATAGTTGTATCTCATACATAGTTTTGACTTTTAAATATTCTATTTTAAAATTATAGTTTAAAATAAACTATAAATGAATATCCATATTAAAATTATTAATTGTAATTCAATATATGAGTATTATAATCAAAAGAGTAGCTTAGCTATACTAGCACAGTATTAACATGGCTTGAGCTGCATTTTGTAAAATTGTGAATGATAATAATTCATTTTCATGGCAAACAGTTTATTATTATTATCAACAATAAGAGGAAAGTGCCTGTTGAAATTTAATTTATTTAAATGTTTTAACCCAAGGACTGGCAACTAAACCAGGTAGACCAATTTTCCAGGTTTTGTAAGGGTATTTTATAAAAAATACTAGAAGTTATTTGATTATGCATTGTCATATAAATTTGTTTCATATTCTTGTCTGTATCATAAGTCTGTATTTTTTACTATGCATACTTTTATAAGTAACAAGTTTTTTTTCATTTGAAACTATTTTATATTTATTTCTTTAGGGGGAAAACTATATCCACAGAAGTGGTATATTTGTAATAAATCAAAATTCCAAAATATAAAAATTATTTATACATTTATCTAGTTTCAGAACATAAATACTTTAATGGACTTACATAAATTTTTATTTTTATATTGATAAAACTTGCAACAGATTATTTATGAAAATTGACATTACCCTGGTAACATACTAATTATAAAAATAATTGTTTTTCCATACATGAAACAGTATTATATCACATCAAGAATTATAAATAATATATCATTTATCAATAACAAGTACAAGTACAAAATTACGTAGCAAAACTCATCATATTTATTAGTTCGGAAAGCAATAATTTTCTTGTATTTCAAACTTTATAGTTTTAAAGTTAGAAGCAACGTTCAAATTTTCTTTTCATTTTTAAAAATTAATTCATCTATCGGTTCCATGGCAACTGCTAGGCTCACACTGAGGCATTGGCGGCCAAGCGAGCAGATGTCTGCCTCCACATGACGCACCAGTATTATATTGAATGACAATAATTGTCATCACCCGCAGCGATTGTGTTAATATTAATGGAGATTATGTAGAAAAGTAAAGTATAATCTTTCAAGTAAATAAATTATTTTTGAGAAATATTTACTTTTTTAAACTTCAAAACAGTCATTTACTTTTAAGACATGGCTCTTATTAGCCTCCGAACTTCAAATAAAAAAAATCGCATTTACATAACGTTTTATCAGATCGATTACTACTTTTGCTATTTTTTTATGAGTAACACAATTTGGCATAAAATTTTTAACTTAATTAACAATAATTACTTAATGCTTTAACTAAATGATTTTCCCCCCTTATTTTAAAGTTTGTTCTACTCTTTACTGGCACTGTCAACTTAAAGCTGTCTCTATGGAAATGTTTACTAATAATAGTCTATTGTTGACTAATAAAGTACCTCTTAAGAATGGTATATTTCATGGTAAATAAATTACAACATCAGTAATCAAAATATATTTTATTTTTTGCACTATTCATTAGATAATATAATAAACTTTTGTAAATATGTCAAAAATGGTTCACAATTTTGTTACTGACAACATGCATTGCATCAGTTTCTCTTACAATGGAGGATAAATAGTACAAGTATATTGTAAAAAAGTAATATAAAAATATTTATTACATTTACATAATTTAAACCAAGTTTGTTAAATATATAGATTGTTATAATAATTTAATAATAAAACTTAAAATAAAACAACTGTATAAAAATATTATATATCAAATAATTAAACAATACAATATTAATCTATCATATACCCATTTAAAGTTAAATTATATTGAATTGAGAAAATACCATAGACATCATCATAATATCCTTATGCTCAGTTTTGATTTCTTTGAACTATGTTTATGAATGTAATCATACAATATACAGAAAAATGTAACTGTAACAGAATAAAACATGTATAAAATGAAATGTCGTTAAAGAGTATACAATCATTTTAAAATATTAAAATACATTCAACTCTTTTAAAATATATAAAAAATTTATCAGGCCTATATATTTATAACAAACAGTTATTAAGATTAATTTTTAATTCAAAGATGTTTAATTGATGAAAATTGCTTTATCTTTTCTTTAAAGTGCACAAAAAATGAAGTGCACTTTTTAAATTTTATTGACCATTGATATTACACATTAATTCTCATAAAAAAGGTTTCTCTTGTAAATCAATATTTTGAACAGTGCTTGTTACCTTAAACATAATACTCTGCAACAATATAAATAACAATAACCTTCTTATAAGCTATGTTGTAGAGGTTCAGTCTTGTGCAGTATTAATCAACTGTAACGTTCAGACAGACTCGAGGAGGAGTGCGATTCCTTGACCTCCTCCAATACAAGCAGAGCCAATCCCAAGCTTGGCCTTACGTCTCCTGCAATCATTGTTCACTTTACTTCTACAGAACATTAAGTACTGGGACAAGAACTAACCATAGTATCTAAGATAGTGCTGACTGTAACTCCCACAGCTTATGAGTATACAAGTTGACCTGTGTAGCCCGAGACACAACAAAGTGTCACTTGGGAACCAAAGCATAGCACAATATTTATCCCTTTATATAGTAAAAATTGTATTCTGCTGTCCCAATGTTATTATAGAGCAGTTGTAAAAAATTTAAATGGAGGTGTTATGACTCTTTAATTGAATTGCTATGAGAAAACAAAATTAAATATTTATTTTTATATCATTTTAAACAATTTACTACTATAAAAAGTTATGATAAAAATATACATTGTTAAAGCCCTTTTAAAGAAACTTTGCTCAAGAGACAAAAAAAAGTGAATAATTATGGTTTATTGGTGTTTTAACCCTTCCCACGCCATAGACAGATATATTAGGATGGTAGACTTTGACCAAAAAGCCAAATACAGCTATATCCGATATTATAGATTGTCTCTTGGAGAGTTTTTAGTTCAAAGAAAGGCCTTCGAAATGCCCGGAGCACGCTCCGTGCTTATCGCAGTTGCCAAGGAAGTATTTATGAAAGACTTTCACTCTGAGGCTGCGAGATAGTAGCCAATGTCCTACAATCTGACAGACTACAACTGTAATGAACCATCACGTGTTGAATGTAGGAATCTAGGAATGTTACCTGAGCTCATGAACGAGATGACCCGTGATCCTGGCACCAGAGGCTGCGAGAGGGTGGCCTATGTCCTACAATCTGACAGACTACAACTGTAATGACCATCACGTGTTGAATGTAGGAATCTAGGAATGTTACCTGAGCTTATGAACGAGATGACCCGTGATCCTGGCCCCAGAGGCTGCGAGAGGGTGGCCTATGTCCTACAATCTGACAGACTACAACTGTAATGAACCATGACATGTTAAATGTAGGAATCTAGGAGTGTTACCTGAGCTCATGAACGAAATGACCCGTGATCTTAGCCCCAGAGGCTGCGAGAAAGTGGCCAATGTCCTACAATCTGACAGACTACAACTGTAATGAACCATGACATGTTAAATGTAGGAATCTAGGAATGCTACCTGAGCTCATGAACGAGATGACCCGTGATCCTGGCCCCAGAGGCTGCGAGAGGGTGGCCTATGTCCTACAATCTGATAGACTACAACTGTAATGAACCATGACGTGTTGAATGTAGGAATCTAGGAATGCTACCTGAGCTCATGAACGAAATGACCCGTGATCTTAGCCCCAGAGGCTGCGAGAAAGTGGCCAATGTCCTACAATCTGACAGACTACAACTGTAATGAACCATGACGTGTTGAATGTAGGAATCTAGGAATGTTACCTGAGCTCATGAACGAAATGACCCGTGATCTTAGCCCCAGAGGCTGTGAGAGGGTGGCCTAGATACTACAATATGACAGACTACAACTCTGTAATGAACCATGACGTGTTGAATGTAGGAATCTAGGAATGTTACCTGAGCTCATGAACGAAATGACCCGTGATCCTGGCCCCAGAGGCTGCGAGAGGGTGGCCAATGTCCTACAATCTGACAGACTACAACTGTAATGAACCATGACGTGTTGAATGTAGGAATCTAGGAATGTTACCTGAGCTCATGAACGAGATGACCCGTGATCCTGGCACCAGAGGCTGCGAGAGGGTGGCCTATGTCCTACAATCTGACAGACTACAACTGTAATGAACCATCACGTGTTGAATGTAGGAATCTAGGAATGTTACCTGAGCTTATGAACGAGATGACCCGTGATCCTGGCCCCAGAGGCTGCGAGAGGGTGGCCTATGTCCTACAATCTGACAGACTACAACTGTAATGAACCATGACATGTTAAATGTAGGAATCTAGGAGTGTTACCTGAGCTCATGAACAAATTGACCCGTGATCTTAGCCCCAGAGGCTGCGAGAAAGTGGCCAATGTCCTACAATCTGACAGACTACAACTGTAATGAACCATGACATGTTAAATGTAGGAATCTAGGAATGTTACCTGAGCTCATGAACGAGATGACCCGTGATCCTGGCCCCAGAGGCTGCGAGAGGGTGGCCTATGTCCTACAATCTGACAGACTACAACTGTAATGAACCATGACGTGTTGAATGTAGGAATCTAGGAATGCTACCTGAGCTCATGAACGAAATGACCCGTGATCCTGGCCCCAGAGGCTGCGAGAGAGGGTGGCCAATGTCCTACAATCTGACAGACTACAACTGTAATGAACCATGACGTGTTGAATGTAGGAATCTAGGAGTGTTACCTGAGCTCATGAACGAAATGACCCGTGATCTTAGCCCCAGAGGCTGCGAGAAAGTGGCCAATGTCCTACAATCTGACAGACTACAACTGTAATGAACCATGACATGTTAAATGTAGGAATCTAGGAGTGTTACCTGAGCTCATGAACGAAATGACCCGTGATCTTAGCCCCAGAGGCTGCGAGAGGGTGGCCAATGTCCTACAATCTGACAGACTACAACTGTAATGAACCATGACGTGTTGAATGTAGGAATCTAGGAGTGTTACCTGAGCTCATGAACGAAATGACCCGTGATCTTAGCCCCAGAGGCTGCGAGAAAGTGGCCAATGTCCTACAATCTGACAGACTACAACTGTAATGAACTATGACGTGTTGAATGTAGGAATCTAGGAATGTTACCTGAGCTCATGAACGAAATGACCCGTGATCTTAGCCCCAGAGGCTGTGAGAGGGTGGCCTAGATACTACAATATGACAGACTACAACTCTGTAATGAACCATGACGTGTTGAATGTAGGAATCTAGGAATGTTACCTGAGCTCATGAACGAAATGACCCGTGATCCTGGCCCCAGAGGCTGCGAGAGGGTGGCCAATGTCCTACAATCTGACAGACTACAACTGTAATGAACCATGACGTGTTGAATGTAGGAATCTAGGAGTGTTACCTGAGCTCATGAACGAAATGACCCGTGATCTTAGCCCCAGAGGCTGCGAGAAAGTGGCCAATGCCCTACAATCTGACAGACTACAACTGTAATGAACCATGACGTGTTGAATGTAGGAATCTAGGAATATTACCTGAGCTCATGAACGAGATGACCCGTGATCCTGGCCCCAGAGGCTGCGAGAGGGTGCCCTAGAGCAATGGCTCCTCCATTTAAATTAAGCTTCTCAATGTCCAGCTTTAACTCCTTCTGGCATGCCAAAGTTTGGGCACCAAATGCCTCATTGATCTGTAAAAATAGCACATTTCAAATTTTCAAGTCTTATCTGAAACGGTGTTATTCTTAATAAACAATAAAAAGATGTAGTCTTAGGAATATTTTAGTGTTTAGAATACACTAATTAAATTATAGAGTTCTTATCATGATCAACATATTACTATGATTAAAGCAGCACCAACTATATGAATGAAATAAATTACAATAATGTAATTAAATTAAAGGTAATAAATAGTAATTCAATATAGCGCAGGGCTTCTCACTTTTAGATTAACGATTGTATTTTGCAATTTCATCTTAACCAATGAGTTAAGACAAATCTAGACTGGAGCGTTTTTTTTTTAACTTTATGGTTTCAAATGCATATTTTTTAAATATAAAATCAATATGACATTTTTTAAACCATTTCATGTGGATGAGAAAAATGTATTAAAAATCATTATAGCCCTTTAAAGTTTTATTGATTTTGTCTTTCAGACAAACCCAAATTTATTAAAACGCCATTAATTATATATTGTGTTTTAACCCCAGAACTGGTTGTATTTTAATTAAATTACTCTTTATTAGAAGGTTACTTTTAGGCATTTTTTAAACAATTTGTAAAATATTACAAAAATAACTTAACTTATTTACATAATTTAATATAAAAAAATAATAATAAAACCCTCTTTAAATCTTAGTATTATTAACATGTGTTTCAGCACTAATACATACCAAAACATAATTACATTATTAGCAAAGGTTATTAAATTGTACACTGAAGGTGGCTGAAAATAATCCAACATTGTGGAGTCAATAATATAATATTATACATAATTGTATTCCAAACTATCCCTAGCGATTGAATATTTGGAACAGTATGGAATTATTTTTTATAACATGTACTATACTTAGATTTTATGAGACAATTTTTAAAACAGGAGCGATTGTCTCTGGAGCGAAATGTTGTGACTGTTTAGTAATAAATTATTGGTAATTTTGTGCAGTTTATTGAACCAGAAGTTTTAATTTCTGGAAGTGTCCAAAACATACGAATTGATATCAATACATACTTAATAAAAATACATTTTTATACGGATAAAATAATTATTATATACAAGACATATAAAAGAACATGTGCATATTTAATTATACAGGCAGAGGGAGCAGGAAAGTAATTAATTAAACTACGAAGTAATAAAATTAAAGATATTGAATTTGACTTTATGAATTCTCACAAAATAGCAGTCAATAATAATGAAAGAAAAAAAACAATTTGCTGTACAAATATGCACGCTACTGACAAACAAAAAATAAAGAGAAAAATAATAAATGCATTAAATTTGCAAATATATCACATTTCATGTCATAAAACTCAGAGTGCAACAAAGCAGGTGTCCTATTTCATAGAAAGGAAGTCAGGTTTTGTTCAATTGTTAACTACAAATACCGAAAATGAATTGAAATGAAATGCCTTTATTTATCCAATGAAATGCTTTCAAAATATGTGTTGCCAACGGGATCAAAATTGAATATACTAATAATACAACAACATAAATTTTATAACTTAAAAATCTAATCAAGTCTAAAAAAATTAATTAATATAACTAGTAAACAATATAAATTGAGGCAATATGCTACATACCACAACATAATATAAAAATACAACACATAACACTTAAAAATAATGTCTTTGCTAATCAGAATTGATATATTGAATCCATCAATAATTAAATCTTAGACTTTGTGTGTCATTATCATTGTACCAAACCAGTCAAAAAGCGCCCTGTTTGAGTATTTGCTCCCAAATCACAAGTACTTACAGTTTCAACATATCAATACTTATTACATCACTAGAAACAGCCCTTGACGTTATTTAATTCATAGCTAATTTTATCTCTTTCTCACCAACCTCAATATTTTAACGTAGACAGAATCCTAAAGATTAGTGCAAAAATATACTACCCAAATAAATATATCCCCTCAAAATTCTTATCAGTTGAATATAGTATAACTCGTATGGTTCATTTTTACAGATTATTTATTAGTTAGTTATCAAAATAAAGGGCATTTTGTCTCCTTTAGAATAGCACCTAAATATTGTCAGTACAAAATGGAAGTAAGTTATATAAAGTATTGTTAAAAACGATATACCCGTTTTCGAGCGGAGGCAACCAATAGGAGTAAAATATGGCAGCCCAACAATTTTGATTATTCCCAAAATTAAAATTGAATCTTTTATGACTTTTGAACCAGTGTCTAACAGCCCATAAATAGTAAAACTAATCGAAACAATATAAACAGTTCCTAAAGAAACTTTTTTTTTTGTTGCTGACATATATAGTCAACTACCGATTTTCCATAGGCAGAACAGCCATGTTGCGGATTAACCTGGGTAAAACATTTTGGTGACAACAAAAAAATTAATAATATGGTCAATGCAAATTTAAAATAATTGTGCATAATTTTTTGTAAATTTTACTTCATTTTTATTTGAAATTGAGTTTTAATAATACTAATCGTAAATATCAGATAAAGAACCGCCATGCCACATTTGTAGATAAGAGGTGAGATAATGTGTAATAATAACAAGCGGCAGCATAGCAGTGCAGCAAGCAAAAAAGGGCAGTTGTAATAACAACAACACACAGACATGAGACGTCTGTGTCCACCTGCTGTTCACAAGTGTTCAGTAAGTGTTTTGATTGCAGCTATTTTTAGACTCCCCCTTATTTTCAAGAGTTTGAGGAGGGGGAGGAGGATTTGTCAGCTGAGCCAAGGTGACGCACGGAACAGCAATAAATCACGTTGAGTGTTTGCTAGGTTATTATTTGGAGAGGCAGTTGGTTTGTGACAAACTGGTCTTGCATAATTTATGTTTGACAATAATAAGGAAGGAAGCTGCAAAAAAACACACAAAAATTTGTGTTGTTTTCTTCATTTTTGATTTCTTCCAATCAAATAATAAGTAAACCTAACTCATCAATTAAGTTGTAAATATTGTACATTGTTTATTAATTTTCGTGAGTATTAAATTGTGTAACTTGTTTTTATTTTCAACTAAATACATGATATAAATGCATATTTGTAATACTCTTATTAGGTAAGTTTTACTGAAAACCATTTTATTTAGCAATTAATTACTAGTTTAACATTGTTAATGGCTCCCTTTGTTTTAACCATGGGAGGCTTGTCGTTAATTACCACGGATAATCGAGAGTTGGTTGTACATTATTTTGTGTAAAAACTCAACAAATCTAAAAATTACAAAAACTGAAAACATTTGATTTAATTGTATTGTCTAAAAACAAATATTTTCATAAAAAAAACAAAGTTCCATTTTTCTGACAATCGCAATATTTTTTTCTTTATACTATGTAAGGAGGAAAAAGTAAATGTTTTTCAATATTAAAACTTAAACAAAAAACTTGTTTGGAAGTAGAACTTATATAAATGACCACATGGCGAGGCATTTTTGACAACTGACCATCTAACAAATGTAATCCATTATTGCACTCAGCTAATGTAATCAAAGATTAAGTATTTGGGAGGTTTGTGGCTATAAGTCTTTTACATATACCAGCACACACTAAATGTGACCTATCTGACTCGTGAGATTATTCTCTAAAAACCGTGGTAATTTGGTTTTAATGTCAATTAATAAATTCAGTTGAACAGTACCACGTGGTTTGGATATATCATAAGTCTGTAGATTTATTATTTTATCTGAATATCACAATTGAGTCAGCTGATTTTAGACCACAATAAAATTGTCACTTTATAATATTATTTTACAACTTTGTTGTTGAGTAACGAATATTAAACAGAAAAAGTGAGTGAACAAATTAGTGGCTGCGCTGTCTTGATCTTTAGAGAAGACTTGATCTTCTCTAAAAGGATCCGATTTCGAGAAAGAACAGGTCAAATCATGTCTGTGACCAGAAACATTTAATCAGTACTGTTGACTTTGCACTGTACCAATTCTCCCCTTTATTTTATTTGATAGGATTCTTTCATAGGCAAGTGGCCTTTGAAGACCGAGAGGCTACAAAAACTATGCTTTATAAAATAAAAAATAAACTTCTGCGGTCACCTCAACTAAGTCAATATCATTGAGTGATTTGCCAGCCGCCTTGAGCAGGTTCTGAATGGCGGGGGCCGGTCCAATACCCATGATGCTCGGCTCAACTCCTACCACTGAGTAGCCCACAAGTCTAGCCAGTGGTGTCAGTCCATGCTGTTTGCAGGCCTCCTCACTCGCCAACACCACTGCTCCCGCACCGTCACAGATGCCCTAAACAAGTAAGTTTACATTACACTTAATACTTAATATTTCAAATTCCGATAATCCAGTGAGAAGTGCACTTAGGAAGCAAACATGTAACAAATACAAATCTTTTTACCAACTCAGTAAATATGTCAGCAGGTTATGAGCTAAAGCCAACTTTCTAAATACACAGCTATAATATGTCCATTAATATATACTATATGTATTAATGTATGCATTAACCCTTCCAGCATGGCTAGTGCATCCAAACGCGGAACCGATACAGCTTTAAACGTGGATAGTGTCTATAAAAGGTTTGCTTTTGAAATGGCGAAGAATTAGTTCTCAAAACATCCATGAGAGCAGGTTGATGTTTCTTTAGACTGTCAGAACTATTAAAAGCACTTTGTTATTGTTGTTGATACTTGTAACGGCCACCATTTCGCGTATGGCCTATATATGTGCCTATAGACATGTTCGTTTTATTCAGCTGCAAAATCACATGTGTGTTGGAAAACAAGGTTTTTGTCACTTTTGAAGAAAACTGTTATTGCATAAAACAATTGCAAACCATTATTCTAATGGTGTTTCAGCTTGTTTTTATCGAGTTGTAGTATAGTTGTTTGTTATAATGGCTAATTCAGACAATCCAAATTTTGATGAATTTGTAAGTAATATTATGAACACTTCACTCTCAAATGTGATCGATTTTGACACTGTTGACAGTGAAGAGGATATGGATGATAATGATGGATCTGTTTTATTAAAATTAATAATCCCTAATTAGTCTGATTTTTCAATTTTTATAATTTTACAAAGTGCAGCTTTTTGTGTGTATTTTGTTCTTTGTATATTATAACAATTTCATTATATAAATCCAGTTCATTTATTCTAAATAAATACGGTTTTATAAGTAAAATATTTCAGTATTTTCTTTAGAGGCTATTATAGGTTATTGTGTATGAATTTCACATTTTTAAGTTACATGAACATTTATGAACATTTTTACATAAATTATTTATTTTTCTGCACTAAATATGCAGAATCTTCAGTTACAATGTACTTATAATAGATAATTTATATACACTCAGTGTTTCTTTGTTCACTATCTTGCAATACAGTTTATTTCCATTTAAAATGTTTTCAATGCATATAATTAAAAAAAACTTTAATTTTTTTCCTTGTAAAGGTAATCCAGAGGATCAAAAATAAAAATCAGCATTGAGATAAAAGAAAATGTTTGAATATATCTTAGTGTTTGGGAGTAATTTTAATTAGCGTTGTAAGGATTATACAATTTCACTTAAATTTTAAAATGAAAGTTTTTTGAAAAATAAGAAATAACAGTAAAATAAAATAAACTAAATAAAAATAAAAAAATAATTAAAAATTGATTTAGTATTGATTTGTTTTCCAGTAAGAGGTGTCACAAGTAATGGCATTTGAATCTTAAGAACAATAAAAAAACAAAACATAACTAATTCTATGTTTGTTCAATATACACAAAAACTGTGTAACATGGAACATATTGTACAAAAAGAAAAATA
Source organism: Homalodisca vitripennis (assembly GCF_021130785.1). Lineage (NCBI taxonomy): Eukaryota > Metazoa > Arthropoda > Insecta > Hemiptera > Cicadellidae > Homalodisca > Homalodisca vitripennis. The sequence goes on along the minus strand of NC_060208.1, from coordinate 126,632,639 downwards.
CCATGTGTTATGTGCTAGAGAAGACAAAACGGTACAGGAAATAAGTGGAGAGGTGGGGACAAGCAGGAGGTTTACATTTCATCTGGAAGCATTCAGCAGCTGAAACACAATTGGGTTTAATCAATGACTTGAGAAGTTAATCACTTGGGCTCTGAATGTATGAAGAGTGACAGTGGATAACAACTACTGAGTAAAGGAGCATACAGATGTCTCTTCTCAACAGACTGGGTGGAGTCTTGTTTCTTTTGGAACACAAAGTCAAGATTATGTTCCAATTCTTTACACTCCAATCAACTACCAACAGAAATATATTTTACAAGAGGAACGGGATATACATTATTTATCCAACAACATTTGATAGTAATAACCACATATGTTGCAGTCTGATTGTCAAAGTCCAAAATAAAAACTTTCAACATGCAGATCACATGTCTTCCTATCAGACATGTTTCATCTGTGCTAATCCCACCTGGTGTACCATCATAGAAGGGCTCCGTGACAATATCAGGTGGTCTATTCCATACCGTTACAGAACTGATGTGTGATAACATCATTTTTGTTTAAATAATTTTAGTAAGACAAATTTTTAATTGTAACCTGTGTGTAATAAAAGATAACAGGATTTTTTACATTTGCTATTGTTATGTTACAAAATGTTTAAAACTATGTTTTGAGGATTTTTACACTCTTCCTCAGGTGTAAAAAAACTTGTTATATAAACATGTACTTAAAATCTACAATGTGTGGCAATGAACTGCCACTCAAAAACCACATATGAGGTATGTTCACAAAGTAAGTTCAATTTATTTATATAACCAAACATGTACAGATACCTTTTTATATAACTTCTGGAATTTTTTAGACACGTGTCATTGGGTGGCACAAGTTTTTGTATGCTTGTGTTTTCAACCATGTGGTAACATGTTCTTTCAGCTCGTCATCATTGTTGAAGTGTTGACCATGAAGGAAAGGTTTCAGGTGTAAGAAGAGATAAAACTCGCTAGGAGCGAGGTCCAGGCTGTACAGAGGATGGTCAAACATGTCCCAGTCAAATTCCTTAGGAGTTTTTATGTCATGTTATCAATGTAAGGCCAGGCAATATCGTGAAAAAAAATCTTTTGACAGTATTCCTCGGTGCTTGATCTGTATTGCACGACACATTTTCTTAAGGGTTTTGCAGTAAACATCTGCATTGATTGTTTGGCCTTGTAGTAAAAAATCAATCAGCAAAATGCCTTTTCTGTCTCAAAAACAGGTGCACATGACTTTTTGAGGTGTCAATATTTGCTTAGGCTTAACTTTTGCTGGGGAGGAAGTGTATCTCCATTCCATAAATTGCTGTTTAATTTCAGGGGTGTCATAATATACCAAAGTTCATCCTCCATGACTGTAGAGAAAGAAAATCATCATTTTTTTGTGTTGTTCAGTAAGAATTTTGGGCACCCAATGTGAGCAAAGTTTTCGAAATTTCAGTTTTTCAGTAACAATTTCACGAATTAGTGATCGTGAGATTTGAGGAAATTCCATAGCAAGAGCAATTGTAAACGTTTGGTTTTCCTTAAGCTTCTCTTAACTGTGTGGACCAATTCATTAGTAACAAAAGACAGGCCTCCTCTTTGTTCTTCATCATGCACTTTATCACGTCCTTCATTGAACAGTCTGACCAATATTCTAACCATTCATTGCATTTTTTTCCATAAACTTTGCAGATTTGCTGATAAATTTCAATTGGTTTAACTTTCTTTGCATTTATAAAACAAATAACAAATATGATTTTCAATCAACGCTGACATTACAAAGAAGCACAACAAAGCAGCAAAGCACACGTGTTGGCAGCAGTGATCTCAAAATGGCGTATATTTCTTCTCCTTAAGTCAGAATAACTGCTGTGCGTGAGGAACTGCGATCGCAACAGTGCAGCGGATAAAAATAGAAACTTACTTTGTGGACATAGCTTGTATCATAGTACCTGACAACAGGTAAACATCTGTAATGCTTTAGGATGAAATAGAAAGTTTTAAATTTTATTACTCAAATAAATAGGCTATTTTCATTATTAGACAAGGAAAATATTTGTTTCATCTGCTACAGTAGCCGACATCGGAAGACAGTGAGTCAGGGATCTCTCATTGTTTATCACTCAGTGGTAACTATACAGTAACAATAAATGAATATTCAATTTTAGTATTACCAGTAGTTTGGTAACTGTAATGCTTCATATGTTGTAAACTTTCTCTTTATAAATGTTTTTAATTTCAAAACTTATGAATTAAAATATTCATTAATTTTTTGCTGCAGCTTTGCACGCAATTTTGTAAGTTTTCCACCTCTATGAGCACATTTGGTTCTAGTGAATTATATTTACGACTCCAATGTTGAGTTTGTGTTCTTGCCATGATCAAGAAAATATGTTAAAAAAAAATATATATTTATGGCCACTGAATTTACACCAGTCTTAGTATTTTTTGTTCCATGGTTGATTTTGCTTTTTTCCTGTCAAGAAAATATATTAAATTTAATTTATTTGCGTGAAGATTAATTTGACATTATCTTTATGTATCTTAATGCATTGATATGGATACTTTATTGATCTAAATAGCTTCTGAAATGCTAATAAAAATGTAAACTTTAAAAAATAAAAAAGGTTATTGTGGGTTACTCTTTAGAGATGGACTTAAGCCACCACAGACCTTTTTGTAGGCCTTTTTGAAATGTACAATTTTCTGTAGTACATTAATTTGTTATAAGTCGTAAGGTTTAGTCAGTATTATATAATTGATACTATTTTGCACTCTGTAACAACTGGACAGACTAGAACTGGAGACCATCACTGCTACAACACAAGAAATAGACCACTTTGCTCTTGAAACACACCACCTAAGTTTATATGAGAGGAAACCATCATACAAAGGAGCAATCTATTTCAACATTCTACCAGACTCACTGAAGAAAACACCAGTCAAACACCTGAAGAACTCACTCAAAAGTTGGTTTCTCCAGCAACCCTTCTACACTATTCAAGAGTTCATAAACTGGAAATCAATTGCATCATGAACTGATATTTTAAATTTTATGTTCTGTATGTCCTTTATTGTATTGACAAAAATTCTAAACTCAACGTTTATGAATAAAGAATATTGTCTATTCTATTGTCTATTCTATTCTAGTATTAACAATTAAAGCGCTCAAATTTATCAATTTTTGCATTATACAAACTTTTTTCTACTTTCTATGATTGAAATATTGATGTATCATACCTAGGAACCTGCCCTAGTTCATAACGAAGTTGACAGTGAAAAACTGTATCAAAATCTGTTGAGTACTTTAGAAAATATCGTTGCACAAACAGAACAACACAAAAAGTGATTTTAATTTATGATATGTATGATGTGATTATAAAGACAAGTAATTTTTAAACCTATTCCTTCTAGACATATTATACAATAGCAGAAAAAATAAAGCATCTAGTGGGAAATCATTCATAGTAGGAGCAGTTTAGTTAAGTTTGTAAGTGTTAAAAATATTGGTACAAATATTGATCTTCTAAATATCTCAACTAAGTTCATTGGCAAACCCCAGGAGGGTTCATTTATACCTTCCAGTTGAACCTACACTGGGTATAGCAAAAACTGACGTGTCACGTAAATCTGGGCAATTCTATGAATGCCCAGAAGCAGCACATCATTAACCACAAATGTCGAGATATTTGGGTACAAGGGTAGGTCAATAGGTCTAGTTCACTGCGAGGAATGATTGTTGGTGTTGATGGAGCTCCCTAAGTATTAAAGGCAGTTAGTCTAAACATAAGGGTGTGCCCACCTACTTTGACTGGAGGCTAGTACAGGGGTAACCTCCCCTTCTTCCAAGGAGATATAATTGATATTAATGCCCAAAATCCTTCATTGACTTCAACAAGAGGCGGCTCCTATCCCCAACCTTACCCATCCAGAATATCTTGTCACTTTGTCACTTTGGAAGAAGTGCAAAGATCCTTTTATAACCTAAGTGAAATTTCTAAGCTTCTTGTCCTAAGAAAACAAAAGCGCTGCAACCCCTACCTTATAGTGGAGGGGAATGAGAGAGATGAAGAGATTTATTCTTTACCATGCATTCAAGACACGTTTAATATATCATTTCAGCCTTAGAAAATTCCTGTATTATTGCCATGTATCCTTCTGAGAAGTTACACTTAATCACCTTGCTATTCAACAGCTTCATAGCACTTAATGCGGCTATTTTCTTCACCTCCTGCCTCAGAGGAGTGTATCCCAGTACTGCTTCCAGTGCCAGACTTGGACAGGAGCTCATTGCCCCGGTAATGCTTATACATGCTGGCCTTTGAAGACTATGTAACCTCTTGGCTGCTGTATTTATGCAATATTAGCCCCACATATCCAATATATCATCTTGGTGTTTAGCCCGCATTTAAATCCAAAAAGTCTTTTGCAAGCACCAAGAGCTTTTGTTACTGTGGATAAAAATGTAATATGAGAATTCCATGTAAGCCTTTCATCAAGAACTACTCATAGATACTTTACCACTTCGAAAAACATTAATATAATACCTTCCAGAACAGGTTGAGCTGGTTTAAAGAAATAACCTGGACAACCAGTAAACATCTTAATACTGGAGGATTTGGACATAATTAGTGATTAGACCAGACTTAGTCCAACACAATTATCAAGAGTTTAGGATAAAAATCATATCTAAAATCTTTGATGACTTAAAACTGGAATGCTGAATTAGATATGATCTCTCCCTATCTACGTTCTTGAAATAGTTTAATCATATTTTTTAATAGCAATAAAATTTTTTCAGAAAAAAAAAAACTATTAGTTTGTACACTTTTTGAGGTGATACTTACTGAAGCAGAACCCGCTGTCACAACACCATCTTTCTTGAAGACCAATGGGAGTTTGCCAAGCACCTCAAGAGTGGTCTGAGGCTTTGGATGCTCGTCAACATCCACAACAACTTCCTTCTTCTTCTGGACCACTGTCACTGGGGCCAGTTCAGCCTTGAATACCCCAGCATCATGAGCTGCAACAGCAACACTACTTAAATTCTGTCTGACCTTGGTAAAAATAAACTTTAAATTTATAGATACACTGATATTCAATGAATAACAATGTTTTGAAGGATCTAAAAAGTATCAATTAATAAGTTGGAATATTAAAAAGGTTTTCACAAAGACTGCATGTGGTTTAAACAAAATTAATAAGTGAAATGATTTTTAAGACAAAACAATTTCTTGAGTTTAGCATTGCCAAAATAACGAAATGATATTAGTATTCCTCTGTGATAATTTCACACATTTAATTTATCAATATATCAAGAGTAGATATGCTGTAAAGGACCTTTACTACATATATCTTTATATATATATATATATATATATATATATATATATATATATATATATATATATATATATATTTCTTGTGTGCATTTGTATGTCACTGAACTCCTCCTAAACGGCTGGATTGATGTTAATGAAATTTGTTGTATGTCTTCAGGTGGGTTCGAGAATGGTTTAGAATTACAAATTTAAGCAGTTAAAAATTAAATTTCAAAGGTAAAAAATAAAAGTTATAAAAGGGCCTGCACATTATAAACTGCAATTAAGAGACAATTACATATATCAAATAACCAAACACAATTAAAGGCGCTAAAGTTATGATGTATATTTGTCTTTAAAATACATTTCTGGTTAAAATTAAAGCTTGAGTGTTAGACAACTTTATAATAAAGTACATGCGCTTGTAGAATGCGATTTTTTAATAATTTTGTTTTGGTTCACAAGACACCTCAACCTACCAAAAATTTAAAATCGTCCAAAATTCAATTTATAAATATAAGCAGTGATGACCATCACACAGTAATTTTCAATATTTATCAAATGTTACTTGAATTTTTTGTGTTTGTACAATTAACTTGATTTTTTATAATACCTAACATATTAGAACTGTCGCAACAGATGACTTTATTTTTGTTACAATTACTAAAAACTGTATCTACAAATCCTAATCCTAATAATATACTAAATGTGAAAGTTCTTTGGTTTGTTTGGCTTGCTTTCATGCATAAACAATTCAACCGATTGAGTTGAAATTTGACATGGGCATTTTAGGGATCATGGGATAAATGTAGGCCTATTCTTATTTCGAAACAACATCCCGATAAGGGCCCCTGCCGCCCATAAACCAAAATTCCATGCAGCAACAACATTATTCGAATATCAACCTTCAACAATAGAAGAAATACTTAAAATAATTGCATCACTCAAATCAAAAACATCTAGTGGGATTGATGGGATAAGTTCTAAAGTACTGAAGTTCTGTAGAAGTGAAATCAGTCAACCTCTCGTCAATATTATCAACAAGTCGCTGACTCGAGGTGTCTTCCCAACAGAATTAAAAATTTCAAAAATCTATCCTTTACACAAGCAAGGAAGTAGAAAGGAATTAAAGAACTTCAGGCCCATTTCCTTAGTTCCAACAATATCGAAAATAATTGAAAAGGTAGTGCTTTCACGTCTCTTGCAACACCTTGAAACAAACAACCTCCTACCTCCAAGGCAACATGGCTTCATCTCAGGAAGATCAACTACGAGTGCCCTTATTGATCTAATTGAACATCTTATGGACAACCTGGAAGATGGGAATACGGCTGCTGGTGTTTTCTTGGACCTGAGCAAGGCTTTTGATAGCCTTGACCATGCAGTGCTTCTGTCCAAGATCAATTCCCTAGGTATCGTAGGAACACCACTCAGGTGGTTTCAAAGTTATTTGCACGAAAGAAAGCAGATCGTTGAAATAAAAAAAGTTGTTGAGGGAAACTTGAAAATAGAAAAATCTAAGCCAATGACTATAAGGAGAGGGGTTCCACAGGGGTCAGTGTTGGGACCTGTGTTATTTGTACTTTTCACTGGTGACCTGCCTGACTACTTGGGGAACCACTGTTACCCTGTCTCTTATGCAGACGACACAGTTTTAATAAGCAACAGCAAGTCAGTTCCAGGACTAGAAATGAACACCATAACATCTGTAAATATGGCTCAGGAATACTGCCTTAGGAACGATTTAATTTTCAACGCATCAAAAACAAAATGCCTTACTTTTGGTAAAAATAAGGATGAAGTTCATGCTCCACCCAACCTTGAAAGAGTACGAACCACAAAACACCTTGGGGTAGTGATCGATGACCGGTTGACTTGGAACTGCCACATAGACGGCTTATGCAAAAAACTCAGCTCAGCACTCTTTGTGCTAAAGAGGATAAAATCAATTGGTACACCTACTGCAACAAGAACCGCATACCATGCTCTGTTTGAGACCCACATTCGTTATGGTATAGTACTGTGGGGTGGATCATCTGCAGGGAATCTCCAGCGAGTGTTGGTTTTACAGAAGCGTGCAATACGAATCATGGCTGATCTAGACTTTCGAGATAGCTGCAAAGAGGCTTTCAAGACCTTGGGAATTCCTACAGTGATAACTCTGTACATTACTGAAGTGATTCTACACGCCTACACACAACGTCCCGAGAGGAATGGTGACATCCTTGATTACAACACAAGGCGGGCCAATGACTTCAGTCTTCCCTTACATCACTCAGCTCTTTTTGCCAAGAAGCCGTCTTATGCTGGAGCGAAGCTTTATAATATGCTTCCGAAGAACTTCAAAACCAGCACTCCGCAGGTTCTGAAGAAAAGACTTATTAAGTGGCTTGTTGGAAGGTCAATATATAGTGTTGAAGAGTTCAAGAATATAACCAATGTAAATATGTAAATTATATGTGTATTTTGTAATTGTTATTTTGGTAAAACTTTTATCATGTTTTAAAGAAATAGCTACCTAAACTGTGTCAGTTAAACATGTTAATTGTTAATGTAGTTAGCAACTTTTATCTACAATTAATTGACTATATGTCTTATCATATTTGATGCCATTTCTGTTCTTAATGAATACGAAAATAAAGCAATTGTCTATTGTCTATTGTCTATTGTCTTTAAAGTAGCAACAAAATCCCACCTTGGTCTCTATAGTTGTGAAATATTAACTACAAAAGCATTTCTAGTGTTATCAACTGTCTGTGTAAACATTGTTTATTATTTTCAATTTGTTTACATTTATAGTGAATACAAATTTAATACTGTTTTAGATTTCAGCAATTAAGTAAGTACTCATCTATCTTAAAAGTGACCCAAAACCCACGATGGTCAGAATTTGACACCAAAGACTCTCTTTGAAGCAATTGACAAGAACTATGCTAGATTAAAGTTCTCTAGACTGAGCTTTTCAACTAATGTACTAATTCCAGCTCTAAATGTTCTACAATATTTAACAATATTTTTCAGTTTATAAAGAAAAAAAACGTGTAGTGTCATTGTTAATGTACTTTAAGCCGTACATTTTTATCAAATATTAAGTATTAGTACTAAAGAAATTGCTATCCAACAAACTAAATTAGAATGAGCATAAATATAAACTTTTTACATGTTTTCTTGATCGTGGTAACAAGGCAAACTCAAAATTGGCATTAAAAGTATAATTCCCTAGAACCAGCAATGGTTATATTCATGCAAAGTTTACTAAATTGCGTGCAAAGGAGCAAGTAACTGCTAGCAGTGCAGATATAAGAGACAATAAAGTCTAACCTTTACTTTACATTTAAAGACTGTTATCAAACCAGAAGTACTCATACGGGTGCAAAATGTACGAATTTGCATGCCAAGCCATGGGTAACTGTTATATTTATATATACCGGGTGTCCCATGAAGAGGTTTAAATGTTAGAATTACTTGCCCATTTATGCACCGAACATCTTAACTCTACAGAATTCATTAAATGGGTTTTAAAAATATTCTGTGAAAATTTCAGCTCTCTAGCAATTTTTGAAACGAAATGGCAGCATTTTGAAAAACTATACTTTAAAAACAGTAAAAAAAAACAATATTTTTGGTTTTGTAAAGTTATTTATTCTCATATTCTAGAGAAATAAAGCACTTCAATCAGAGAATTAGAACCAAGCCTATTAAAAATCCTACAATATTACAGTCCACAATTATTCGAACTGTAATCTATCCATGGCAACACACACATAATAGCACTTACAAAGAAATTCCGGTATCCAAAGTTCCTCTTCAATTTATTGTTTTAATTCCTCATCATTATTGAAGCGACGAGTATAACTTGTTCCATTAAGTAACCCTCATAGAAAGAAATCACAAACAGTTAAATCTGGGGATCGGGTGGTCAATCTTAAAAATCACTTCCATGACCAATCCAAAGACCATGAAGGTTGTCATTTAATAATCGCTTCACAGGATTTACAAAATAAGGAGGAGCACCATGTTGTTATGAGATTGCTTGATCCATTTCTGGAACCGTAAAATGAGGCAAGACTTGTTCATTTAAAACCTGTTCATACCTATTCCCAGTCATTGTTCTGTCTGAAATGTTGTAAAATAGCACCCCATTACAACTGGCAGTTGTCCAAACAATAATTCCTTTTAATTTGAGTAGAGTCCATTCAAGAATGTGTAGATTACCGGTGTTGTAATAATTACAATTATGCCTATTTACAGCAAAACTGCGGTAGAAAGTAGACTCGTCTGAAAAAAAAAACAATTTGAGTACGTCAATTAGGATCTAGCTCATGAAACTCAATGACACGAGAACAAAATTTCACTCTCCTGTCAGGATCATCTTTAAAAGATTAGGACTAGGTAATTTTTGTAAAATTTAATTTTGTTTTTCTTAATTATTCTCTCTGTACTGAAGACTTTGGAACACCAGTTTCAAGGTCAACCTTCCTTAGTGATTTCGGTTTAGCTGGAGAGCAGAGCATTGATGTGCACACTAGTACTTCTCTTTCCTCATTTGATCCTCTAGAATACTTTTTTTACGACACTTCTAATTTCTAATAAAAGATTTTTCCACTTAGTTATTGTTGGATTGTTAGGGGGTTCAACTCCTGGGTAGACAACCTGAAATTGTCTAATTGCTTTTGTAATGTTACCAAAAGTAATAGCCTACGCACAACACTTCACTTTTGGTTCAACATTAAAAGCCATTTCTCGAACTTCAATATCAGAAAAACTGTAATGGAGGAGGTTAGGTTATGTTTTAATAGCGCAAGCAACATTCTTCAATCAAACAGCTGTTTTCAACAATGAGCGTTATTAAACAGCTATTCTTTAAAACTACAATGCAGTAATCAAATCAGGTAATTCAAGACATGAATTTTTATAGGAAGCAAAATGGTAAAATTTTCAATATCACCATTTTGTTTTTACAATTGTTAGGGAGCTTTCATTTTCACAAAATATTTTTAAAACCTACTTTATTAATTGTGTAGAGTTTGAAAATGTTCAGTGCATAAATGGGCAAGTAATGTAAAATCAAACGATTAAAACTCTTCGTGGGACTCTGTATTTATATAAATATATATACTGTATATATATATATATATATATATATATATATACACACATATATTTATATTTACATTGATTAAATTAGTATAAATGGCAATAGCCAAATTTAATTTCAATAAACATTGAATCACAAAAAGTACTTGCTCCATATACAGGACAATGGTATAAATTAAGTCTTCATAAGGCTGGATATATTATAAAGGGATATAGATGTAAAATCTTCACCATACTTATTAAAATACATTTTTTTAGAGGATAAAATAATTCTCCCCCCACTTTGAAAAGAGGGGGTAATTTTAAATTTTCAAACTACAACCTGTATCTTGTACCATGTCATTTTAGAGGTTTATTCAATTGAAACACAATGACATGAATAAAACATCTCTTCATCGCTTCTGGTAAAAGTCATGGCCAAATAACCCCCTACATTGTGCTACCAAGAAAAAACAACTCTTACCAAAACTATGCACACCTCAAAAACTTAGATACTACACAAAGGGATAAGCTGGGCACCTCAAAGTCTTATTAAGCGATATCACGTATGCATTGTGTTGATATTCGCAAGACAGATTATTTTTTTGTGTTATTTGACCATACCTTTTGGTAGAAACGTCGTAGAGGTATTTTCTTTGTGTCATTGTGTTTCTTTTTAATTGACCTTTAAAAGGATAAGTCACAAAACAGGTGTTGCCTGAAATTTGAAAATTTAAAGTAACCCCCTTCTACCTCCTTTAAAAAGAGAGGGGGAAATTTATTATCCTTCAAAAAATCCCAAAAAGTATTTTAATATGCACGGTGAAGATTTTATATTGATATCGCAATCCGTTTAGAATATATTCAGGCGTATCAGGACTTAATTGATACACTATATATAGAATATATATATTTTATGCATATATATATATATATATCCTAACCCAACTACAACTCATTTCACTTGTTATCCCCTGGTTGCCCCAAAACTTGTATTAGTGTTTACCATTTCATTCAAACATCTATTTTACCTTTCTTCCACAGTGTCTGTGATCTAAGTGCAAACTGGTCAACCTCTCCGCGAGATATCTTGTACTGAGAAGCAAGCTTTTCTGCAGTGAGAGCCATCGGCAGCTTGCAGTAGGTGTCGGTCAGCCCCACCCACAGTGTGTCCTCCAATTCAGGAGTAGAACCAAGAGGCACACCAAACCTGATGTTCCGAACAGCGTGGGGCGCCTGGCTCATGTTATCCACCCCACCTGTCAACACTACTTGCGAGTCTCCACAGAGAATGTTCTACAACAGAAAGTTTTATTTAAGGAATAAAACAAACAACTCTCTACAGCGTTAGATAAGTCTTGGGTACAGCTCTACAGCTGTGATTTTCCTTTACAATATTTAATCAAATCACAATCAATCAATATTTTTATTTATCTTTGAAGAACTACATCAAATACATAACAATTCAATATCACTGATTTTCAGTGGCGCAACCAGGAATCTTCCCTTGGCGGTGTGCGGAACATCGGTGGTTGGGGGTATAGAATCCCCTCAGCACAATGTGGTGGGTCCAGGGACCTCCCTCGGGTATTTTTTGAAATATTAGGTCCTAAATCTGTATTTTATTGTACTTTTTAACTTGTAAAAGAGAGGCCAAAACTGAGGCCAGAGTGTATAAATTTTACAGTAAAACCACTCTACCAGTAGTTACCAGGACGCTTATATAGTGTTAAGTAAAATCTTCTGTAACAAATACAGCTTGTATAAAGTGTATTTAGCTCAAAGAAATGTAATGATAACATTAATGAACAGAATATTGAATGAAATAGTTAAGTTTAAGGTATAAATAAAAATCAAAGCTAAATGTTAATGTCTACTCACGGATAAAAAATATAGATAAACTTGAATTCGAAAGTTTGCTACAAACTAACTAATAGAGCTACATAATGGGAGTTACACTAAAGTTTAGCTTGTTTATTTCTGCATTTTGGGATAAAAACCAATAATTTATTGACAATAACTTCCAATTTGTAAATTAATAACAAAACAAAAGATACTGGTTTTGACGCTTTCAACCAAACTAACTTTGAACATTCATAACTCAGGAACTTGTGATCTGACTTTATAAAATACCAAATTTTCATACAATAAAGGTAAAATTGTACTGTAATTGAGGACATAATTTTTGAATTTTTGAATTATATGAAAAAGCTGTTATTACATTATCATCACCCTTTTTACTAGAGCATGATAAAAAAGTTTGTACGAAAAATGTGAGAGATTTCTCTCAAGGTACTGCTGAAAAATGCCAAGTCTATTTCAGAGATTTTGTATCAGTTTACAAAAACATTTATTAAAACAAAACAGTTTTAGATAGACTCTTATTTTTTATTTTCTTTTCTTTACAGATAAATTATTTAATTAAGACTGTATAAATATGCATACACTACTAATTTATTATATTTAAACAAATAAAAAAGGTTCTTACCAAAATATTTAGAACATTTTTCCAGCTACGTATGCAAAATAGCATTTTCCTCAAAATAACTGATACCACTATGTACAACATTAAAACTGTACACATACAACAAAAATTATTTTATTATACACAAAACTGAAAAGGCAACTACTTTTTATGTAAACCAAAATTTCAACTTTTCCTCATAGCCTAATTTAAACACAGTATATTTACCACTGAGTTTGGAATAAATAAAACTTCATTTACAATAAATTTGCAGAAAAACATTTCCCTTCATAAAAAGTGTAAAACAAATCTTATATTTAAATATAATTTAGTTTTAAAAGTAGAAAAAAAATTAAATATTTACCTATAGTATACATTTCTTCAGTTTTACATGAGAAATAGCACTTTAAAAATTATTCCACTATAAAACATAATATCAATTGAAAGAAAAAATTAAACTACATACAAACATACAAATGTTGTCCATCAATTTCTATGCACTTGTAAACAAGTTTCACCATGTTCCTGGCTACTCTTCTTAGCTGTACTCTGCCTATCTCATTGCACTGGTAATGTTTTTCTTCAATTCCTGTAAGGTATGAGGGTTGCTTACGTAAACAATTTCTTTTAAGTAGCACCACAAAAAGTCAAAACTAGACAGATCAGAGGATCGTAGTGGCCACAATCCTGTTGAAATTATTCTTCCATCAAAAAAATCCTATAGCATCTCCATACTAGAGCTAGCTGATGGCAAGTGGAACCATCCTGTCGAGCCAGCAGCAACGCTCACTCTTGCAATAAGCCTATGAACTGTTGGATAATGTCTTAGTAGAGAGCAACATTCACAGTTGCTTCAAAAACAAAGGTCCTATTATTCTTAGCATTGAAAATGCACACCGTACACATAATTATTTTTAGTGTAGGGAAGTTTTGATGAAAATGTGTGGGTTGTCAATACTCTAGGTCCGGTAGTTTTGGCTATTAACATAACCTCCAAAATGGAATTAAGCTTCATCTTTAAAGAACACTTGATCTAAAATGTCAATGTTGCCTCTAATGAATGTCTTAAACCATTTGCAGTAGGGAACCCTTTTGACATTATCAGCATCCTTCAGTTCATGGAAAACCTACATTCGGTATGGATAACATTTCAGTACTCTTCTCACAGCAGTGTGGGCTGAACTTAATGACATGTTCTTTTCCTTTTCCCGGCTTAGTCTTCACAAAGATTTACGTGAACATCTCGTAACTGATGCTCTAATATCCTGAATGACCTGAGGGTTAAAACTGACTATTGCCTGTCATGACGCTTGTGTGAAACTGATCCTTTTTTATGAAACCGTAAACTAACTTTGGTATTACACTTTTAACTGGTGCTTCTTTTTCAAATTTGTCCGTGAATCGTTGCAGACACACAGCAGGAGATTTCATCACGAAATAAGTTTCAATCACGAATATACATTCTTCAATATTTAAGCGCATTTTAACAAACAACAAATCACTAACATGCAACCTATCCTCAGTTTGTTCAAACGTCAATACTTGACCTTCACTGGTTCAACTGCAATACGCAGGAAATAAATAGCCATCCCCACTCTAGCTCATGTCATACCAGCATTAGAAACAGTATTTAACCCGTTTCACAAAAATATATGCATTTTGCCCAAAAAATTAATTTTGTACAACCTAACGAGCAATGGAACCCTTTTAAGTTGAACAACCTGCACACACACATGCGCAAATGCGTGCACACGCGCACGCACACACACACACACATTCTTTCATTAAATTTGTATAACTGGCAATAGCATACCGTACACATAAAGTAAAAAGCAAAAGATATAACAGAATACAAAAAGTCACAACATTCTGACGTGGCTAAAGAATTTAGCCCACCTTAAGCTCTCTAAGTCTAAAAAATCAGGGGCTCTTTCCAGTTATCTCTTGCTATCTTCCAAAATCTCAATCAAACAACATAAATTTTACTCTTTTCTTTGTTTGGTTCAAGGATATGTATACCTGAGCACCATTGACTACAGCTTGGAAGCCAGAACCACAAAGTCTGTTCACTCCTAGGGCAGGCTTGTCTAAACTGATCCCACACCGTAGGAGAAGATGACGAGGAAGAAAGATGGAGTCTGAAGAGGTATTCTGGAACATTTAAAAATTCATGAGTATGCTTCTAATGAATAAATTATTCATTACTCTTGTTATAATTCTAAAATATATTCAATTGTCTTACAATGTTGACCGATGTAAGGCGATACTACAAAGTTTCTGCATTTGCCAGTTTGTTGTACCAGTTTGCTCCAGTCAATGAACCTATACTTTACGAATTTCCCTTATCCGTATGTTACAGGAAAAATGTTTCAGAAAAAATAATAAACCATTTTGAATTTTAAACATTTATTTTAAAATATATTTTGGTACTAGTTTAATTTATCGTAAGTGCTAAAATTTGAGTACTATACAACTGATGTAGAAAGACATTGTACATTCATGACAACTGATAGCTTGATTGTTTATCTGTTTATCTGAACTAACTACAATGGTTTGATATCAATTGCTAGTTATATTGTTATAGGTAAACCGCTTGCAAAAAGACACTGGGCAATTTTAGTTCACGCACGGTGGGGTAAATACCCCTCTGCCGCTGTGATGCTGCTCTCACCCAGTATCCCCACCACTGCTCTGCATTTGCAGCTTGTTCTATCACCTGACCTGGCCACTGCCACTTAGCAGCTAACCTCACACCAAAAAGAAAGCTCCCAGGATACGTCAGTGGCTACATTAGTCTGTTCATTTAATATTTTACGCTTGTAAGTGCCTACACAAAAAATTCAACATACTTATAGAATAGGTAAGTAGCTGCAGTGTAAACAAAATGGCGCGAGTGAGACAAGACCCACACAGCTGATAAAACAGAGACGTGGAGATACTTGTTCCACTCCCAATCACTGGAGGAGGGTCCCTCCTGTACATGGCTGCTCAGATATTTGCTTCTGCGCAGGTTTCTTTACGAGGGGTTGATCTATAGAATCCAATGTATGAATGCCCCGGACAAATGTAAATAAATCAAACCTCTTAAACTAGCTACATTGAATCACTATCTCATTAACACCATCACTGGTTCTTACTCTTTCAAACCTAGAAATGAGCTCTGTGCAATTTTTAAATTGTTAAAATATCTCTTATATCTGAAGAACTTCCAGTACTTACAGCCAGCACATTGCCTATCACCACAGAGTCCACAATTTCCGGTTTTATATTGGCAGAGGTGAGAGCCGATTTTGCTGCAACTTCCTGTAGTTCTAGGGCACTTGTCTTAACAAATTTCCCACCGTATGTCCCGAAAGGAGTACGTTTAGCTGCTACAATAAATATTCCTGAAAAAAAAAAACATCAAGATTGAACAAAACATGTTTTATGTACCGTACACTAAACACACAAAAATCAAAAAGTACACATTTCTGTTGGTAAAATAAACTAAGCACAAACATTAAAATATCAAGTTACGTCAAGTCTAAAATGTTTTAACATAATCATAATAACTTCCTAAAAATGTTTTTATTATTATTAGGAAACTAAATCTTTGTTGCAAATACATTTTATTTCCACATTTCAAAATATAAAAGAGTGGTTTGAATTTTTAAACCCACACGTACTAAATAAACAGCACTGACAACCAATTAAATCTCTTTAGATATTTAATGAGCTCAAATGACACTTAAATTAGGCATTTACTCTGTTGAGAAGTAAGTAGATGGGAAGAGTCAAGTACTTACATTCAATTGTAAGAATAAATTTAGTTTGCTTTTAAAAATATTTTCTTAATGGTAATGAAGATTGTACTATACCCAAACACACACAACAAAATGTACATTTCAATTGGGTAAGTAAAACTCAGTATTAGTGTCCGAGGAAACTGCACCTGGAAAGTCATGACTAGGCTAATTTATCAAATCACTATTATGTAATACTGTACGAGTATGTATCCAATAAGTACAGAAATTGCTATTATCATTAGATGTATTATTTAGTTGAGCAGAAATAATAATAATACAATTATTATTATAAAAATCCATCAAATTCCTAAAGTAAAAGTTGAGAGATCTATTCTAAAAAAAATGTAGGTAATTTACTTTTCAAACTGCAAATCAAAGCTCTGGCTCATAATAGACTAATTGAATATCTAGAGAAGTTTCTTTTTTAATAAACTAGTGTAGTACACTAATATTGTACATGACATCTCATTTATTTTAAATACTAAACAATGATGTATGATACTCCTATTTTCTTGGTTCTAACCAATGTTTAGATTAGAATTTATTTTTTAATAAACTAGTGTAGTACACTAATATTGTACATGACATCTCATTTATTTTAAATACTAAACAATGATGTATGATACTCCTATTTTCTTGGTTCTAACCAATGTTTAGATTAGAATTTATTTTTTAATAAACTAGTGTAGTACACTAATATTGTACATGACATCTCATTTATTTTAAATACTAAACAATGATGTATGATACTCCTATTTTCTTGGTTCTAACCAATGTTTAGATTAGAATTTATTTTTCAATAAATTAGTCATGTAGAAAAATATACTGTACTTTGGACCCTTGGGTTCATTTCCACTGATAACACAAGTCAACAGCTCACTGATTTCATGACTTACAATTAATAAAATTTTGAAATGTTTACAACTGGTGATTATAAACACGGCATATTTATTTGCCCGCCTTATTCCTCTTAAAAGTTGTGAGCTATATAAAACTAAAAAAATTGTATTGGGATTAACAATTCAGAAAATTGTCATTAATCTATTAAGAGACCAGTATGTTGTCTGATTATGTTATCAATAGTTATAATATATTTCAATATTATTTCATTTATTTTTAAGATACAACATTATTTAATATCTCAAGTAAAAAAATAACACATTAAGAAGTATTATATGCTACCATGCCGTTAAGTATGTAATACTTATTTCAGTATTTTTCAAGGTTTTACATCTTTGTGATATATAGTAGTGTCCACAAAATAAAACAGGACAATCCTTTTACTTAGTAAAATTATATCCAAATTTTAAACTATTATTCTCATGCCAACAAAGATATTGAGACCCATAATTTTAAAATTAGATGATTACATTTTTGTATTTAAGTTAAAAACCTGTGCAAGTCCACAGCACAGTTACTTACATGTTTACTTTGAAATCTTTGAACACCTCGTAATAAAAAATAACAAACACACAGTCACTTAGCATTTTGCATTTTAATGGGGGAGACTTTCATAAGCGGTCTACACTTCTTATTCGATTATCATTGAACAAATTGATATATTATCAAAATTTGATGTTGTGTAATGATCGGATGCAACAGAAGTTATAATACATTAACAACAAGAATAATATCCTAACATTCATTTACATTGTTTTGGAGCAACAAAAGGTGCTTGGCCTAGGTACTAATAATAATTTAAGATTATTGTTTTCACTAAGAGTAATATATTAGACTACACCTGCATCTGTAAAAATATTTTTGTAGTGTTGTACTTAACCTTTTAATCTTAATTATCTAAAGTTATTAATTATTTTATTGGGCTTTAGTTTTGTTAAAACTTCCAAACTTCAAGAATTGTACAATAAAGACTTTTATTTAACACGAGTTTTTACATGGTGAAGCACACAAAAAATGCCATGAATTTTATTTTTGTATGTGATTCTTTGCTTTTTGTAAATATGAATTAAAAAAAGAAAAACCGGTACTTGTATATCACTCTGCCTTTTTAAGATATTGCGATTGTAGTAAAATATATTTTCTGTCCCTAAAAACACTTATAAATTACCAAAAATATTTTTTAAAGCTACATAAATAAAGATAGCTCAGGTTTGTTTGTTTTTTTCTGAAATCAGTACAGTTTCCTTAATAATACAGTAAATTTTCATAACATTTACACTATAAATGATGAAGATACAATTTTTTTTAATGAAAGTACAAGCTTGTCCAGAGTTCTTGGAATATGTAAAAACGCTCATTTTGCCCAACTTTTAACTGCCTATAAAATAAAAACGAGTTGAGGTAGGAATAAAATTTGGTATATTTCCTTATCTATATGGAAGGATTAAAAATGTTAAGTTTAATCAATTCTGAGATGGTGGATGACATGGCCTGGATGATTTGATGTGGAATGACTTCATACATTACAATTTTTAATAATGTAAATTTAACAATAATATTACAAAATAACAAAACCAACTATGGTCTAGACCTATATATCACAAAAACGTTACAATATATAAATCGTTTGCACAGATAGCAGTAAACCATCTTTTTATTTAAATGGAGGAAAGGATTCTCTACCCATGGGTTACTAGAAGCCAAAATCACATAAATGTAGTCTATATCTAGAAATATCTCAGGCTACAGTATAAGCCACCACCAACACAACCGGATGATGATTGTCGATTTTAAAAGTAGATACTATTGAATACGACATTTAACCTATAGATATTCATAATTAATCATTACCAGCTTTCTTTATTTAGCTAGTGACGCCAGCTGTTGCCATCCAAAAATACACAAAAGCCTCACCCTACTGCCATTCACTTTAGTAACCGGCAGAAATGGGACAGTTTTATAAAAAAAAAGCAAACGGTGCAAATTAAAGAGACAACAAATGAATTACGGAATTATGAATTTACGGTTCATAGTATTTGTGAGGGATGTACCAGAAACTGTAGTGTATGTTAATGAACATCTAACACTATACTCCAAAATACTATTCTATGAGTCAAATTTGGTAAAAGCTAAAATGAACTATCAGTACCTATGGATATCCAACTCAAAAATATTCACGAGAAAGGACAGAGACTCAAACGCAGTAAAAATAGCCAGCATACAGGATTTTGAAAAATTGAAAAATTGATAATGAATAAATTATCAACAAACATGAAAAATTATGAAAAAAACAATCAAGTTTGGACAGAGCATTTCTGGAAACTGGATTCTTGTCTTTTTGGTGATTTTGTGGATTGGCCAAAGGTCGGATTCGAAAATGTTCTTGTGTTCGTTTATGATAGCTTCAGTCACTGTAATCTGTGCCATCACTATTGTACTTTTACTCTTATCTTCATCAACTACTATAGTCCTTCTGCAAGCCTTTTCATCACCTCAAGTAAAAGACCCTTATTGCCATGTTGTAGGAAATTAACATTCTTTTATCGTATATTGTTTTGGCTCCTTTATGAAGGATGCAGTTTGAATTTTTTATTTTAATATTTCTTGTTTTTGAAGTATTCTTTTATTTTTATTTTATACATTGTGTTTCTGATTATAATATTAATCATTTTCTGATTAATTTCATTTTTAAGCAAAGGAGAAAAATTAGATTTTTACTTTGGTGTAACAAAATTATAATTTAATAAAAAAAGTTTGTATGCTTAATTTTTATTGTGTCAGAAACTGTGTCTTAAATGTAACTCTAGCTGGAACATACAATTGCAAATGAGTAATTTTTCTTTAAATTTGTTTATAATATGTGCATATGAAATCATAATGGTTCAGTTACTAGTTTTGTACGTGTAGGGTTGTATATCTGATTATGTTATTGTTTTTAACGTAAAAAATGTGTTAAATTATAAATAATGTGCAGTTCAGCTCTTTTAGAGAGCATTGATGTATATAAATTTTATAGTGAGAATGAGGGTTTATTATTGTGGCACACACATATTAAGAGTGTAAACAAAAATGTTTGTTCATTTATTACACATTTAAATTGCTTGCATGTAAAACCTCAGTAATTGTATTGCCTGAGGCTTGGTTGGTAAGCGAGAAGGAAGCAGTTTTTTATATAACATAAATAGTTATAAAACAATGCTGTGAGTAGTGGTGTCATTGTTTATGTACATGAGTCTATAACATCGGTTCTGTGTGAATGTGATATGCATGGTTGTGATGTAGTTTTGGTGTTACGTCATTTAAATAATATTTCTTTTTATATTTTACGTTTATTCGTTGGCATTTATCATTGGCAAGGGATATTGTTCATGATTTGACGTGCTTGTTATCAAAAATTAAATGCAATAATATTATATGTTTGGGTGATTTTAATATTAACATTAAATCAGAAAATAGCCTTAGTGATGAATTTTTGGATTTAATGGCTAGTCTTGGATTTCAGCAACTTGACTTACATACTAGAGTGCAGGGTATTTCTTCCTCATGCACAGACCAAATATGGTTTAGTTCCAAGTTTTATGAAGCTCACAGGGTATCAGTGATTGAAACAAATGTAACTGACCATAGACCTGTGGTGTGTATTGTGAATTTCACTCACCTTGGAACTGCAGATAAAAAGAGCTCATCCTAGATTTTTTATTGATTACAAACAACTTAGTGTATTGTTGATGTTGATGAAGACTGATTGGTCAGATATTTTGGAGATCACTGATGTTGATTTGGCATTTAATTTGTTTTATGATAAATTGTCTACTTTGATTGATAACAATAAACATACTTATAACCTAGAAAAAACTAATGTTAAATCTAAAATGTTAAAACCATGGATGAGTGTTGAATTATCCTTAAAGGCTTTTACTATTACAGATAAATTGTATAAATCTTTTAAAAAATACCCTCGTACAAAGAATACGGAAAATTATTAACATGGGTGAGACAAGTTAAACACAGATATTATACTAATACGGGGTAGGATACGATAAGCGGACCCGGTTTTTTATATCGAAATTGGCAAACGATATTACTTAATCATAACCATCAATATAATCAATCGATACTGATTAATTATTTTGAACCATTAACTTAAATGATCTACACCAACAGCTGTAAACACTTTCAAATAATACTCGTAATATAATATTTCAATTATTTATAAGTAACATTTTATTATTAAAAATGACAAGTCAATTTTAGAAAACTAGCTTAAACGACATTGCTTTGAAAGATGATAAGACATATTTTTTGTGACTTCAACATGTTGGACTCGTACCGAAAAACCCATTATGTGAAATTTGTGGGAAAGAAACAACTGTAACTGTGAGAGGAGCAAATATGGTCGTCTTCAGTTTTCCTAATTTTGGTTATAGGCCTAATAATTTGTTTGATCACTGAAAATATTAAATTCATATTTTAATTCAAAATATAATTTAATTATGATTGTTATTGAGGACAGGATACTTTTATATTGATTGATAGTCTAGGATTTGAGATGCGAATATTAGGTATTGATGATTACATTCTTCAATATAAAAAACCGGGTCCGCTTATCGTACCCTACCCGAATACAGTAATAATTCGTAAAAACTGTGGTGTTTAGTCAATAGTATTATAAAAGGAAATTCATCCAGTAATAGTAAAATAACATTACAGAACAATAATAGTTTAATAACTAATGCTTGTGAAATTGTTAACTGTTAACAATTATTTTGTCAACATTCCTAATAACCTAGTTGACGCATTTCAATGTAAGTTATCTCCGATGATATTAAGCACCTTTGTTCAACATTTTTTAAACCTTTTATTAATGAAAGTTCATTTTTTTATTTCCCATTACACTGGCAGATATAAAAATACAAATTAAGTCTCTCTTGTTGAGCAAAAGTACTGGTGATGAATTGTTATCATCAAGGTTAATATTTAAAATGTCGGAATAATTGTCTCCGGTATGTGTCTTGTTTGTTTCACAAGCAGTCATATTTATCCTTGAAAATAGATCCTAGGTAAGTAAATGTTTATTGTTTTGTTGTAATTATATATTATATTTTAATTTGTAAATTATATTAGTATTTATACATTAATTTTCAAGATTGAAAACTAGCCAATCCATATTGTTCTTTTAAATGTCTATTACGTTTACCGACATTTTCCTTTCAGTCCTTTGGATGGTCATGAATATCAATGATTTCATATCATTCGATAACCATCATCACTTATTATATTGCAGCCATATCTCACATAAGTTCCTCATATTCATGGCCATTTTCAAATTCTCAAAACATTTGCAACTTCCTCCTGTTTAATTGTTTATATTAAAAATTACTGTAACTAATAAGTTGAAATCATATGTTAAGTTAAAAAAAAAAAAAAAATTGTAATAGGCCTATTGAATTATTCATTTGGATAAAAACAATAAAACCATTTTGACACAAACCCCACAAAAATAATAAGTTTCATTGCTTTTTATGGGTAGGGTACGATAAGCGGACCCGGTTTTTTATATCGAAGAGTGTAACCATCGATACCTAATATTCGCATCTCAAATCCTAGACTATCAATTGATACAAAAGTATCTAGGCTATAGTCCTCAATAACAATCATATGTTTTAAATTAAAATATGAATTTAATATTTACAGTGATCAAACAAATAATTATAACTAAAATTATGAAAACTGAAGACGAGATATTTGCTTCTCTCACAGTTAAAGTTGTTTCTTTCCCACAAATTTCACATAACTGGTTTTTTTGGTACGAGTCCAACATGTTGAAGCCACAAAAAACACATCTTATCATCTGTCAAAGAAATGTCGTGTAGTTTTGTAAAATTGACTGCCATTTTTAATAATCAGGTGAAGTTACTTATGTAAAATTGAAATATTACGTTTATTATTTGAAAGTGTTTACAGCTGTTGATATAGATTATTTAAGTTAATTGTACAAAATAATTAATTAATATTGATTGATTATATTGATGGTTATGATTAAGTAGGCCTAATATCTTTTGCCAATTTCGATATAAAAAAACCGGGTCCGCTTATAGTACCCATACCCCTTTTTATAGTCTAACCTTAAAATGCTTTTGAAAATCCATATTTGTAAAATTATTATTTTGAACTAATGTGTATCTAGGGTACGGTCCAATAAGCGGACCCGGTTTTTTATATCGAAGAATATAATAATCGATACCTAATATTCGCATATCGAATCATAGACTATCAATCGATATAAAAGTAATAACAATCATATGTTTAAATTAAAATGTGAATTTAATGATAACAAATAATAAATGAACATAACCAAAATCAGGGAAACTCATAACTTTAACTAAATGAAACAGAACGAAAACGTTTTGACTAAAGTTGTGTCCACCATTACCTTCTTTTTTTGCATCTGAAGACGACCATGTTAGCTCCTCTGACAGTTACATTTGTTACCTTTCCACAAATATCACATAATGGATTCTTAGGTACTAACCCAACATCCTGAAGCCATAAAAAACATATTTTATCGTCTTTTAAAGCAATTTCGTGAAGCTTCCTAAGATTGACGGCCATTTTAATACACAATGTTACGTGAAATTTAAAATATTACCTTGTATTATTTGAAAGTGTTTACAGCTGTTCATATAGATTATTTAAGTTGTTAAAAATAATTCATCAGTATCGATTGATTATATCGATGGTTATGATTAAGTAATATCGTTTGCCAATTTCGATATAAAAAAACCGGGTCCGCTTATTGGACCGTACCCTGTATCTATATAGTCTAGTCATTAAAACAATAACATAGTAGCTTATGAATAAAACACTAACAACGACACATTATAGGCCTAGTGTGGCAAGAAATATTCTACCAACCTTTAGTAAGAGACGTCATCTTTAAAGTGAGGTAGAATATTTTCTAATTCTTTTTTGTATAAAACGTGCCACTAATTCACTATGAAACTCTAAAAAACTTCTAACTAGAAAACCTACTAAAAACTGTTAAATTGAGAAGATATAATTTTACACAGAATAAAGGGTCGAACTCAGAATAAATACACTGATATAAGTCCAGTTTACCTCCCACTATTTTCGAGATAAGGGTTCAAAGGGAAAGGTTCAACAGTAAACAAAAATAACACGACTCAAGTTCTAATTTCTAAATGGGTTAAAAGGTCAGTACTATGGAATATGAACCCTTCAGCTTTCAGTGTCAAAGTTGAGAATGACATTCGTGAATCAACAAAGTTAAACTGGTGCTGGTTGGTGGAAACAAAACAAATTTGTGCAACGTAATCAGTCAGCTGTTAACTGGGAATCGTGTATCTTTTGGTTGTGACTGTTTGCGGTTGCACGACTGCTGATTACTCATGATGCCATGGAACCTTTTTTTCTGAGACGAGAATTACCAATATGATGACGTATACCACTGCGCGGGTGTTCAAAATCTTGTCAAGATATAGTTTAAAGGCCTGAATCTTCTTGAGCGTTTTTGGCTTCTCACAAGACAAAGTATAATTGGTCGTTTTAACCTCGTAAATTATACTTAGTAAACGTTCAGGCTGTAACACATTAAGCGGTTACCACCACAATCGAATCAGTATACAAAATTTTGAATAGAAATACCTAAACTATCGAAACAAAAACATTCTAACTGTAGCTATTTACAATTAATTATTGCTTTTTTAATGCATTGAATAACAATATTGTTCCAAATAAATTCAAACAAATTAAAATAATTTGTATGGTATTTTAGTAATGGCCACATGTATAATGGCTATATCCAAGTGTTATTTGTGTTACAAGTTGCCAGTCCCGTTTATCCATCAAAATAGTAAAAAATAACTAAATGTTACTCTGTTTTGTTTGTTACATATTATAGGTGCACATAGTCTAGATAGTATTTGATTTATTATTAGGTTATTAATTTATATAAATATATACAAGGTGTTTGAAAAGTCTGGGTACGCCGCCTACCGCATCAGAATACGACGATCCAGTCAGAAATGGCAGCGCATAACGTACTTCACAATGTGTACCTAAAACAACCCGCCATTTCTGATTGGATAAACCTTTTGAGATGCGGTTTGCAGCATTCAACTCTACTAAGTGAGCTCTTTCACATGAGGTATCACTCGACCCATGCTTTAATTTAAGATTTCCATGTTTTCCTCTGTGGGCCGTCCCCCCATGGTTGGTATGTCATGGTAATAGCAAGGAAAAATAGTTTACATAGCCATATGACACTGTGCAAAGTTTATAGATGTTATCTGCTATGGTTTGTAAAATATTAAGCCGTACCCAGACTTTTCAAACACCTTGTATAATATACTAAATTCAAGCAACTAGTACGTTTGCTTTTATACTCTATAATTATTTTCGGCGTCAAATAGACTCAACAGAGTACTCCACAGTAATAAGCTACATTTCCCAGAATATACAGATATTAAATCCATCAAATTATTATTGTTTTACAATAAGTACATATCCATGGTCAATGGTCATATCCCCCTTGCGGCTCCGGGCTAGAATAGACCGCAGTATCACTGCTTGTCGTTAAACTAAAAAAAACGGAGCGCACTTGTCTGTTTAACGCGTACTCTTTTGTTAAAGTTTCATGTTCTGACTAACCACAGGAGCCCGGCTTTCCACTCCAAATCATTCCGGTCAACTTGCGGGTGTAGCTTTGTGTCATTTAGCCTCCGTGACATTGTACGTCTTTGTGGGGCAGAGGTTACAGCTTTAAACTGGGGTTTTCTTACACTTCCCAGGCTGCCGTATAGTACATGGACCCGGGTCAGTCTAGCTAGCAATGACCTGGCTGCCTTATCAGCCGCCGAAAATCCTCTTGGTCATAGTAGTGCCGGTTGTATACCGGAAAAGGACCATGCTGCGACTTTTGGGGGTCTCTGCCGAGGCCACTGCTCATCGGAATTGCCTGCATTTCGGGGGCAGTTCGGCGCAGATTAAGTTGCGTCTGCGGCTGACCGTTCTGACTTTCACATTTGGATAGAGTAGTGGGGGGGGGGAAAATCGCCTAGTCTTGGGACCCAAGCCAGACATTATGGACGCTTACTTAATAAAAAAGTTCAAAAGGTGCAAGAACCATCCCGGGGTTCCCTAATCCCAAACACTAGAGATAGGACATAACGAAGTTAGTTGTTCTTACGTTTCAGTAACCTGTTACCGTGATAATATGTTACCAGCCGACCCACGCTCGGCATTACCATCATGCTGTTACTAAACAAACGTTTTTAAGTCGCAAATAAACTGAGTCAGACTAAATCTAAATGTGTGGGACTATTTTGACATAGCATACGAAAATTTAACTAAGTCAGTGCAGTGAAATTTTAGACTGGTAGAGTACTTTGAAATATATTTATCATAAACTGGATATTTAACATTTTGACTGCACAATACAATTATGGTTTAGCATACAAAGACTAACTCACTTCAATGTAATGTTTAGATAAATATACTATTTATAATTAATAACAACTGAGAACGAACAATTGAATGAGGAATAAGTTAGGTTTGTTTTTATTTTTCCAGAAACAAGTCTACGTTTATATTTTAATAAATATGTTTTATTTAATATTATTTCAATCTGATATTTTATTATCTGCTCCTCCTGCACCACACTTGAACCCACTACGTTATTGGTTCCTCAGTAACGTAATACCAGAAAAGCTGTAATCAGAACTGGTCCGTTCCTAGCCTCATTGCTTACACGGCAATAGCCTCGGCTGTTACTCAGTAACCAGATTACTGAGTAACCTAATACCAGAATGACGTTATGAAAACGCCAAATCAGCCCACCTATTATTGAAATAACAGGGTATTACTGGTAACACGTTATCCTGGTGATAGGTTGCTACTGAATAACGATGTAACTGACACTAATACGTTATATACAGCCCACTATAACTATCACACTCTTCATCACGGGAGGAACTCCCGACTCCACCTCCTCTCAATCAAGTCAGGAATGCAAAAGAGATTATAAATCCCTTCGAACGCAGGTCACAAATGGCGAGATCGCCGGTCAAAAACAACAACCTGACGGCGAGTCTTGGCGAAACACCATCCTCCTCGATGACTGCACAATCCGTGGTTTCAGCAGCACCCCCCCCCCCCAGGAGCGGACATCAACAAACCCAATGACTTATAAGGCTGTTATTGCTCTGGCTAGGAAGGAGGAGGAGGAGAGACATCTCCGCGAATGACTGAGGACACATGTGGCGAAGAAGACTACGACTCTTCGACAGAAAAACATCAGCCAGGAGGTGAAGGAGGTTATCTTTAAACCACTTGAACCCAGCCTTCAACACGTCCTCCAGCTTAAGAAGTTGTGGAAGTTCTGTGAGGTGGTCTCCTACTCGACGCAGACTTCGCCGTCGGTGCTGAAACATCACCTACCCCCCGCATCTAAGCGCCCAGCTTCGAGTCCTGCCGAGTCTGAGGTAGACAAAAAGAAGAAGGTAGAAGAACCAGCGGAGACGGACACCGAGATCTGGTCCGTCTAGAGGAAGTCCAGGAAGAAACCTCCTCTCCAGTAACCTGAAGACCAAGTTGGTAGAAGGGAGAAGGAGGAACCTCCGAATAAGTCCCGCAGGAAGCGTCCGGACGACCTTTTAATCAGGCCGCCGGAGAGTAAATCCTACGCCGATGTGCTAAGGGAAATCCGTCAGAAGGCGAAGCCTTATGAGAGGGGCGTCGTAATCAGGGGCCTGAGGAAGACCCGTGCCGGCGATGTTCTTGTCAAGCTCAGAGAAGCCACCGGGAGTAAGTCAGGTTTTAACATCGACCGCCAATCCACCTTGGGTGCTAAGGCGATAGCCCGCGTTCACGAACCCATGTCGCCATTGCAAGTGAGGAACCTGGACAAACACACGACCGAGGCGGTGGTAGAAAATGTCAAATCTGTCCTTGGTGACGCTATTGAAGTAAATATCTTCGTAAAGACCAATTCTCGTGGACAGGAGATGATAATTCTAACCCTGGCTGCCAGAGATGCGGAAAACTTCCAGCCGAGAGCCATATCAAGATTACGTGGGACTGGTGTTGTGTACGCGAAAAGCTCACGGCATCAAGGTATTTTAAATGCCTGGATTCTGGACATGTAGCTAATCGCTCCAGCGGTCCCTACAGGAACAGTATCTGCAAAATTGCGGTGACCAGGACCAAAGGGCCAGTACATGCGCCGCCGATGAGTATTGTGTCCTGTGTTTGGAAGCCGGCTTGACGGGCTAACAGGTGAGACATTCTGCTGAGTGTAGTCGCTGCGGGGCGCATTAACAAGCGCTCCAGAAGCTCAAGTCTCCAAGAAGAAATGATGAGAGGTTTTCAATTGAACATGCAGAGGCGCAAAACAGCAAACGATCTGCTGTACCGGTTTGCCTCTGAGCGAGGCTCTTACATCTTGCTTCTCAGTGAGCAATATTAGCCCTGCAGTGGTTATCCTTATGGTACTAGGGCAATATGTGTTCTTGACCTCATAAAGATACCTTTCTTGGTAACCGGCTCGGGTAACGGTTTTGTTTTCACCTTTTTTTTGCTACCTTACACCAAATCAACCCATCGCCGACTTTCGTCGGATGAACGATTCCCTTGAGGATGAGAAGGTCATTTTTGGCGACGATTTAATGCCAGAGCGACAAATAGGGGTTTCTCTTAGACTAACTCACGAGGCCGCTACGTTCTGGAAATAGCTGCCAGGTTGGGACTCCACATCCACAACAAGCGCGGCTTTTCCACCTTCCATCGTCTAGGGTATGGAGAGACGATCCCGGACATCTCCTTCTCATCTGAAGGAATCGCCTACGAGATTACCGACTGCACGTCTGTGAGGACTATTCCACCAGCGAACACCAGGCCATCCTTTTAAGGTATCACCGACAAAGCCGCCAAGGCTGTTGCAGCCCTGGGCAGGCTCATACTAAACGTTGGAGGCCCGCTTCTTTTAAACGCCGGTTGCTGATGTCATCATCAAGGTAATTTGAAATATGGCAATTTGATTTTAAGGAAATTCCGTAAATTGTTACATAAAATACAAAAACAATATAATCACTTTAAAAAGTATTTGAATAAATGTTGCTGAGTATAATAATATTTTGTAATAAAGTATTTAGAACATATTGATATGTTAATCAAGTAAAAAAGCCGTGGTATCAAGAGTCAACGATATCTCGATACTACTACATATCGAGATGTTCATGTATTTAGTATTGAAAGCATAGAACAGATAACATTCAACAGGATCTATCAATTTATTAATGATTTGTATTTGATGTAATGCATTTCTTATGGAAATTTTCACAATGTTAGTGGCCAGTGGGGCGGAGTCCTTAGTCGGAGAGAAAAAACATAAAACGTTACCAAGAATAAATGAATGACACACTGCCAAGTCAACGAATTTTAAGCTAGTTGACGGCTTTCCCATCGTTAGTTTTCTTGCTGTTAATGACAACCTCCTCTAATGCCTTGGTACTAAAAAAAACTTGTCTCTAATCATAAGATCTACCTTGAACTGTAACTGTTTGAGTCTTGCAGTTTTTATTGTTTCTAATCAGTCAGCTGGAACAAATATTTAGCAGTTTTTATTGCCAGCTCTTTCAATTATATGAAATCAGTTTTATTAGAAAAAAAGGGATTGTCAGAAATCTTGTATTTTAAATCAATAGTTTCAAATTTTGTTTCTGGATTCTACGCAAGCATGGCTAATGATATCTTTATGTTACGGTTATGACCGCCACAACTGTCTGAAAACAAACACCTTGTTAGTCTTTCGCATGTTCTTTGAGGCGCATTGTGAGGCAGCCAGAAACGTCTTCTGCCCCTCTTCCTCCATCGGTTTCATCATAGATAATATATGTGACTTGTCGAGTCATTAAAGTAGTGGACTGCAAAATTGTACACTTAGACAATTATTTTCTAATAGGCTATTGATGTACTTAGGAATTAAGTACTTTTTGAAGATTGTGTATACATAAATATCGTCGACGCACTTCTTTTAATTTCAGATACAAATGTAAATCTATTTGCTTCCACAAACATCCATAAAACGGTAATCCCCCAATTTTTGTTTTTACCTCATGTAAACAACTACGAGTATCCTGGCTGAACATAACCTATTAAATAAATAGGTCTTCTTTTGTTCTGAAGTTTTGTTCACAGCAAAAACAGACTATGATGCATTCTCTTGACTAAATCATGAACTATCGGTATGGTTTTTTGTGACACTGATAGAAAATAATAATTTTAGAAGTAGTTTGGTGTATAACTCAAAATCGTCAAAAAGGAGACTTGGTTCATTGTCGCGATTAACCCGCCATGTTTAAATTTAACGTGTTTGTTTGCTACTGGCAGTTTATAGCAAAAAATAACATTGCTAAAAATTTAGAAAATGAAATGAAACGGCAAAAACATCTCAAATGTTTTTTCTTTTAAACTTTTAAATCCAGTAAAACAAAATACTCTGAATAATATTTTGATCCCCATCGTTTAAATTTTGTTTCTGAAGATAAAGGATTTGTGAAGGAAGAAAGGTTTTTTCCAGACATTTGCCATTGTTCATTGATACAAGAAATCAATAACACTGCGTTTAGAAATCTAAACAATTTACTAACCTAGGTTGGTTACATATCGACAAACTAGGTTACAGGAAGAAAATCATGCTAGAGCTTTTGAAATCCAAAGAGCTGTGACACTTATAATCACAACCAACATATTGTTGAGAAAACTCCATGTACGTAATAAAGCTTAAACACTAATTATTGAAACTGAAGTAAAGAATACAGGTTATAATAAGTCTGCACTGAACGAGCAACAACTAAAAACTGACCAGAGACCAATAGTAAAATTGTGATTGTCATGGCAGAAACAAGATGGGTGCGCCTTATGAGTCATAAGGTTCATTATACAAGGTGATAAATACATACATACATTATATACATTACACATTATACAAGTCATAAGGTATATTAATTTTTCAAAACCGTACTGTGACTGTGCATGGGTTTATTAGAAATTTCTAATATGTGGAATATTTTAGGTTTCCTTGTTAGCTCATTGTGCCGAAATTGACAAACAAAGCTGTCTAATTTGAATGATCGGTTAGTCTACAAATTTATTTTATGAAGCTGTTTGCTGTATTTTCTTAGGGAGTTTGTTATTTTATGTTCAAAAGAATCAGTTTGGGTCTTCATTTTAATATGAACGTTTGCCAGTAACTAAGTTCCCTGTAATATGTATACGCTACTGAAGGTACTTACACAACAGTAGCGTTACCTTTATCAGCTGATAAGATTTTCAGCGCGCCGTTTTCCCCAAAGATCGACAGTTCTATCTCCTCTTTTGTCAAATTGGGCTTTGTGGGAGGAATTTTGCATAGCAAAACCTGGCCTTGCAACGAAATCTGACACTCTCTGTTCCCCACATAATCGTGTAACAGACGACTCTATTTCTGATACGAAATCCAGTGCATTTACCTATTCTTGTGCTAAATAAGATTTACTTCTTAAATAAAACTGATATTTTTGCAACATTGATGTTTTTTTTGTAAATGTTCTGTAAATATTAGATATAATAAATGTCAGTTTTGAGAGCGTTAAACACTATTAAAAAATTGACAGGGTCGAAACTTTCACCCAGGTTCATTCGCAAGTTCGAGGTGTTGGAAAAATCCTCGCTTGTGGGTTTCTTGCACATTTATTTGAAGATAATAAAATCGTTGTCTAGGTATCACAGGGTTAAAACTTCAGTAGTTCTCAAACTTCTTAATGAAATTCAAAACCAGGTTGCTAACTTTTAGTATCTCAAAAAATATTTAGAACTCTGAACCTACGAAGCTCTTTGGCCATACACTCTTTTTCATCATTGTTTAGGTCTACATATAGATCTACTGTTTATATTGCTGTTATACTGTTTTTCTGTATGGAAAATATCCAATAAACCCAGTGTTTACTGTTTAATAATGCCTTCTTCCATTCCAGTCTTAGCCATTGCACAAGACTTTGGGCCGCTACCACCATCCATCCATAAGCTTTTTGTTAAGTACTTTACAAGAAGGTTGAAACTATTTCATGCAACCCCTTTTTGCAAAGAACATTGCAGACCTCTGTTTCAACAGTTTGAAATCTTAAGGTAATTAGTGTATCTCGTATATTTTACAATTCATCTTATAGGCATAAAGGTTTCTGAGGGCCTAATCCTGAACAATTTATGTGTACATAACTGTGGTAAGGGAACAGTAAGTTGTTTTTATACTTTAATATAGATGGAGTAAAACATAAAATTATTATCCTGTGTCAGCTTACAAGTTTTAATACTCTTCCAAATGAGTTCAGAAACCTATCTAGAATTAGTTAATAACTGTAGCAGATTACTTTTCTTCTTCTTCATCCATGGTACCAGCTGGGTAACACCTCTCATTATTAGCTAACCTACTTACACAACTAATATCAAATGTACCATACATCAAAGAGCATTATAAAGATCAGCAAGCATGCAAATGTTATCTATCATGTTCAACTTATTGTTAAATATAATAACACCCACCTTGTCCTTTTCTGTCAACAAAAGGCAACGCAGCCATTTAGAGGAAGAAATTTCACTTCACTAGCATCTAATAAATTTCATTTAGTACCTCGATTTTGCGTTATCAATCAAAGGAGAAGTTTCCATTTTTCGTTTATCTCCCCACGAAACTTTCTACCACTAGGGGAAAATTCCTCTCTGAACCAATTAGGGCATTTGAATACACCATAGCTGTAACTCTCTCCTTACTAACTTTAAACACGGAGCAGATTGTTCACGTCTTGACACCAGTGACTTACATGGAAGGGCTCACCAATTTATTCCAGTTTCATCGGCATTGTATATGTCATCTCTATTGTACCTTTTTTTCTAGAGCTTCCATAATAAACTTATCTTTAAATGCACTTCCAGCTGCTATATCCAATGAATGAAATAATATGAATACAATGAATGAAATTAATACAGTACAACATTTGTCAAGTCTTGGCGGAAGGCCTGGCCAGATATTGAGAAATTGGTCAATGGCACAGTCAATGAAGATTTGATCCAGGTAGCAGATGAACAGCAAGAGAATTGTAATGCAGAACTTATGACCTGACGAAGTTAGCATTAACTGGCGGTGAAGAAATCTTAAATCAAGATGTTCAGGAATGGTATGTTCATTTTCATACTCTTCTACAACACTCTGCACGATTTGTTCATCACTTAGATATTCGTTTTCCAAATCATCATCACCAGTTACCCATTCCTGGTGATAATGATTTGGAAAACGAATATCTAAGTGATGAACAAATCGTGCAGAGTGTTGTAGAAGAGTATGAAAATGAAGAAGCAGAAAAATCAGATGATGACACTTCGGAAGAAGATAAAATAAGCCATGGGAGGCGAGAAATGCACTTCAGACATCACTAGCCTACATAGAGCAACAGGACCACTCAACAGTTGTTGACGTTATGTTATTCAAAAAGTGGAGAGACTACGCCTTCAAAAAAACAACGGACAACAAAGTTCAACAGAAAATTACGGACTATTATAAGGCCTAACGTAATCTTCAAAACAAATTTATTGTGAGTAATTTTTATATCTCCGTCTTTATTTAACATTAATTTATGTTATCTGAATTCAAAATCTGTATTTTTATGTTAATTATTTAACCACTTTTCCTTATACAATAATTTTTTATTCGTTTTACAAACATATGTATTTTTATAAAAAAATCCCAAAAGAGACTTAACTACTTTTGACTATATTTATTAATTACATATTATTATTAAATATAAATTATCATTTTTATAATAGGTTGGTTTATCCGGCCAGGGCTCGGTCCCGTGGTGGCCGGATATGAGGGGTTCTACTGTATTTAATCTAAAAATAAACTTAAAGGTCCAAAGGGATTTCTATTTCATGAAAACTGATAAATTTAATTATGAATGTATGCATTAATTCTTTAATCCATATTTCTTGTCAATTATATCTTTTTTCAGCTTAGGGATTAATTGTCTAAATTGGTGATTCAAATGTTAAAAACTCGTCAACATTATAGAATATTACCTGAAGCTTTGAACAGTTTTATGATTATCTTTGACACATCATTATGTTCTTTGTTAATCAATAGACCTATTCTCAAAAAATAGTTCATAACACGATTTTATGTACAGTAAACAAAGTGATATTGGGTAATTGAACTTTTTCTAGGGACATCCTCTATGTATTGAAATTTTATATTTAGTTAATAGTTATTATATCTTTTATACTCTATGTTACAGAGTATTCCATATTCATCATGGTATTATGTGGCTTTTATAAAGAAGACATACGGCTCGTTAATACTAGTTACAAATTTATTCCTCTTTACAGTGCTTGTCCACTTACACACCAGTGCTCAGAAACCATCTGTTGCTCAATTCTGCATAGTTATATTCTGTTTACATTTAACAGAGACTGTTTTAAAAATATTTACTGATGATATTCCACAAGTCTGAAAAGTGACAATCACATGGTATTCTTGATGACTGCTGTTACACTGCCAAATGTAAGAATGTTGTTTGGGCACTTGGTATCTAGGCTACTATACTCAGACACTCAAGCCTTGTATTCTAGTTGGTGTTGACTATGCCTCAATATTAAGAAACAACTTGTCACTTATAGGTAACCAATAAACACTATTGGTTACCTGAAGAAATTACTTTCCTGTAGGGTTAAACCAGTCTATGATATTGCCTGGTGAGGAGTATTTAGCTTAAGATCTTAAATCATACATGTCTGAAGATAATTTTGCACAAAAAAC
This sequence comes from Homalodisca vitripennis, assembly GCF_021130785.1. Lineage (NCBI taxonomy): Eukaryota > Metazoa > Arthropoda > Insecta > Hemiptera > Cicadellidae > Homalodisca > Homalodisca vitripennis. The sequence goes on along the minus strand of NC_060208.1, from coordinate 126,597,213 downwards.
TTTATGTATGGAATCTACTAACATGAAGGCAGGTCCATTTCCATAGTATATTACTACATAGAATATCTAGATACAATAGTAAAGAAGGATTTATAACTAAAACAAAATATTATAAACATTAAATTCTATTTATTTAAAACAACAAGTAGATGCATTAACCATTTTACATTTTTAATTATACAAGTGCAGTTTAAAAATTACAATTTTAAAATCATAACATTATGGTTAACATTTAGGTCTAAAACAAGGTATCAATAATGGTATTATTTCATTTCAACTTTCTAAAATAGCTTTATGATTTCCGCTTCCTTGCAGATCTTGTTACTCTATCAGAGGCCAGATGATCTTCATTTACATTTTTCACTGGAGTTTCTACAGCATCCACTCTACTCTTAGATGCTATTTTTGCACTCTTCAATGGTGTTTTTGCTGGCGTCTTTACTTTCTGAAGATGAGATTTTTTCGCTGGAGTTTTGGCTGAAGCGTCTGTAGTCGAAACATTAGACCTCTTCTTCGGTGTTTTTCCAGATGTCTGGACTGATCCTTCAAGATCAGAGTTTCTTGAATTTGATGAGGTTATAGAAGAATTCTTGGCTGGTGTTTTTATAATCCTTTTAAGAGTTTTGTTTGGAACTTTAAAGGATGTCTCTGAGGGGGGAACTGCTGGGAGCTTAAAGCTTGAGTCTTCTGATAACCGAGCAGATTTTACAGCAGGAGGACTATCATCCGACCTATAACATAACAGTTAAATAAAGATTTTTAAATTCTTATATTAAATGCTATGACTCTTAAATAAAAAAAATATCAACTACCAATACATATATTGTAAGTAATTTCTGGAGAGTTGAATTTTACCCTATTGGTAGTCTATGATAAGACACAAAATTTTACAACAGCTCCCAATTTTGCCCTTTGCATCCCACCTCTCATTTGCAGGCCTTTTTACAATGAACTTACTGAACTAATACATTGGACTCTATCAAACCTTTTATTAAGTGTGTTTGTGTTGTATAACAATATTTTTGAAGATGGGTGGTAATAGTTTTTAATATAAATTTTGAATATAATATTTCAAATATGCAAGATCTGTTTTTCTGTCTGTAAATTGTCATCTTTTATTTAATTTAGCTGTAACAAAGCTATTAATGAAATTTAATTCAAAATCACTTCTAGATTGACTTCTTATTGTGACTTACTCGTTATCCGAAGATTCTGGAGTTCCTTCGATGATTTCATCCTCCTCACCGACCACGCGACTAACAGTCTCATCTTGGCTCTCTTCCTCTTTATCTGATGCTTCCTCATCCTCTGAGACCACGTTCTCTCTGTCACCCAACTGGACATTCATATAAAACATTAGAGAGAGAGAGTACCAAAAACATAATACACAATATTGTAATTATTAAACCAAACTAGAGATAAATAGAAAGTTAAATAAGTTAAGTTCTGTAGAAGTTAAATATATAAAGTCAACTCCCGATTTTCTGGGGTCAGAACAACCATGTTGTGGATTAATCAGGCCAATGCAAATTGAAACTGTTGTGCATAATTTTTTGGAAATTTCTTTACTTTTGTATTTATATTGAGTTTTAATAATTAATTATAAATATCAGATAAAAGGACCGCCATGCAGCATTTGTAGATAAGACGTAAGATAATTTTTATAAACAAAAAAGGTGGCGACGTGGCAGTGTAGTGAGTGAAAAAGAGCAGTCGTAATAACAACAATAGCATGCGCCCCGGTCGCTGTGTCCGTCTGCCTGTTCATTTGTATCAAGTGTTTTGATTATGGCTATTTTTGGACTTCCCCTTCATTTTTTAAGGGTTTGAGGAGGGGGAAGAGGGTTTGCTCCCTGAGCCCAAGGTAACTTGGAGCAGCAATAAATCACGTTGAGTGTTTGCTTGATTATTTTCAGGGGCAGGAAGTCAGTTAGCTTTATAACAAAATGTTTTTGTGGAAGTTACGTTTGACAATAATAAGGAACAAAGCTGCTGCAAAAAACAATGACCGATTTCTTCCTACGAAATAGTAACTAATCATAACTTATCAGTTGAATTGTGAATATTGTATACTGTTTATTAATTTTCATATTAAACTTGTTTTTATTCTCAACTAAATAGATGATATAAATGGCTTACAAATGCTCTTATTAGGTAGGTTTAACTGAAAACCTTTTTATTTAGCAATTACTTGATACCATTAATTAAATTTTACGTCTTCATCTTTACATTCAAATAACAAAATAGAGCAAAATATGTGACTGACTTAGTTAGCCAGTTTTCCCCAAATATTAAAAGCGCTTTGTACAGTGTTTTCCACAGGTAACTAACTTTTTCATACAGGCTGGTTACTCAATGGCTGAGTCTACGGTTATAAAAATGGTACTGTGAAAAAATTCTCTCTTCTTGTCAGTTCTGAGGAAGAATATTTAATGGTGAAACAAGTTACCAATATTTGGCTGGCACTAGTTTGACTAGTGACTCCAGACTGAATGGAAAGCTCCGCAGGTAGTGTGTTATTGACAGTAGAAACCGTCTTGTTCCTGTCCAACTGTGCTTGCAGAGTCATCTCAAACTTGACAACCAGACGCTGCAGATGTTTGTCACTTTTGGATGTAGTCTGTAAAATGAATTTTTTTAAAATTAGTTACTTCAAGTTGCTGTAATGGTGTAACACAAACAAAACTTCTGAAATCATACATGATATGGAAACATTAACAATTACATTAACTAGTTACTTTTATGTTTTGTGATGTGAAAAGTTTTATTAATATACGAGGTGTGTCCTAAAAGTATCCGACCTTGACGTCTGGCATGAACTGACGTTACTCTGCGGCTACGGCAATCTAGTCCCCTTCAAAGTACTCCCCTCCACAAGCCACTACTTTATTCCATCGCTCCCCCCACTTCCGGAAACACTCCTTAAATTCATTTTGCGGAATGACTAACAGGTCCTTCGTCGCATTTTGTTTTATTTGTTCAACATCGTCAAGTATTTTTCTTTTCAAAGGAATTTTTAATTTAGGAAATAGCCAGAAGTCACAAGGAGCTATGTTAGGACTGAAGAGAGGCTGTCGTAGTTGGTTGATGTCGTGTTTGACCAAAAAACACTGAATAAGATTTGAGGAAAGAGCTGGCGCGTTGTCGTGGTGCAAGATCCAGTCACGGCTTGTCCACAGTTCGGGTCGTTTCCTTTGCATTGCATCTCGTGACCTCAAGATAATACTCCTTATTCACTGTCTGGCCTCTTGGAGCATATTCGTGATGAGCAACGCCGTCCTGGTCAAAAAAAAAAAAAAACTGTCATCATTGTCTTGACATTGCTTCGACTTTGTCTTGCTTTTTTCGGCCGTTGCTCTTCGCGAGTTTTCCACTATGAAGATTGAGCCTTTGTTTCAAGGGTCGTAGCCATAAACCCATGACTAATCGCCAGTAATAACTTTTTTAAATAGCCCTGGGTCACTTTTTATCAAATCCAGATTGTCCTGTGCGATTTCAAGTCGACAGTTCTTTTGGTCTTCTGTCAGCAGCCGAGGAAACAAATTTTGCAGAAACACGGTTCATTTAAAAATCTTTGTGTAAAATGTTACAAACTGACGATATTGGTATTCCTAAATCTTCTTCCAGCTCTCGGACAGTCAATCGACGGTTTTCATTAATTGCTGCACGAACACGTTCAACATTTTCAGCGTTTCTGGCCGTTGAAGGCGTGCCAGATCGGTCATCGCTCTTCACTGATATGCGGCCATTTTTAAACCGCCTAAACCACTCTTTTATTTGTGTATCGCCCATAGACACGTCACCATAAACTTTCAGTATCATAGTAATCATCTCTGATGCTGAATGGCCAAGTTTTTGGCAAAATTTAAGGCAAATGCACTGCTCAACACGTTTAGTCATATTGAAATGCGACACACACACATGGCAGTACTGTACGGAACAGAGCGCTGTGACTCACTGAGTGACCGGATCGTATTCAATGTCTAATATGGGAAGGAGTAGGCTCGCCTCTCCCCTCCAATAACCGGTTCGAGCCGGTCGGTTACGCCACGTCCGCCGGTCGGATACTTTTTGGACAGACGTCGTATAGTGAATTATTTAAAGGATTTAAAATATATAGAGATGCATTATATGTATTTTTTTTTTACTAAAACTAATAAGTATATAATACAAAATGTTATTATGTGTAAATATATACATATTCTATTTTATACATAATTGTAATCTTCCAAATTAAAAAAAATTTGTAATTCAAACAGCATTGCTGCTTAAAAGCTGGCTGTAGTGAAACAATTTTGGTTTTAGAATTATGGGAGATCTCATTTTAAAGATATAATTAATACGCATCAAAATGCTTTTTCATTTCTTTTTAGTGTATACTTTTTGTATTTAATCAATGAAGTACAAAAATGTTTAAGAAGAGTTATAACCCTACATAGCTGATAATAAAACCCACAGAGGTTGGTACAAAAACCTGAAGTTACAAAAGTTACACATTTTCAATGGTTGAGTGATTAACACGTTCGCTGCGGCAAAAGGCCCCCAATGTACCCAATAGCAGCAAAATTCGAACTCGTGAATTTTTGTGATTTAAAATCATCATATTAGATTGTATTAAGTGCTTACGATAATGGCCGGGACTGTCCGGACAGTGGCCTGCAGTTTTGGCATAGGCATTTTTTTTAAGTTGATAAAAAATCGTAATAACTTACCAGTTGTGATGAGTAATATCCAAAAGGACCAGAAATGCCCTAGATGACCTTGATTTTTACTGGATCTGTCTCCAAGCAACGGAACTGTCCGGACAGTGGTTCCGCACATAGCGTGTAATAATAGTATAGTATAATAGCGTTGCGCGGCACAACGCTGATGCGTGGTTACTCAACACAAAAAACACAGAGATATATTGTTTGAATAATTGTAATATGAAAAATAACACATATTCTTTACAAAGGATAATGTAAGAGCCTGTTTGTTACACACAAAAAATATTTACAGTTCCCTGTTACCAGTTTACAGTCTTTGGTGTTAGATGTCAAAGCATAGACCTGGTTCTCCCACACATGCCAAGCAAATATATCTTGTTTGTGACCTTTTACCCTCCCTGGTACACACTCGGCATGTTTTCATTTTCGACCTGTTGCTGCCAGGACGAAGCCCGAATGTTGTAGGTGTATCTGGTATATGCTTTTTTTTTATCACATAGTACTAGTAAAAGAATACTAGTAATTTATTCACTCATAAACAAAGCCCAGGTTTTAATGCACTTTATTTATTCAACAACATTTAATTATTGTCCACTAGATTGCAGCTATAAACAAGCCAAAAGTCGTATGTTCCGTTAACACTGTCCTGACCGTTGAACCACATTTCCAGACGGAACTGAGTTAACAGAAAGTAAGTATACTTCGTATAGAACAAGTTTGAAATGTTTCAGAGACCTGCCACAAGATCGAAGTACGTAACAGGTGAAATAGCCGAGCACTGCAGGGTTGGTCGCGCAAATGTCCGGACAGTGGCCCGCAGCGAACGTGTTAAGAATATTCATTTTCATTTGGTTTAATGTTACTCTGATCATGATTTTGTAGAGGTGAAATGCACATGCAGTCAATTCATAAGCAAAACTTTTCCTCTAATCTGAATTTGTTTTTAAACATTTGAGTAACTAGTAAACTCAACAGAAAGTCAAGATTTTTTTAGTAACATCTTATTCCCAATAATACAAGGTACGAATATGCCACACCATATGTCATGTAACAGTTTTTGCTGAGGCTTATTAAATTAGGCTAAAAGTGTTAAAATGTAACATGTTAAAATTGCATATGATGGTACTCAGTTTATTTACAAATTTATTCTATGGAGGCCTTTATGGTTATCCCTAACACCAATGTAAAAATGTTCACTAATGTTCAGAAAATCCTATGGAGTAGCATGCACCATTATTGAACTTAATATTTCTTGTATAGAAAGAAATCTTCGTGAAATATTTCAAGTTTACACGACTGATATTATGTAGTCAGACAGAGAGACTAACATAAATAAAATTTGTCCATCTCATCAAGTAATATTCTTCACTAACACTCAGAGAATTGTAAATGTGAAAATTTTGATAGACATGGTTGTTTTGGTTGATTCCATAATTATTTTATTAAATACTACCAGTTACAGATTAAAACCATTTAAAACATGAGGATGTTATTTAACATATACTATAAAGTCAACTATATTAACAGAACTGTGCTTGTTTGCACTTAAGGTACTACAAACTTGCTTCCCAGATATTGTCACATGATGTGTACAGTGGTTGAAGGGATAATCAGGTTGAACTGTCATACAAAGAGCTATAACAACACTGTACCATCACAATAAACCATTTTCTCTGAGACTACACCCATTTACAAATCTGAAATTGGAACTGACTGAATTCTTATGAAAAACTAAATAACCTTATTGATACAGCAAGGTATGTCTCACCTTCACCATTCTTGCAACCAAAGCGGAGATGATGGCAATGTCTGTAGTCAGGTCATAGTTCAACTCTAAATGACCCAGAATCTTAAGGAACACTATACAGTTGACTGGCTCATATTCTTCGGTTAGAACTTCCTCACAAAGCTTTATAGCCAACTGGTTGTGAATGCTCTGATCCTGAAATAAACCACTTTGATTTGAAATCTTATTTCTCTGATAGAAAATATACAGTAATAGCTAATAGTTCTCCAAACAGCAGACATAACATTAGCAATTTTTATGAGTGCAATGTACGTGTATGTCCACAATAAAAACCATCACATACCTTCAGTCAAAAACACTGGCAAGTTTTGATGAAATATCTTTTAAAACAGACTCGGTAGTCTGTCATGAAATGTTGCTATGCAAGTTGGAAAATATATGTGTAAAATAAAATGAAGTAATGTAATTAAGAGCTATCTTACAAATCGAAATTAATCTGTTGAAATTGGATACTATAAATCATTAATCTGTGCACAGACGACACTGTGCTCCTTCTCCAGAACCAGACACTTGAAACACTGGAAATACAGTCATGCATTGTAGTTAATATGGCCCAACAGTACTGTAATGCAAATGATCTGGTTCATAATGAAAACAAAAGTCAACAGATTTCCTTTGGAAGAAGAAATAATAAGGCAGCTGAAATACCTGAACTGACTATGACTCTGTCGTGATCTAGTTATTAAAATTTAATTCGTTCAACCTCAATTAATAAAGTAGCTCTTTACATTTCATAATTATTCCAGCTCAAAAACACTTTTTTCTTAAGGAATTAAATTCCACCAAGTGCATTAATTCAGTATATGAAATCTTTTTATGTATGTAATATGAAATATAATTGAGAGGATATAATTTTGAAATAAATTTAATGAATTAATTTTGTCACTTGAATTCTATTACTCAGGATAAATAAATTTCACAACAGTATTTTCACTCACAAATTTATTTTAAATACTTTTGTATGAATTTAAATGTTTGAAAATCTCCTGATTCACTTTAAAAATGCATTAACATGTTTTAACAAGTTATTATAAAATGTATATACGACCCTGTAAATGTCCTGACAGCACCTTCACATGGTCACACTTCATATAATAGCGCTGAGTGACTGCACGGATATCTGACGACTCGTCTTGAAGAGAACTGACTGCCCCAGCTCAATGAGTCATTCCTCTCTATCACTTGCTTAAGACTTCACGAGAATCAGTCAGACACGAGATTATCTTATATGGGGCTGCATCTATCGAATCCATGTATAACTGCCTAACCACACAGTTTATTCTAGTTTTATGTATCTTTTGTTTTTATACTTCTTAGTAGTATACTTTGGCCGTTCCTGGGACAAAGCACCCGAGACCGGTTCTGGGACAAACCGTGTGAGACCGAATCTGGGACAGAATTTTTTAGAGAGCGACTAAGAGTGTGAGTATGGGTAGTCAGAACCGCGCCGTGCGAATCACCACGCATGTCATCGCTGGCCCGCCACCGCGCAGACACCACGTGTGTGTTTATTTACCACAATTGTGAGTATGTATGTGTTTGTGATTTACTGATCAGATCTAAATAGCCGATGTTGTTTACATGGTTGTTCTGGAGCAGTTGGTTGTTTTGGTCTACAAGTGTGATTGTGATCTGTTGAATCTTTCGTAAACCGCTCCGAAGAGGTATGTAGTGTTTTTCTTGAGGTGATTGAGATATTTTGTAGCCGTGTGGTACATTAGGGGAAAAGGAGTAGAGGATTGCTGTCTCCAAAGGTTTGTGAGAGTGAACATCATGATTGACAAGACTGTTGTTGACAATATTGCAGTGTATCTCGATGACATCAACGGCTCTGAGATTCGGTGGATTCGATGCAATTACATTTTCATTTGAGTTGAAGTAAGACGATTCTTTTTGTAAGTTTGTTGCATCAGATTTTTCAAAACCTAAGAGATCACTAACGGTTTTATCCAAGTAGAATTTAATTGGAGAATTAATTGATATTTTGTCACCATCTTTAAAGATCTTGAAATCGTCAGAATTTATACTAAGATTCAACGATTGTATGTAATCTCTGAAACTCTTTTCAAGTTTTTCAATGGTCCAGTAACCACATTGAAGTATCAGTGGTTTCGGAATGAAATGTATTTCCCAAAAATAGACGATTGCATGTTGCAACAAGTTGTATATATTGTTCTCAGAGTAAAATCCAACAAGAGCCATATAATACTCTGCGTTTGGATCCAAGTGGATGGGGTGTTCTAGATGGAGAGTCAGTACAGACTCAGTTCCAGTTAGTTTGAGTAATGGCATGGTTGCAGTTTTTTATATACTTATAATTCTGTACAAGTTTTAGATGAAGTTACTACCATCATGGAAGTCTTCAAAACCTCTTTCCATATATTTTTTATTTCGTTGTTGAATTTTTTCTGCATGATGTATATCTTGCCTTCTAATTCACTCAATTGAACTTTGACTTATTGTTTCTTATATTACGAAGAATATGTTCCCAGTCCTCACCAGCTGAATCTCGTCGTAGAACCTCCAGGCACAGATGTCCACAGATAGGAGGATCATCAAACCCCTGAATACGCTCTGAGTTATAAACCAACCCTTTTGGTCCCAAGTACTTGACTACTTCTATTGGAGGATTGACATCGCCATATGAATCAAAATAGAATTTCTTTTCACCACGTTTCACATAACACGTCCAGTGAGTACCACCAGATGAAAGGTCACCAAGATTTACAATACCACGTTCAATATTTGTAGGTTTGTCTGGAAGTAACTGTTGCATGAAAACACCTCTAAACTCATTAATGTTTAATATACCTGCTAATTTTTCTATTTCACCAAGAGACAGCGGGAAGATCTCTTTTTTTTTATTCACAGACAACAATGCATCAAGCTTCCGACCAATACGTCGTTTCAACCCTCTACCCGTAGGGTCTTTTTCAATAATGGTGTCCAACTCCTCATCGACTAAACTCTTTAACCAAGGTATAAATTTTTCTCTCAGTAAAGGAGCCAACTTTCTTCTTATTAATGGAGAGATGAAGCGTTTACCTCCAGGAACTGACGAATCCACCATTTCCATAATTTCCTTCAAAAACCCTCCTTGTTTATTAGATACGAGTTGGTTGTAACTTAGAAGCAATTGTAAACCTTTTTTGTTCTTAACAGCTCTAGAAACGGCTTTGTGTTGCTCTCCAGAAAGAAGTATACGATCACTTCCGTGAGACAGCTGTTCATTAGATAATCTGATTACTGTAGGTTTCCGTCTTTTGTACGCTGTACGAAGCTTACGTTTTTGAGCTTCGGATAGCCGAACTGTATAATTATACTGACTTTCCATTCTATACGCTTTCTTATATACAACACACTGACATGAAAACAATAATTGCCCCTACTAATGAAAAAAATAAATCATTTTTATTTTACTTTTTTGTTTGTTTGTTTTTTTTTTTCTATTTGTTTTTACAGGAATTTGATTATGTTTCGAGTAATGTCATATGAGAAATGTGCCTCAGATACAACGACAACATATGCTGTGGTGCCGCTGCTCCCCTGTGGAGATGCAATAGCTTTCACAAAATCTAATTCAATCTGAATGTCACTTCGAGATCTGTCTGTTGTTGGTTGATGTAGATGTGTGTCAATTACAACCAAAGGTGAGTTATCAATAAATTCTTTCAGGTTTACTAACACGTTATTGTCTCCGAAGTTTATTTTTCGGAACCCTAGGTACTGATCGTACATGATCCTGTATATACCATTAGTAATATCAAAATTCTGCAATTCCTGAGGGTACCTTTCTCCATTAATTTTCACAGACACATTTTTGATGTTGCAGCTGTCAAATCTACTAGGATCTTTTGCCTGGGTGTTTGTTCTGTTTGTCTGAAGTGCGATTATAACAAATCTAGGATTGTACACATTTCTGTAAACACTTGTAATATCGAAGCTGAACGATGAACCGAACACCCCTCTTTTGTCGATGCATTGCCATTGAAAGAAGTTGTAGACTAAAGCATCCTTGTCACTCAGATGTTTCAAACCATCAATTAACTGGATTTTGGAAGTGCTGGTATAATCGACTATGGGGACTCGTAACACAAACGACTCTATCACAATTTTCCCATCGCCAGGATCCGTTGCTGTGGACCCTGCCCCTTTCCAGTGAAACAACGCATCATTATCTTCATTCCTAGTAAATGTGATTTCAAAACCTCCCTTGTACATCGGGAAACGTAGGTGGTCAAAGAACCCTAATCCTAAATGCCCAAGTGTGCCGAGTGCCTCAAACTTCCCACCTCCTGTAAACGATGATGAGAAACCACTACTTGAGAGTGTTTGTTTTTCAGTGTTACTGTAACTAACAATCCCCTTTATAGTGCTGGTGATGCCGGGGAGTTCTACTGTGTCGATCAATGTATTGTGTTTCCTCACCTCTATTCTTGAAAACAAGAAGGCCGCGAAGTTGTCTACCAGTTTGACGGTAGAGTTAGTTTGATAATCAGATCCATCAGATTTTTGCACATACTTTCCTTGAATGTGGTACATTATGCGTGAATCATAAAATGCGTCTCCATGATCCAGTTTGAATGTTGTATTGTTGTTGGGTGCATTGAAGTTGAGCTCTGAAACTGGCATTGCAGTTCTATACTCACTTCTTGCTATACCGCTCGAAAATTCAATATACAGTTTCTCTATCACTGGTTTTACCACTGATCACTGTTCTAATATATCCTCTCTTATATATAGGGTAAAAAATATTTGCTTTCATTGCTTTATATATCTGATGGGTAGATACATCCTGAAGTTCCTAACCCCATACCGAGTTTACGTTTCAACCACATTCCTCCTGTTGTTGCTAGGCCGACCATACGCTCATTCAAGTTAGCATCATCTGAGGTAACCCTCTCCCAAGCTTTCTTTTGTAATATTTTGTCCGCCTCCCACCTGTCTTCTGTGTTTTTATGATCCCTATACCATATATCATGCTTCTTACAAGCTTCATCGAGGGGGTTAATTCCCTTATCTCCCCTAGCAAGTCTCTTGTCAAGCTGGGTGCCGAGTCCACAGTAGTTGTACGTATCAAGATTCCAGTTCTTGGGCGCATGTAACTCGAATGGTAACTTGTTAATGATGTCGTTCAAAAGCCCTTTACCTTCTATAACATGTTCAGGCAAAACAGACAAACATCTGACTGGGTGCTTCAACCCTTTAGGTGTAGCAATTAGGTCTTCCATTTCATCGTGAAGGAAATCAACCACAGACAGTTTTTCATTATGAAAGTTGTTGTTCCCAGCTTCTTCCTGCGCTTGAATGTAGTGTAACCTGTCAATTAGGTCTTTGAAGTTCTTTATGTACTTATATTCGACCGGACTTTCATTGTAAACCTTTAACCCTGAACCAATTGTTGCCACTTTTCCATTCACCAACTCATCCCAAATAGGTTTTATCATATGTTTCCACTTTAGTCCTTGACTTGCTTTGGGGCGACTACTTTTGGGATTGTTTGTTTGGAAAAGCGAGTTTGTCCTCACCAACATGTCCTTGTAAGAGTTCCAGTCTTCATCGGTGTACAGATCCTTCTCTACTATATTGTTTTTCGTCAACAATCTCCAAAGACCCTCAGTCCCTTTGTATTTCTTTTGAGAGCTGACTAATATAATGTCATCATAATCAAATGTAATCGGTTCGGAACCGATCATCGGCTGCTCTAGATTTTCATCGTACCAAATACCAAACTGTTTGTCGTTGGATTTTGGAAGGTATCGGGCTCCTAGAGAACCAAGTGTTACTACTTTAGAATCCATCAACTGTTTCATCGATTGCTCTTGAGGTTGTACTTATGGCTCATCATCGTAATCTACATCCTCAAACGTTCGACGATCTGATGCTTGAGGTTGAAATCTTACCAAATGTTTCATACGGTTTTGACTACGTATCTTTTGTGTTTCCAATTCTCTATGTTGTTGTTCCCTAATGGCTCTGGTGATTGGTTCGTACTTTTTCTCATTTTCACGAACATCTTCTAACTCTTTGAAATGGGTCTGAGCAAACTCACTTTGTAATTTCCGGTTTAACTCATCCAACTTTCTAGCTTTAGAAACAGTGAGCGGTCGATCATGTGTTATTGATATGTTACGATTGGCAGACGTCTCATTAGCATTTGATGATATAGTATTTTTGTTTGAGAAGTTTTTTAATTCATCCTGTTCAGCACGTTTGAACTTTGCTGCCAAGACACTCTGAATTTTTTCAAGTCGCCTTGCTTCTTTTGCATCTAGTTTATTCGCCATGTTGTATACTTATAGTAATAGATACAGAGTTATTCTTCAAATCTTCCAAGTCACGTTTACACTAGAACGTCAAATTACGTTTATACTTGAACGTCAAATTACGTTTATGAACGTCAAATTACGTTTATGAACTTCAAGTTACGTTTATGAACGTCAAATTACGTTTATACTTGAACGTCAAATTACGTTTATACTTGAACGTCAAATTACGTTTATGAACGTCAAATTACGTTTATGAACGTCAAATTACGTTTATACTTGAACGTCAAATTAGGTTTATACTTGAACGTCAAATTACGTTTATACTTGAACGTAAAATTACGTTTATACTTAAACGTCAAATTACGTTTATACTTAAACGTCAAAATTACGTTTATACTTAAACGTCAAATTACGTTTATACTTAAACGTCAAATTACGTTTATACTTAAACGTCAAATTACGTTTATACTGGTACGTTGTTCAGCGAAGTATTATTCAACACTTACAGTAGTTTCCTTTTAAAATTGCACATGTATTTCCTTTTTTGTGGTTTAGCTGTAGTATTAATAGATATGAATCCATGAGGTGTTTTCCAGCACTCAAAACAGAGAGCCTCAAATTGGTTGAAAGTCATGTCAGAACACTCCCTTTGTATAGTACTTGTTCATTGTAAACAGACACAACAGATTAACATTGTTTCGTATGACCTGCATATCAACCCGACCATAGCTCTGACTCAGGTAGACACAAGAAATCCCTTTATGACGTCCTCTAATGAAATAGTCTTTGATTTTAGTTTGCTCTTCTAGGAGGCAGTCATCGAATACCACAAGTGAGTTTGGTTTGCAGTCATCGATAGAAATGAGATCTTGACAGGACGAATAGAAAAACGCTATGTGTCTTCTAAGGTTTTTTTCTAATCTACTGTATTGTTCACGCAGATCTACATATGCAGGTTGTTCTATTGAACGACTAAACACGTATAGATTCTTGAACGGAACTCCATCTTTGTTGTAAATGAAATTCAATAACAAGTTCGTTTTACCACACCCAGACGGTCCTACAATAAGACACCGTAACGGTCTAGGTAAAAATTGGTCTTCGAATTTCTCTCTGCAATACACTTGAATTTCCATAGTATGTTCTCTTACATACATTTACAATTTAACAGTTTTCGCATATTCTATGATGAACCCATGCTAGGGTTCGGATATTGTCTTCGAGTACGAAACGCTTGTCGTCCTTTGATGAAAGTACCACTTTATGGTGTTCTACGCTGTAGAGATTGTGTGCTTGACTCCGAATTGTATTCATCGTTTTGTAGTGCTCGATGTTACGAAACAAACAGTCTTTATAGTTGCTAAAGGTAATTTCATTTTCAACTACAGCTTTTTTCACGCCCTTAGACCTCTTTATGAAATGGTTGTCTTCTATATTGCTCGCATACATCTTGGATCGTAGTCCTACAAACTCTCGCATGATTCGACCATTAAGTTCATCTTTCATTTTACCCAGAACTTTTTTGTTTACGTGGGGAAGCCCATATTGGTTGGGGTTGGGGTAGTCACTTGTATCAAATAATCCAATTAAATGTTTCATGTCTTCATAGAAGTTTTTCGTTTTGATGTCATATATCAGGGAATCGGTATCGGTGTACACCATTTTTATATTAGATCCATACTTCTCTTTCATTACATTATAGTGGAAATCATACATCAGTGTCTTTGATATGTCTAGAATACTCATACCTACGTAAATAGGTTTATTTAACAAAAGTTTTTTCTTACTAAAATGTACAGCAACTAGGTTTTCTGTAAAGATGGTTCGACTCTTAAAGTTCGGTTTGCTAACCCATCTTTCCACTAATTTGGATTTAGTACCCAAACGAATGTCCACACGATTTCTCATATTTTCCATAGTTTTTCCAAAAACTGAGTTGTTCATTAGTTTGAAAAAGTCTTTCTCAAAATCATTTTTCGCCTTTGTACGCTCCATGGTATTCAGATTAATGTACGGTTGCAACCAATTGCTTTGACTGAAACTAAGAACTCTATGAACATGTTTTAGTTTCATACCCAGACTCAAATAAAGCTTTAAATTTTTGTAGTGTACGACATACTTTTCTTTGCTGTAGAGAGTTGTCAGAAGCTTTGCCATTTTCGATCCTGGTGGGACTCTACGTTCTGGAGCGAGAGGTAGATCAGAGTGTACGTCGTGTAGTTCTTCAGGATATTCCAAATCAACTTCTAATATGTAGCCTGTGGGTGAATCGTCACTAACTTTCATTACATCGATGTCTGTACTGCTCCACTGAAAGTTTGCATATGGTAGTTTTACAGACATTGCCCACCCATACAGATTGTTTGCATCCAAGTACATGAGGTAGTTGTTTGGTTTCGATTTGTCGTAGTCTTTCATGTAGGGATTGTTTGCCTTCGCATATCGATGAGAACACTGTGAAATACCACCACGAATACCCTTTTCAACCATGAGTACCATATCGATGTCAGTCAATAGGGACAGTTCGACTTTTGTAATTTTTAGCATTGCGTTCCAAGCCAACCCAGGTGCTGTGAAATACCATGCAGGATCTAATTTGTATGTATTGAGACATACATCCCTGAAGTTCTCCATAACATCTGCAAGCGGCAAGACATCGGTTTCGTTATATAGCATTGTATATTCTTTCATGTTCTGAATGTTAAAGGCGGTCCATACATCGCACGCATGTTTGTAATCTTCATTTGTTATGTGTTGTTTATTCAGTCTATTGTAAAATTCTTCTTGACTAGGTAGTGATGTTTCACTATATTTATCTATACTGTCCATGTAGTCGTAAGGGTACACTCCTTTTTGTAGCAATAAATTGAGGTCCTTACCATTGTAATATGTTGAGATGTGTTTGAATTGAGATCTAGTCAGATTCTTTGTCAACCTATCGAGACTTTGTGACATGAACTTGAATGAATCGATGAATCGTAGTTCAATTCCACCTTCCACACTGACCGTAAAGGAAATGTACCGCTCCTCGTTGTTGGGTATCAATGATATGCGCTTTTGGAACTTACCAAACTCTTTAATGAACAGGTGAGTGTCGTAACCTGCTAAATTATGAATGAAAACAGGAATGAACCTAGGTTTTTTGAAATTGATGTTACACTTGTTGTGAGCTGCTCCTCTAAACAAACCCGTCAAATGGTTATGGTCTCTAACACGATCATCACCAAGATAATTTCCACAGATATGACACGTAGTAGTAGATTCAAACATTTCCTGTTGCTCTTTTGTCATCAACTGCATGGGGACTATTGCTTCACTCTTGTAAAGTTCATTAATCCTTATCGACTCCTCAATCAATGATTTTACAAATACATGTGCAGCATCGTCTCCAAAGTATTTAATCGGTGGTTTGGAAAAGCCGTCCTCTGACACCCCATACATACAGAAGGAAATGGCATTATGTTTCTGATATTTAATAGTGAACGACTGATGATTACCATTACAATCCACTTTACACGGTTGACATGTTGAAATAGGTGCTAGACAGCATTCAAAGTCTGTGTAATACACAAAGGGCACTCTCATTGAGCAATTGAAATCTTTAAATCTAATTACAGTTCCTGGCTCTGGTAGTTCCAATTTCACAGCATTGTGTGTGTTACAGTCTTCTCTATGCTTGATGAGTAAATCCTCTCTCGTAAAGTGTTGCAAACACCTATTGCATATCCACATCTTATGTCCATTTCGTGAGATCTGTGAACTAACCAAACGGGACATATCTTTGATCCAGCAGTAGTGAGTGTTTGTTTTTTCTCTGATAAACAGTAGATTAACATGTTTTTCCATCTCGTTATCAGTTATTCTCAGCGGGAATATATCGAACTTGTCATCATAAGCATAGACATTAACAGAAATTCCACTACGTCTTTCAAACTTTGCTATATCATCAAGTTTCATGGGGCATTCGCAAGTTGCTAGTGCATGAAGCAGCTCTCGTTTGAAAGGTTCGTAATTGCTGATTCTTTCTGGATGAACCTTAACTGGATGTAAAGCTGCCAGAATAGACCACATAAAACATTTCTGATCTTCGTTTTTTACATTAATAACAGCCTTTTTGGATTGAATCTGTTTTGGTAGAACCACATAGCTGGATCCGTGAAAAGGAACGTATCGGTTGACTCTGATCTCCAAGTCTTTCACACTTTTTAGTGACCATTGAGAACCGTTTGCCTCAAACTCCTCCATCTCAACCAACATCTTAAGTTTTACTGAGTTATAATAGTCAGACAGAGACGTTGTCGAGTAAAGAAATTCATTTTTTGTTTTAAAGTTCATGACTTGAGTCACCTCCACATCGTTTATTATTTTCTTGAATTCAGCATGATAAACCATGTTTACCTTAAGATTTTTTTCTTTTACAGCTTCCTGAAGTTTTTCAACAACGAGTGGTTTGCATATCTCAAGAAACATTTTTGGATCTTTGATCCCACGTTTGTTCATAATCACATACGTTTTCAATCTTCCCGTGAATGCCGACTGGACTTCTGATATTTCATCAAGTATTGTCTGTGACTCCTCTGGAGTACGTACCGGAACCAGATGAGGTGTTGAAGGTGATTCTGTTTCAGACAGAAGCTGTCTCTCTTCCATGGTAGGGCTAATCGAATTCTCACTATTAATTGTACTAGTCGGTGTCTCACTAATAATCTTTTTCACACCTGTAGGAATCTTTTGTGGTCTAGTCGGTTTTCGGATCATCGCTTCAAGAGCTATATCGTTTGTATTGACCTTCGGTACTTGTTTGACTTCCCTTGGTCGTTTTGGGTATTTCTTTACCAGCATGTTGATGTCTGGAGTGGGTGCCGGCAGTCTTGGTGTCAGTCTCGTAATGGGTAATATTTCACTCCTGTATCGAGGACCTTCATGAAGTGCTGACAAGCGGATATGACGTTTCGATTGTTTGTGACGGTTCCAGTTGGATGACTCTATTGGTGTTTCACAAATCCAACACATTTTACTTTTAGGAGCTGGTTTGATTTCCATCTTTTTCAGACGTTCGTTATATGTCATACCACGCTGGTTGCTGGCACATTTCTGAAATTTTTGGTGCCGAGCCATGTTGGAAACCGTTATTTCCTTACTGCATTTTGGACATGGTTTCTTCTGGGGTTTTATTTGAGCACGTACATCGGTCGGACTAAGCACGTTGTATGTTGGACTCTCTGGGATATGTAGTGGTGAATTGTATACAGGACTATATGGTATATGCAGTGAATAGTCTGACTTATCCGGAACTTCAAATGGTGGTGGACCAAGTATTGATTTAATTTTCAATGAATCGGGGTGTATCCTTTTTACTGGTGGTTCAAACTCTGGAGCGTCAGCTGTAGATGGACCAATTATAGTTCTAATTTTGGAATAGAAATCTGGAGTGTCTAACATAGACATATCAAAATCAGCAATCACGTTCTGGAATTGATTGTCACTCACAGCCTCAGCGTAGTTTTCCAACATAGACATATCAAAATCCAGAGTTTGTCTGTCTAACGTGGACATGCATTTCTTTGTTTTTTTATGGCGGGACATGGAGGAGTTCCTGACTTCAGCACCACACCTTGAACATACTTGTTTCATCGAAGGAGGTTTTTCATTGAATCCGTTGAAAGAAGCATAAGCTGGTGGATTTGACGCTGACATACACTTCTTTGTTTTTGGGTGGCGGGATAGGTTAGATGCAGTAACCTCTGCTCCACAATTCGGACATTTCTTGACTGATGATCTTCGAAGACCATCCGTAGCATAGAGAAATGCTGTTTGCTTGCTAGCAGGAGAAAACGCCATTATTATAGAGCTGGCTACTCTCTTATTGTATGGGCGATTGACGATGGAAAAGGATGAGGTATGGATGGATGAGAATAGGAAGAGGAGTAGGAAGAGGGTGGGTGTGTGGGATGAGTGGAAGGAAGGATGAGAGCATTATTAATACATTTGACTCTAAAAGGAAGAGGAGTAGGAAGAGGGTGGGTGAGTGGGATGAGTGGAAGGAAGGATGAGAGCATTATTAATACATTTGACTCTGAACTAGAACATAGTTTTTTGTAACTCTTTTTCATAAAACGATCCTATTATTTCCTCACCAGACTGGTCTGCGATTTTGTAGGTAACAGGGCAAGTTTTGTTGACAGCCACAATCCGAAAAATTTCTCTTGTCCAATTTCTGCGGTATTTATTTCCAAATACATCTTTCTTTATAGTAATTCTTACGCGGTCTCCAACCGAAAGTCTGGGTCTGAATACTAGACATCGTCCAGTGTTTGCGTACATGGTTCTTAAAGTTTGTTCATTGCTTGAATTCACTTCTGATGGGCTCATCTTTATAGTGCTATGAAATTTACTGTTATATTGACGTAGAAGCTTCTGTAAATGTGACACCCATCTAAAAGAGTTTTGAATTTCAAAGTGCACTTTCATTTTTTCATTGAGAGTTCTATGGAAACGCTCTATAATGGCACTTTTTTCCTCATTTTCAGTATGGTATAACTTTATTTGATTTTTGTGTAAAAACTCTCTAAATTCCTTATTAACAAATTCTCGTCCTTTATCCGTGTGAAGAAGGTTCGGGGGTTTGTGACCAACCAATTTCGCTCTTCTTAATATTTTACCAAACGATTTAGTAACCTCTTGTGAGCTTTTAGTTTTTAATGGTTCTGACCACGCATATTTTGAAAACGTATCAATTACATTAAGTATGTATCTGAATCCATCATTTTCCTTTGAAAACCTAATCATTACAACAAGGTCTGCAGCCCACAAATCATCTATACCCAAAGTTACAATTTTTCTCTTAGGGAATCGCTTAATCACAGGTTTATGAACCTCTAATGCTCGAAGCAGGATTTCTTTCCAACTTTTCTGCTTCATTAATTCCTGATACTACCCACAATACACTTACAGTATACCAAACTAGTAATTTATAAGGTGCGGTGTCTCGCGCGGCGCGGCGGTGACTGGACAGTGACGAGGCGCGTACCGATTGTTTGTATACTTATAGAAACAACACGCGGTGTCTCGCACGGCGCGGTGGTGGTGACTGTTCAGCAGTCGCGCGGCGCGGTGATGACGAGGCGCGTGCCGATTGCTTGGCGGTGACGGTTCAGCAGTCGCGCGGCGCGGTGCTGACGAGGCGCGTGCCGATTGCTTGTATACTTACAGTAACAACGCGTGGTGTCTGCGCGGTGGCGGGACAGCGATTAAATGCGTGGTGATTCGCGCGGCGCGGTTCTGACCACCCATACTCACACTCTTAGTCGCTCTCTAACAATTTTCTGTCCCAGATTCGGTCTCACACGGTTTGTCCCAGAACCGGTCTCGGGTGCTTTGTCCCAGGAACGGCCAAAGTATACTACTCTTCTTAAATATTTTGAAATATTGGGTTTAATTTACTTTATTTTTTAATTTACTACAAAAACTAATATCAATATCAATACATATGTTAATTTTCAATCTGTTACAACTAGAGTATACCAGGCAAAATATCTTGGAGAAAATATGTTGGAGCACCTTCTCTCTATATATCTTGAGAAGGGTTTAGCAGATGAGCAGTTCTAACACAGTTAAAATAACTTAACATGTCTTGTTCAAAACCTATGGACTCACTGTTTGGGGAAGCTCCTTTAAAAAAACCTCCATAAAGTCTTGATACTACAAAAAAAGGCAATTTGCAATCTCTCTAACTTAGAGGCCCACTAGACTCTGGCAGGGACTCATTTAAATATCTCAACATCCTAACTGGACTTTTCGTTCTGGAGATAGTCACATTTGAAAACAATGCTCTTCCTATCAACTCTCTAACTATATTTGAGAAGCTACCATCATACATTGGTGCCAAATACTGGAACATCCTTCCTGATGAAATCACACCTCATTGCACTAAACAGCATCGAGGAACTCCATCTACCAATAGTTGCTGAACCGCCCATACTACAGTCTGGAGGAATTTGTACATGGCTATTATGAATTTTATATTTTAATACTAAAGTAATTGTAAGGATATGACAGATTTTCAACATTGTATTACCTCATAACTAGAGAGAAAACATTTAGGTTAAACTGACTCATCTCTGTTCTCAATGAATATGTGAATAAGATTTATGACCATGAGTATGACTTGCTATCACACATAAAAACTTATTATATAAAAATGTGCCCATAAAGTATGGAGCACACAAAACATTTTCATAGTAACTTAAAATCACCAGTTTTAGAATTTTTATAACAGTTATATGTTATATATGAATATTCTTTGTATCATTATCTAGTAAGTTTAGATATATTTGCAACATGTGCACCTCACCCCATATGACGTAATGTGTCGGCTGTTTTAATCGTATGATTTTGAATAAACGGCATTGGCTACTCGAGATCACCTGACCCCCCCTCTCCTTTGGTCACTGCCTCGTCCGAGCATTCCTTGAGCCAGTAGTGAGTCAACTCCCAGTCTCGCTTGCCACACCACCCCTCGTGTGGCCGTGTTTTAAGAAATGTAAAAGTGTTCTTTATTTCGATTCACCCGCTCCCGGCATAAGTACTGTTATTTAGAACAAACATAACAAATGGCGACGAGGTCGGTTAAATTTACATACTGGGCAATGCAACTGTTCGATTGTGCCGCGTAGTGTAAATTTCGGACAACACGTGTAAATGTCGGATGACGAAGTGGATTTAGCGCTGTTACTACACAATATCGAACTGCCGGGCGACACAAAAATGTCGGGAATAATCGGCGGAATCGGTGAATACGATCAAAATAGTGAGACGTGGTCGTCTTATATCGAGCGCTTCGAACTATTCATCGAGTGCAACAATATTAAGGAGGAGAAAAAGGTTAGCACGTTATTAACTGTTGCCGGTGTAAAAACGTACAGTCTATTACGGGATTTATGCACGCCCAATAAGCCGTCTACAAAAAGTTTTGACGCATTAGTATCTTTGATTCAAGATCACTTGTATCCAAAACCATCGTTCATAGCCGAGAGGTACAAGTTCAGCAAGAGGATTCAGCACGAAGTCGAATCAGCAGCAGACTACATCGCCCAGTTAAGAAAGATGTCCACCCATTGTGAATTAGCCATGGCTTGCACCTGAACTATAGGGGAAAAAAGAAACTGAGTTTTATGATTATAGATTTTTCTAAATAAAATTGATACTGCTAATATCAGGTTAACACCAATCACTAGTTTCCCTCTCTCTCCAATATCAGCAAGGTCCTCAATTATTACCAACAATGGAAAATAAAGAACCAATTACAGTAATTGAGGCGAACATCATGGATGTCTTTGAAAAACATCAAGGAGACGAACATGTCGCTTTCCTCACATTGCATATCGGGCAGACCTAAATAATGAAAGAAGTATGAGTGCTGGAATTGCAACGATTTTTAAAGAAAAGTTTGGCAAACCCTCTATGAAAGATTGCATTACAAGTCATTTGGCGTACCAGAAAACTGCAGAAGGTGCTGAAATATTTTAGTTTAATTACAAAAGATAAATACTACCAAAAAACCCAAAATTAGCAATTATAACCTAGCTTTTGAAGATTTAACTCAAGAATTTAAAAAAAAAAGGGGTCTAAAACAACTTATTTGTTCACCAATGGGTTGTACAAGAGATGGTATTGAACCTGAACACTTTGTTGCTGAACTGATTAAGTTTATTAAAGTCAGTAAAGCTTCTGTTTACATCGTCACATGTAATGAGTACGCAAAAAGGAAGCTTCGAAACGGACTATCCTATTCCGCCTTTGTGGAGAAGCTAAGATACACCATCTCTTCTCACCGTGAACTGTGGGAGAAAGCTGATATGTCCCCAGCTGCAATACCGATATCTTCTGATGGTCTCGCTTCAACCATACTAACACATCCAGCAACTCCCAGTGAGATGACAGCACTTTTGAGTTCTGCTGATGAGATGTCATCATCTGTGACCTCAGACGGGGAGACAATGGAGCCTGCTACCTTAGATGATAATACAGATGCTCACTTCACTCCGACAGTATCTAGTGGTAACATTTGTAATAAATGTGCTGGTGATGATATGGTCAGTTTGTGTGTCCATGTGCTACAGGTTCACTAAATAGTACGCCTATAAATATAGATTTTTTAGGAGTAAGACCCATAGAAATAAATTATGCTTAGGTTTAAGACGTAACCAAAACACAAGTAAACAAAAAAATACTAATACTAATCTGAATACTGTCTCTAACTGTAACGGGTCAAATTCCAGTGTTTTGTTTTTAAATATTCAAGGTCTAAAAAATAAAATTTCAATTTTTGGATAGCTTTTTAACTGATAAAAATATTTTTGTGGTAGGTTTGTGTGAACACTGGCTCAAAGAGGAGGAAATTAAAACTAGCTGCACCTGATGGTTATACCTGTTGTCAGCGCTTTCTGTCGGTCAAACCACATTCGCGGGGGTTCGTTGATTTTTTACCCCCGCAATGATGTCCAAAGCAGGACATGTGATGTAAATCAATTTGTTTCAGAAGTAAACTTTGAGGCAGCTGCAATTTTTATTGATAGTTTAAAAACTTATAATAGTGTCACTTTATCACTCACCATCCGGAAACCCACATATCTTCCTTGAAAATCTTGACAAGTTGCTCTCTTTCTTAGCTAGCTGCCCAAATTACACCTCTATCATAGGGGGGGACTTTAATTTTAATTTTGATGTCACCAAAACTAATAACATGTCAAAACAGTTTTGTAATGTCATGCGCCAGCATGATTTTTATTACATAAACAATAAAGCAAACCAGAGGTGCTAATTGTCTGGACAATGTTCTAGTAAATTTACCAAAGAGAATTTAATAAATAGATTGTGACATTTTTAACTTTCCTTTCTCTGATCACAATGGTCTTCATAATACATGCAACCTTTTGGTTCAGTAAAGAGGAAAAAACAATTAGCGGAAAATAGTCCAGATTCTGTCAGTTATTACAAATTATTTGTTTCTAATAATGCCTGGGCACACTTGACAGACAAACTAAACACGTATCAATGGGATGGCATATTGAGTATGAATAAACCAACTGCTCTCAGTGCTTTTCAAATTTTTTTTAAATTGCTAATAGACAATATCAACTATTTTGCCAAACTAAAAAAAGTAAACCAGAATAATTTATCAGTATTAAAACATAATTGGTATACTAATAATCTAGCTGACATAAAAAAAAAGAATTATTATTTTTGAATGGTATAGTAAAAAATTCTAAATCGGCCTCAGAACCTGAAATAAAAAGCTTTTTTAGACCTGAAGAAACATTATAAACAATCAGTAAAAAATGCAAAATTAACTCATAATACAAAAATTAATAAATAATAGCAGCAACAAATGTAAAACTGCCTGGAAAATAATAAAAGATAATGGAAAAATGAGTTTTGTAAATAATTCTAACATTGGAATTTCACCTGATTCATTCAATAAATTCCTACATCAATTCTGGTAAATGAAATAAAAAATAAAATGGGCTGCCCTAGATATGGTTCAGAGGAGCTTATTAAAAATTTGCCAGTGAATTCTCAAAAATTTTGCATGGCGACCAATTACTCCTAATGAAGTAATTACATTAGCCAGCAGTCTTAAAAACTCAAATAGTTGTGACATTTATCTAATGTCCAATAACCTTTTAAAAAATATAATAAAATCCATTGCAAGTCCTTTGTCTTACTGTTTTAACTTATGTCTTGTGGAGGGAATTTTCCTCACGAGTTGAAGTTAAGTCGGATATGTCCGGTTTTTAAGAAGGGGCCCAAGGACAAGCCGCAGAGTTATCGCCCAATTTCGATTATTCCCCGTTTTATCCAAAATATTTGAAATGTTGGTTTATGACCAGATAAATGCGTATTTTGAAGGAAACAAATTTTTAAGTAATTCTCAATTTGGATTTAGAAAGGGAAAATCTACTATTGACGCTGTAGATATGTTGGTGCAAGATGTGCTATCAGCCTTTGAGAACAAGGCTTTTGCTCAGGCCACCCTTTGTGACCTGAGCAAGGCTTTTGAATGTGTAAATCATTCAGAACTGTTAATGAAATTGAACTACTATGGTGTTTCAGGGTCACAATTAAGTTTTTTTTAAATCATACCTTAGCATCGAAAAACAAAAGGTTTGTATAGATGGAGAATGGTCCAAGGAGTTAGTGGTCTCATACGGTGTACCTCAGGGCTCTGTACTGGGGCCGCTCCTTTTTTTAATTAGTATTAACGATCTTCCAAATTCGGTTAAAGGTAAAACCTATTTGTATGCTGACGACACTACATTTTTTAATTCTAATAAAAACCTTGAAAGAAACTTAGATCTCTTTGTCTAAATACTTTAAAAGAGGCTTCTGAATGGTTCATGTCGAATGGATTCCATTTAAACGAAGAAAAAACACAAAAAATCTCATTTTCTTTGAGAAAATTTAATGAAAACTTTCTAAAAGATAACCCTTCTACTAACGTAAAGTTTCTAGGAATTTATGTTGACAAGACTCTTACTTGGGGACCACATATTGATTATTTAAGTATTAAATTATCTCGAGTAATATTTTTATTAAAGCGGTTTAACTTATTGCATTCATCAAAATTACATTAGATCAGTGTACTTTGCAAATTTTCAATCGGTATTCAGATACGGAATAATTCTGTTTGGAAAACTGCAGTAGGATAGAGGAAATTCTCGTGCTACAGAAAAAAGCTGTCAGAACCATTTCTGATGCAGGGCCCTTAGAACATTGTAAACCCATATTTGTAAGCTTAAATATTCCTACAGTGATCAATGTGTATATCTTTGACTTGATCCTGTATGTTTTTTAAAAACTCTGATATGCTTAAACCAAGCAGTCATAAGTATGACACAAGATCTAAAAAACCAGTCAAACATTAATTCTTGTAGATTGACTAAAAACATTGAATAGCCACATTGTCATCTCACTAAAAATATATAATAAATTACAAAACTTAATCATTAAATATCCTGAGAAAACCTTCTGTAAAAAGTTGTATAAATGGCTGATAAATAATCCCTTTTATTCCATTGACGAATTTTTTAATTTGAATATCATAGACTTTTGAATTAATATTATTCAAGTTTTGTATAGTTATAATTTTAATTAGACTTAGTTGTACTTGACATGATTGTATGTATACATGTGAATTATGACTTTGTCAAATGCTTCCCTGCTTAACGGCAAATAAATTATTATTATTATTATTATTATTATTAATTTGGGGCAGTTTTAAACGATTACCTGCGAGATCGTTTAGTCTCCGGAATTAGAAATGAAGCAACAAAACAAAAACTGTTAGGAGAATCCAGCTTGACATTTGACCAAGCAGTTAAAATCATCACGTCAGCAGAAGCCGCTGAGAAGAATGCAGCAGCCTTGGCGATCAATGGAAGCCGCAACGCCGAGCGACTATAAAAGATGACAGCTCATCACCGCAGTGTAACAGCTGGGAGCAGAGCATCGGCGGGTGCCGGCGGCGCTACCACACCTGGAAGTCACCACCACAACCCCAAAAGCAGCGCTTCGCACGACTACAAAGTGCAGTGTTCGTGTTGTGGTAATGTGGGCCATTTGCGCCATCAGTGTCGATTGTTTGGTGTTACGTGTAACGCGTGTGGAAAAAAGAATCACATTGCTAAGGTTTGTCGATCAAAGGGTAAGCCCCAAAACCAACAATCTAAGTTTAAACACTTTAAAAATAAAAATGATAGTAGACATAATTATGTAGAAGAAGTATGTAGTCAAAACACTGATAGTAATGTTGAACCTGAAAGCTATGAGGAAGATATTTCAAATTTATTTAAAATGAATGAAAGGGAAGTTGAGCACATTAAAGTTAGTCCGGTTAAATTAGAATTAATAGTTAAGGGTAAGCCAATCTATTTTGAGGCTGATACAGGCGCGTCAGTAAGCGTGTGCAGCGAGAAATTTTACAAAGAAAACCTTTATAGTTGTAAATTATTGCCCACTGACTTATCTCTAAGTTCGTATAGGAATGAACCTATAGTTCCGTTAGGGAAAATTGAAGTGGATGTTCAATATCAAGGAGTTAGCAAATTTCTTGAATTGTTTGTAATCAAGAAAGGAGCTCACCCTCTCATAGGACGAAATTGGCTTCAAAGTCTCAGTGTGGAAATATCTTTCAAAAATAAAATATTTGGCATAAGCAATAAAGACAGTAATCCGGATGTTACGAGTAAACATTGCATTGAATTAACTAAAGATTTGATCAAAGAATTTCCGAAGTTTTCAGTGACAAATTAGGTCAATACAAAGGTGAACCAGTTAAATTAAAGTTAAAACCTGACGCCATACCAAGGTATTTTAAGCCACGGTCCATTCCCTTTTCACTTAAAACTAAAGTCGAAAAAGAACTAGAAAGGTTAACTGAGGAAAAAGTGCTTGTTCCAGTAAAAAGTAGTGACTGGGGCACTCCCATTGTTCCAGTAATAAAACCAGATGGAGGAATACGCATTTGCGGAGATTTTAAAGTTACCTTAAATCCATGTTTAGAAGTTGAAAAATACCCTATCCCCAGAATAGATGAAATGTTTACTTGTTTACAGAAAGGCGAGAAATTCAGTAAAATAGATCTATGCCAAGCTTATATGCAGCTAGAGTTAGATGAAGAATCTAAGAAATTATGCACTATCAGTACCCATAAAGGGTTATTCAGTTATCAAAGAATGCCGTTCGGAATTTCTTCCGCAACGAGTATATTTCAGTACAGAATCGAACAGTGTTTACAAGACTTGTCCAATGTTGTTGTATTTTTAGACGATATATTGATTACAGATGTAAACGATGATCTACACTATCAAAAACTTAGGGAAGTTTGCAAGCGCCTAAGCGAAAATGGTCTCACAGTAAAAAAGAATAAATGCACATTTTTTGCACCTAAAGTGGAGTATTTAGGTTTCTGTATTGACAAAGAAGGGTTGCACACTTCCGAATCTAAGGTAGAAGCAATTAGGAATGCTCCCATACCTAAAACAGTGACAGAGGTCAAAGCTTTAGTATGTCTAATTAATTACTACTCAAAGTTCATACCACATTGTTCCACCATACTAAGTCCCATGTACAGTCTTCTTAAGAAGGACACATCTTTTAATTTTGATAAGAATTGTATCGCAGCTTTTGACAAAGGAAAAGAGTTACTTTCAAACGCACCAATTTTGGCGCATTATGACACTAATTTGCCTTTGAAGTTAGCCGTAGATGCTAGTTCAGTTGGCTTGGGAGCCGTCCTAAGTGTTATCTCACCAGGTGGTATAGAGAAACCAATAGCCTATCAGTCACGCACACTCTCACAAGCTGAGCGGAACTATTCACAGATAGAGAAAGAAGCTCTGGCTATCGTATTTGCAGTCAAAAAGTTTAATCAATACTTGTACGGTCGGAAATTTATTTTGTACACTGATCACAAACCTCTTTTAAGTATCTTTGGAAATAAAAAAGGGTTACCTATCTTTGCTGCCGGCCGTATGCAAAGATATGCTTTGTTCCTGTCCGGTTACGAATTTGACATTCAATACGTAAAGACGGAACTAAATAATGCAGATATGTTATCTAGATTGCCTTTAAGTGTCAATCACAACAATGCTACTGATGAGTTTGCGTGGCAAGGTACATATTTACATTGTATTCAAGAAAGCTCATTACCTTTGACTTTTGAACATGTAAAATCAGATACACAGAAAGATCCAGTTTTAAGAAAAGTGTATGGCTACATTATACATGGTTGGCCTAATGTCATTCGTAGTCGTACCAGTAACTTTAAGGGATTATGTACTTAAAGAGCTTCATTCTAGTCATTTAGGTATTGTGAAAATGAAATCGGTAGCACACAGCTACGTCTGGTGGAACGGTATTGATGAACAGATCACAAATATGGCTAACAGTTGTTCTTCCTGTCTCCGGGAACGGAACAACCCGTCAAAGAGTCAATTACATGTTTGGCACTATCCTTCCGCTCCCTGGGAACGTATTCATGTGGACTACCTAGAACCTTTTAAAAATAAAATGTATTTAATCGTCATTGACGCTCACTCAAAATGGTTAGAAGTAGGCGAAGTTAGTTCAACTTCCGCTAAACTAGCTATAAGTTTTCTAAGAGAGCTATTTAGTCGCTTTGGTCTACCTGTTAATTTACATTCTGACAATGGACCACCCTTTACCTCATCGGAGTTCAAACAGTTCATGGAAATGAACGGTATAAAACATACTTTCAGTCCTGTGTATCATCCAAAAAGTAATGGCCAAGCAGAAAACAGCGTGAAATTTGCTAAAGACAAATTAAAGCGAGCATTTCATGACAATGCAGATGCTAGCGTAGCCTTGAGTAGGATATTGTTTGACTACCGTAACTCTGTACATAGTACTACCAATGAAACACCAAGCAAGTTAATGTTTGGCAGGAAACTGCGCACCCGGTTGGATCTATTGAGACCAAACATTACCCAGTTTGTAAATAAGAAACAAGAGGAGAGCAAAAATAGTTTTAATAAAAATATTACTAGGGTAGTTTATCCAGGTCAAACTGTATTAATGCGAGATTACAGGTCAAACAACAAATGGTTGAAAGGTATTGTAAATAAACAAATCAGTCCTGTTATGTATGAAATAGAGTTAAATTCTGGCATTGTAACGAAACGTCACATAGATCAACTGATCGGTCTGAGTAACAGTTCGCTAGACAGAGACTCGAGTGCAGTAGCAGAAACTGTACCGAGAAACGTGACAACCCCTACTTCCGCAAGCGCAGACGTAGACTTGGCAGCGCCGCAATACCAATCGCAGTGTAACTCTCCCCCTGCACATGACGTAAATCGATCGCCAGTTGGCATGGCAACCACTACGGCGAGTGGTGGAAGGTCATTCTCTTCCCCCTCTACCCCGCACCGTACTACACCCGTATCAGCGCGCGTAAAATCAGCTGTTCTTGACAGCACCTGTCAAAGTCGGATGCGACGCTATCCTGAGCGCACTAGAAAACCTGTAAATAAACTTGACTTATAATAAAGATGTACTTATTCAGTAATGGTTGTGTATTATGTTATATTATGTGTTTTTCTTTTTATTATATTGTGGTTTTATCAAGCGTTTATGTGAATTTAAACTTGTTTAGTGTTTACTTTTTGTCAACTTGTTGTTAATTATAGAATCATGTCAGATCAGTACTTTATCAATTATTACTTTAAGTATCAAGAGGAAGCATTCAAACTATTGAAGGACAATTAATTTTTAAATTTGATTTGTTTGTAATTTCTGAATTTAATAGGGAGGAAATTGTTATATATGAATATTCTTTGTATCATTATCTAGTAAGTTTAGATATATTTGCAACATGTGCACCTCACCCCATATGACGTAATGTGTCAGCTGTTTTAATCGTAAGATTTTGAATAAACGGCATTCGCTACTCGAGATCACCTGACCCCCCCTCCTTTGGTCACTGCCTCGTCCGAGCATTCCTTGAGCCGGTAGTGTAACTCCCAGTCTCGCTTGCCACACCACCCCTCGTGTGGCCGTGTTTTAAGAAATGTAAAAGTGTTCTTTATTTCGATTCACCCGCCCCCGGCATAAGTACTGTTATTTAGAACAAACATAACATTATACAATAAAAGTTTGATTATTTTTGAATTCTGGTGGCCAATTTGAATCCACCATCTTAGATTTAGATTTCATATTTTAAATACTAATCAACCCATTATTATATTTTTCTTCTGAGTTCAATGGAACAATTTTAGGACATAGTCTAAGATCATCATCATCATCAATCGCCATGTTAATTTTACAATGTCCACAGCTATTGCCAAAAGCTGCCCAGTGTTGAAGAAATGTACTCAATCTGTGCCTTACTTTAGGTGCACGTTTGTTGATGTTAGGCCTCGTGAGATCCACCATAAGATTAGCCACAGTCTCCACATCAATCTCGGCTAGGGGATCAGTGAAGTCAAGAGCAAAAAACTTCTTGATGGTGGGCAGGAAGGCCTGTAGAAGCAGTTGGGGAGCGTGAGAACAGCTGGTGGCGAACATGCGAAAGAAAATCCCCAGAGTTTGCCTGATGTATGGATCACACTCTGTCAACACATCACAGCATACTAAGAGAATTAGATTCTAATTGTATGAAAGTTTTATTTTCAAATACGTTAAAGTAAAACAATTATATCTGGCAGAATTGTTTGTAATATTGTAAGGTTAACAGTCAGTGTACACTATAACTTAACAACTATGAGTATCTGTACTCTAAATACTAAATGCTGTATGATAAAGCCATTTTGTGTTTACATATCTTGTTCTAATCTTTAAATCAATCAGCTGGATTCATAAAACGCCATCACTATTATTTACAGGATATAATTGTGATACATATCACTAATATAATTTATACTTCCTGTGTATATAATAGGTTTGTTTGTTTCCCTCTGTTTTCTTCAAAGTAAGCTAAAACTTCTTAAGTAATGTGAGCAATGATTTAATTTAGTTCTTATTTATCTGCCCATTAAAATTTAACATTTTGCTGCTCTTTACAATTTTAGTAAATTGATATGATGTTTGGATAATTTTTAATGAACTTTATATACATATAATTCTGAAGCTCTATAGTTATTCAAAACTAAGAGAGCTGGTCGTAGGACACTTACCATAGTTGGGGTCAAACCACAGCATGATCAACTTGACAACCAGCTTAGAAGATTTGACT
Organism: Homalodisca vitripennis; assembly: GCF_021130785.1. NCBI lineage: Eukaryota > Metazoa > Arthropoda > Insecta > Hemiptera > Cicadellidae > Homalodisca > Homalodisca vitripennis. Next base: position 126,565,677 of record NC_060208.1, on the reverse strand, counting down.
CTGCCAGAAAACAGGAGCTTGCTCAACCCTGTCACTGCTACTCTCTTCTTGTCATCTGACTTGAATACGCACCACAAAGTAATACTGAATTAGCATACTGTAGTAATATTCTTCTGAGTCTGGGATAGTCCCAGAACATTTTTAAACATTTCAGTCATCACAGGAAAAATATTAATTCTTCATGCAGAATCAATGGCTCAATGAATCAACAGCCGTAATATAAACAGTATAAAGCCAATAAACTATTTCAGCCTTAACACGTTATAGCTGTCTCAAAAGAGTAACATAAATTTAAAATAAATAAAGATAGCATAATAATAAAATATTATTCGAAAAACTGTTGCAAAAAGTAAATAAAATTTGGAAAAACAACAGAACTTAATGATTTGGGATTTTGAAAAATAAAAACTTATTTTTCTAGTCAAAATACATTTTTCTTCTGGCGACATTTGTTATCCCTGAGTACCCAGCAACCTTGTCAAATCAATGTTATTAGTCAAATGAAGGATAATTATGTGGTGATGTCAGATTTAAGTATGGAATTACTTAACTTACTTTCTGAACACACCTTGTATTTTAAGCAGCATCTAAAAGTAACTGTGAAGTATACTCACTTTACACTCAAGCAGTGACATGAGAAGCACTACCAGGTTTTTCTGTTCCGTTTCTTCTGAACCTTCATTGGTCTCTGAAACAGAAACTTGGAGTGATACTAGCACACACATGGTTTATTGGTAAATACTATTCTGTTAAATAAATCCGAAAAGGCAAATCTTAGGACTTACAAAAAAGTTGTATAGTATTTTTTTGATATTACTTATATTAATTCAGTAGCAGTAATTGTTACTTGGAAAATAGAACTTTTAACCTTCCAACGTGATACAATTAGTCACAGGATTCTGGATCCCTAATGTTGTCTCCCACCTTATTCACATGAACTGATACCAATTCATTAATACCACTCCTCAACTTTTCACAAGGAAATTCAAAAAAAGAAAATGCTAGAGATAAATAAAAAAAATCTTTGAGAAAACAAACTAATTAGTTGTTGACAATAAGATGATTCATTACATTCCATGTATTAGTGTCCAAACCACTGATCACTGTTTCTAAAACTTCACCCATCATATTTCCAGATTCATAATGTTTCAACATTGATTTTGTTTGCATTTTGAAGATCTCTATATTAAGACAGATGTTCATGTAATACAGCATTGTATAAATTCAAAATTACATAGGTTCTTCTTCCGAGTCCCAAACTAAACTTCATAAAATAAACTGCTCAATACCAGGAAATAAATACAACCTGATATTTTATTAATTTTAGAAAAAAGAATTTTTATGAAAAGTTTTAAAGTTAAAAACTTTCAACAGTGAGTATAGCTCAGTATATATACAGCTACCAATCACACTAGTACCAGTTGATAATTTGATCCAGAAAGGTCAATAAAAGTTGGTCTAACCCTATTTCAATTTTGAAAAATGTTAATAACTATAACCAGGTTTCATCAGAGATTAATGTACCCAAAAAAAGTATTACAACACCAAAAAGATGCAAATAATAATATAATTTTAAAATTGCTTTTTATTAGTTCTAGATGTGGAACACACAGTAACAGCAGAGGCATAATTCATTATTGCTAAATACCAACAAATACCAATTCACAGACAGATAAATTTATTGCTGTAGTATAAATTAAATCGAATTGGTGACATTTTCAAACTACTTTGTTTAATATTTTCCTCACCTTCATCTGGATCCTGTATGTTGAAGTAGCTCAATCCATACACAAGTAAGAGGTCAAACACACACTTGAGAGCTGTTATTGACAAATCATTTTTTGTAATCTGTAACAAGTAAAGAGATGTCTCCTAAAATAGATTGTGACACAAAGCTCCTAGAATAGTGTATATAAGAATTACAAGAAACTAGTCTGATAAAAGAATTATCATGTATTGGGTCATGTACATTAGAAACTAAAACTCTTTGCTTATTCAACAGTATTGTGTATTTGCCCCCACCTTGAAACAAAAGAAGAAGAAGTATTCTTTAGCCAATTCTGCATCCAACACACAAAATGAACTGAGGACTCGAAGAGTCAAGTTTGTAACAATTTGTCCTGGCTCTTCGTCCTGTAAAAAAATCAATAGTAAATTAAAAGATTTAACAATACACTAATTATTGTGGAGGTAATGGGTTAAAGAGCCTTTTTACTTACACAATGAATGATTATTATTAACCCTTACAACTCGTATGTCGGACAGCATTCGACATCACAATGTTGTTGAAACTAATCGTTATAAAATAATTTATCTATCTCGTCAGTACTTATAGTCTTCAAAATAATCTTCATGGACACTGATACACCATTGCAAACATACCCCATTCCAAAAGCCATTGGTGCCTCAATGTATTCCACCTTGAAGCAGCGAAATAAAATAGAGTACAGAGATAGGGGTTTCTCCAATGTTCGGAACTTACCCCAAGGATTCTTAGTATGAATTAAAATTATGTTCATTACCAGGTGCCCTCCTTTTTGAGGCCAGGTTTTCTCTGTCCTGAAGCATCAAACAAGTAGACCACACAAAGTTTTTAGGACTTATAATAGATAAAAATTTAGCTTGGGATAAACATGTAGATCATGTTACTAAGAAGATGTCTACTGGTCTATATGCATTGCGACAAATGGCAAAAATTAGTAATTTACATACACTTAAATTAATATATTTCTCTTTGATCCATTCACATTTAGCTTACGGAATAAGCATTTATGGAGCAACAACAATAAGTAATTTAGATAGGCTTTTGGTCCTACAAAAAAAATCTTTGAGAATAATGAAAAATTTAAGATATACAGATTCTGTTAAACATATTTTTTCTGAACTTGGAATTCTGACAGTATATGGTTTATACATATTTGAATCAATAATTTATTTATGTAAAACAATTTTTTGATCCGATACTACAAACCAATAAACATACATATAATACCCGTTTTAATAGACATGTCGATCAACACAATCTTGAATTTTACAAAAAGAAAACATATTACAGAGGTGTTAGATATCTACATAATTTACCAACAAAATTTATAATGGAAACAAATCTGTTAAAATTTAAAAAAGAAGTCAAAGATTATTTAACTAATTTGTCTCTATATTCTTTTGAGGAATATTTCAATACAAAAACCAATTAATTCATTTAAAGAAGAATTGAAGATAAATTGTTGAGATGTTGCGATTGTATTTTTTTTTACTTATATTTTTAAAATTAATATTAGTATTTAGTTTCATTGTAGTGACGCTATTCTTTGTACCTTGTACATATTACAGAATAAAGTAGTTTGACTATGACTATGACTATGACTATGACTATGATGAGTGCAGATAAAAGGGAGCGTGTCTTCTATGTGTGTACTTACCTTAGAGATGCTAGGGAACATTTGCCCTATAATTTGTGGATACAGAATTTTCCTTTTGGAAAATAACTTTTAAGCCCTGAAGCAGTGAGATATGATGCTGTGCAGGGATAAGATTTTCTATTTGATTTCTCAACTTAGTTCAGGAATATTAGACATTAATTCATTTTTACATTTTAGTTCTTGGTGATATTCAAGTTGGTTTTTAGCTATTATTTTCTAGGTATATAAAGCAAAGATGTTGTTTTCTTTTAATTTCTGTCACTTACCTCAGATTTTCTAAAGAACATTTTGAATTTAATTTGTTCAAGAAAAGATTTTGTAATGTCCCGAAGGAGGGAAAGAGGATGGTTAGTGTTTGAAGAAAACCCCTCAGGAGGATCTGGAGCTTTCAAACATTAACAATCATCCGACTTAACATCACTTTATTGGCAATAATGCAATGTACTGTATTAAAACAATGTAAGATCTTACAAATATTTAAGTACAGCAATATTTGTGCAATCTTACAAATGTTTTATACAAACATAATTTGTTCATAATAACATCCAATAAAGAATAATAATATATTTATTAAGGAATGATGTACTACATATATTATATATATTATAGCAATAGCAATAGCCGCAATCATGGTAAGAACCACACAATTATTACAGTTTTGTTTTGAAAAGTTAATAGTTCATATTATTTTATGTTTGTTTATAAAAGATTAATAAATAACTATAGGAGTTTATACCACATATGTAAACACAAACACACACACACACACACACACACACACGCACACACGCGCGTGCACACACACACACACACACACACACACACAGGAATCCATACAAGAAGAACATACCCCCATACAATTTTGATAACTTACAATAAACATTATAAATCAATAGATTTTAAAATTAAGATAAACTAGCAACCTATTTTAGAGAACATAAAACAAATTATCATACATATAAGATATAAATAAATAAACTATTGTAAAATTGAATCATCAGATAAAATAAAGTAATTTCTTTAGACCAAATACTACCACAAAATACATTAAATCTTAATATCAAGGAGATTGTTACGCAAAGTAAGTTTACAACACCTGGAGTTATAAAGTGAATTTAGATCAGCTGGTGACTTTACAATAATGGAATTTTATTCTCTTGAAAGATGGCTTAATATGAGACTGAGAAGAACCTTTTTTTCATCAAAGTAAATCAACATTTGAGTTATTATTAAATACAGTAATACTTTTTATTATTTGTATTAAATTGGTGAATCTCGATTTTTGAATCCAAGAACAGAAAAGACATTTACTAGACGATGAACACTTGAATATTGGATGGCAACCAGAACTCTCAGATCTGCAAGGATTACTACTACCAGTATTAAATCTACACTAAATCGACAAGGATGATTGGAAGATGAATAAGTGTCAATGGAACATACAAAGAAAAACTTGATTTGAACTCAAGTTAGATATACCCAATTTAAGATTCCAAATCTTTCAAAATTCAAACCTATTTTTGTATAAATTCAAACCTAACATGCACCAAAACATTTTATGTTGGATATAATTTTTGTTATGTGCCCATGGCAGTATAATTCACGAAACCCTGTTTCATGCATGTGACAAATAAACTCAATAATAATTATAAATCAAACGTTTATTTATTTATATCAATAGCTAGTTAAGCAAGGGCAAAGAACGGGTTAATAAAATAAATAAAGCAAAAGACAAAATTAATAATAAATTGGCGACCAACTGGTGAGGCTTATACAGGGTGACCACCGGGAACCGGACGTTTTTGGAATTGCTAGTACACGCTCAGCCAAGATGGGAGAGGGGGAGAGTGTGGTGAATGACCTCGCTATACAATGCCATTTCAGTAGCCATGGAACAGTGGACAGTGGAGCATCGCATGTTTGCATACGACGCGTATGTGCAAAATGGCGAGTCTGTTACAACGGTACAACGGCTTTTTCGCACTCATTTCAACCTTGGACGCCATGGTACGGTTCCTACCCGCAATACTATTCTCAGGTGGGTTCAAAATCTGAGAACGACAGGAGTTATTTTAAAGAAAAAATCTCCTGGCCCAAGGAAGACCGTAAGGACGCCGGAAAACGTCGAGAGGGTGAGACTAGCCCTCATTCGGAGCCCAAGTCGTTTAGCAAGAAGACATGCAAGTTAACTAATGTTAAAGCGTGAATCAGTGCGGAAAATTTTGCAAAGTGATTTAAAATTTCATCCCTATAAAATGTGTGTTGTTCAGAACCTAAAGGAAAGAGATTACGCTCAACGAGAGGACTTCGCCATTCACATGCAAGTGTTGCTCGAAGATAATGACAGCACAATAATCATTATGAGTGATGAGGCACATTTTAATTTAAATGGAGAAGTTAACAAGCAAAATCTATGTTACTGGGCAACCGAGAATCCTCGCATAATTCACCAAAAACCTCTCCATTCAGAACGTGTAACTGTGTGGTGTGCGGTTGCCACTTTTGGAATTATTGGTCCATATTTTTTTTAAGGTGAAAATGGAGCCTCAGTAACAGTCAACTCCGAACGTTACACTCACATGCTGAACATTTTCTTACGTCCACAACTGAGAAGACGAGGTCCAGAGAGAAATGAACACGTTTATTTTCAACAAGATGGTGCCACACCGCATACTGCTCGCTTGTCAATGGCTGTGGTCCGTCAGATGTTTCCAGGAAGGGTCATTTCCCGTTTTTGGCGACATCCAGTGGCCCCCAAGGTCACCAGACTTGACGACATGTGACTTTTTTTTGTGGGGATACCTCAAATCACGAGTCTACAATAACAAACCTCGCACCTTGGCAGAGCTAAAGGATGCAATCAAGACCGAAGTGGCAGCAATTGATCAAGAGCTTCTCGAACGTGTACATGCGGATTTTCTTAAAAGGTTAGAAACCTGCATTCAAAAAAATGGACACCATCTATTTGACGTTATATTCCATAAGTAACATTGTTCTTAAATGGCATGTAAGTACAAACATTTCTATGTAATAAAATAAGTTTTATGTTAAAAAATAAGTGGTTTATGTTTATTTAAAAAACGTCCGGTTCCCGGTGGTCACCCTGTACATAAAACAAAATTATATCCAACTAAACAAATAAATTATTCTTGATGATTCAATTACGTAATATAAGATATTATTATTTGTACTAGACTAAGAATAATAAGTAAAAGAAAAATGTCGTATATGCTAAGAAAGAATCCTGAATAAACAGATAAAAGTAGGGAGTATAATAAGAAACATGGTAGGTTATCACGTTCTAAACCAGATACCAGAACGGGTTAATAAATAAATAAAGCAAAAGATAATTTAATACAATTTAACTTAAAATAAACTTTGTTCAACAAGTTAATAACTTGTGTCAATGGAACCTACAAAGAAAAACTTGATTTGAACTCAAGTTCGATATACCCAATTTAAGATTCCAAATCTTTCAAAATTCAAACCTATTTTTGTATAAATTCAAACCTAACATGCACCAAAACATTTTATATGTTGGATATAATTTTTGTTATGTGCCCATGGCAGTATAATAATTCACTGCCTAAATTGTTATTTAGGAAGTATTGTTCATAAGCAGATTCAATTGGTAAAATTAAATTACAAATTCCTTCATAATCGTAAATTGAAAGAATTAAATATGCAAAATTGTGTTGAATAATATCAAATTTAGGTCGACATTTTAGAAAGCAATTTAAGTAACATTTTTATTTGGCAGAACTTGGATATATTGGACCTGTCAAACAGATAATTTTAATTAGTTGTAAACATCAGTTTGTTTTCATATTTACAAATAACAACAGCAGAACTCTAGTTCACTGAACGGCAATCTATATTTGGGCACCAGCATTGGACCTCAGAAGTGACTGAAATATTCCCACAAACATCCAGCACAACTCTTCCGTAAGAATGATTTATCTCCTGTGTAACTAATAAAATCAAAGGTACATGGTGTACCCTGAGCATTGGACCTCAGAAGTGACTGAAATATCCCTACGGACATCCAGCACAACTCTTCTGTAAGAATGATTTATCTCCTGTGTAACTAATAAAATCAAAGGTACATGGTGTACCCTGAGTATTGGACCTCAGAAGTGACTGAAATATTCCCACGGACATCCAGCACAACTCTTCTGTAAGAATGATTTATCTCCTGTGTAACTAATAAAATCAAAGGTACATGGTGTACCCTGAGTATTGGACCTCAGAAGTGACTGAAATATTCCCACGGACATCCAGCACAACTCTTCTGTAAGAATGATTTATCTCCTGTGTAACTAATAAAATCAAAGGTACATGGTGTACCCTGAGCATTGGACATCAGAAATAACTAAAATAATCGCCCCCACATCCAGCACACCTCGTCCATAAGAATGATTCATCTCCTGTGTAACTAATACAATAACGTTACTACCAACAGATGAAAATTTTAAAACATAAACAAATACACCATAGTTCAACAATGCTTTACACACATTAATGTGCCATAAAGAACTTTGCAAACTAAAGCCTTACACAAATCTCTATTAACTGTATCAATAATCAGGACAGTTAAGGCTATAAGTATGACATGTTAAATGTACATTATTTTAAACGTAAATCTATGGTGTATCAATCAATACCTTCAAGTTAAGAGTTGGGATAATAAAGTTCTCGTTTAGACTGTACAGTGTGGGATCCATCTTGGTGATTTTCCCTGTCTTTATTATCTCTACAACAATTGTCAGACACTTCTTCAGTGTATCTGGATCGTTGTTAACCATTCTTCCGGGCTGTAAAGATAAAATAACCAAATCTATTTAACAATGCAGTATGAAATAAATTTGTCTATCAAACCTAGATTTGTTTATACAACTGAACTAACATCAAACTTCATATTTACGCTCAACTAATTAGTTAAGACAGCTAAAATTAAGTTGTATAAATAATTAAAGAAATATTACTTTAAAAAATATTAACAAAGTAAAGAGAACATAGTAATAAAAATCTGCAATATTCTAACAAAGAAAGAATTTTTAACTGAGTGGCAGTTTCAAACAAACTAATGTCCAAACCCTGAAGAATTTAGATAAAGAAGTTCTAACCAATAAAGTTTGTTGGAATAATAGTTAAAGTGAATATTATGTTAAAATATTTATCATAACTATTATTTCAACAGACTGGTATTGATCAGAACTTCTTCATATATGCTGCAGAGTTAATTCTGAGGGTTAAATATTTCAACCAAATCAATTGGCTTTAAATTAATTAGTTCTTTATAATACTTTTGATGCCATCTTTGTTTTGCTAAGTGGCTAAATTTGCCATGGCATTTTTAATCTGAAATGCAAGATTTAATATAAATTACAAAACACAAGTAATTTTGTATGAAAATGTTTAATTTAAAAATACAGGTAATTTAATAAACTTTTGTATTTATTTCCAAGACATGAGATACTTTCAAATTACTTCATTTTGTTATTGGGTTGTTTTCTAAAATGCATGACAGACTTACAGGTCTTACCTATAAAAAAATGTGGGAGTTATAAAATAAAATGAAAAATTTCTTTATTACAGAAGAGAGTAGAGTTAGCCCCATAACACTCGACCTTAATATTGAGCTTATAGTATGGATACTGTATTATTAATTGACAAACAGGATGAAAAACTTATATGTAAGAGCTTATATGTTGCTAACAAAACAACCAAAATGCAAAAACCACAAAGTATTTTTGCTAAAAAACATGTACAACGTAATGACTATGAAAGTATCCTGTGTAGCACAATTAATAATGAGTTTTTAATATAACATATAAGCATCTGGATGGTCTAAATGAATACAAATAAATAGTAAGCTGTTCAATATATTGGATAGCCTAGTACGATCCGATTTACCAGAGCATGGTATAAAAATGAGTTAAGAATCAATTCATCTCAAGACAGTAATATTATTACACAGAGTATCCAAACTCAGTCATATGTCACCCAAATAAGTTAAATCTGAAAATATATAAAATAATATGCAATTTAAGAAAAAAATAGCTACTTACCTCATTTGGTGAAACAGTATTCATAATTGTTAGCTCTTTTTTTAATGAAGCATTTGCAACTTTGATCTCTTCAATCCTCTCACAGTCGCCCAATTCTTCTGCTATTTCCATTTCAGTAGTAAGTTCAGTGATTTTCTCCATCAACTCTTTTTTCTATAAAGATAAGGTACATTTATGTTATGTTGTCCAAATTACTATATGAAGTTTGAACAGACTGAAAATATTAAGGTCTATAATATGTAGTTTCAAACCAGGAAATACACAAATGTCTATAAAGGTACCCTATTACTATGTACTATTCCATCTAAATCAAATATACATTCGATTCAAAAATGTCTGGGCAGATCAACTGTGTTTTGGGTTTACCAAAGTGACACATCAAAATTGGAAAGGAAAAACAAATCCAGAATAATACAACATGAAACACAACTGTCATAAAAATATCAGCCCTTGATAAAACGTCTTATTTGAATGCTAGATATTTTTAGTTCTCCTAGTATTTTAAAATTTTTTAATATGATGTACTAGGCTAATTACTAACAATTTATTAATCCTGTATTTATTGACAAACAGGAAGGAAATCCTAAAATATGATGATTTTGATTTGGTGGTATGTTAAGTGGTTTCTGTGCACTAATAAAGTAACACCATGCAATACTACCTGACATTAACTCTCATTTTCTTCAATTGCTCTTTGAAACCAATGTTTAGTTGGTTCATGCTACCCAAATTGTTGAAAAAAAACCATCATTTCCTGATAACAGCTATTGTTCAGCTATGAACGAAAATATATGGGAAATGTTGCCTCTTCCTTCCCTTCCCACATTTGCACTACCCACGATGACTTGATCATATTTGATTTCAGTGCACTGTATATCACAATCTTTAAAGTGACAGTGTTATTGTCTTCCAGTGATACTTTTATCATATCTGTCACAAAACGTTCAAATGTTTTTGGTTTAAATACCAGAGAAACTTGAAATCATTGATAAACTTGATGAGCATGAGTGCTTGAAAGTATTGTCATAAGAGTATGGCATTGGTGAACCAACAGAGTGTATGACATTAAAGAAGAGATAAATTATCCAGTTCAATTTGTTAGTATGTCTGATTTATCAGTCAGATAACCAGAAGAGGATAAGGAAAATAAATCAACATAAGGGATCTTGATAAGGCTATGTTGGATGGTTTACCCAAGAATGTACATTGCAAAATCCTAGTAACAGACACATGTGCAGAAAAAGCATTATTTCTGAAAATCTCTGACTAGAGGGAAATTTTGATGTCATTTAGTTGGCTTACATGACTTACACAATGCCACAATGAGAAGAATATAGTAGAAATCAGGCAACAGCTGCACAATTCTCCGAGTTTCAACAATATTTTTCAAACTTAAATTTTTACTAGAGCAAATTTATAATGTAGCGAGTCTGGATTGCTGGATTGTTATGGAATGTCAGCCTCTCCCAATTCTTTAATCCCTATCTGAATAGTGTGCAACAATTTATTGTCACTAAAAATTACAGAAATGGCTTGCATCACATGCAGCTGATATATTAAACATGTAAATGTAAATGTTGGAAATAAATATTTATTTATTAAATAGTCCAGTCGTGTTACCTGATTGAAAAAATAAATGTTTTCTTACAGCAAACTAATGGCACAATTTAGTCAAATACATCATAAATAAATAAATAAAAAACATTCTGAACCAAAATCGTCTATTAGGGGGTATAGGAGGGGTGGTTTTTAGGGGTGAAAATGGTTTTTTGCAATTTGTGACTAAACAATACATCCTATTGAAAAAAGTCAAATGAAAAAGTTGTTGTAAATAAAAAAATCTACAACTTATGTAGTAATCATTTTTGCCCTAACCTCAAAAATTTCAAAAAAAAATAAAAAAAAACAGTTTTATTGTTTTTAATTTTTTTCTTTTACAAAAATGGATCGATTGAGCTGAAAGTTTGATCAAATATACTTTGTGCTATTCTACAAATACTGTATTTTTTTCATTAAGAAATATTCAGCCGTTATAATAAAATTTCACTTGAAAAAAAAATTTTGATAATTTTCAATCACCATTTTGAAACATTTTGTTATATCAAAAAAGGTTTTCTGACGGCTCATTTTTTTCGTTTTTTGTCTATTTTGAAGAAATTAAATAAAAAATATGTAGTTTAATTAAAAAAAATGGAAGAAAAATTGAAAATAAACAAAATATTGACATTTTTCATTTACTTTAAGTATTTGCTTATAAAACTTGACAGCCATAACTCAACCAATTGACCAGATTACACTGACACTTGTAAAGAGAAACTATTATACTGCTGTGTAAAAATATTTAATTGATGAAGACAGTGATCCCAAATATTTTAAGATTTCAATATTCTGGAAGCAATTTGTGGGTGTGTTGCATCATAGAACAAAGTTAAGCCATCATCTGGCTAAATCTTGGTAAGAAATATTTCCTGATGTCGAAGATGATGATTTTACTGGGTTTTTCATGACAACGTATGATTAGCCGAACAAGCCTTTCTCATTTAAATTATTTCTGGTGGAGAAGACTTCAAAAGTAAAAATTAAAGAATGGTTTGAATGTGATTTGAATATAGGACTATTCAAAATCCTCTGTAATAAACAGATACTGTCTCAGACCTTCGTCTTGCAGTTGAGAGGGCAAGAGTGAAAGTGATGAAGGGGGAGGAGGGGCTGATAGCTAACTGAAAAGATACGTATAGTGCAACTCTAAATTACACTGAATGTCTGCTTGATTACACCAAAAGTCAAGAAGACATCTGACTTAGTCATAATGTGGTTTTAAGCTAGCTGAATTTCGGTACTGAAGTAAATTCATACAAAAATAAATCTGTAATTATTTTAAATAAAATTATTTTCATTATTGTATTTGTATGTTTAACAAGTTATTTTTTACATTATTTCTAATATTTTAAAATTTGTAATAGACAGGAAGTATGTTTATTGAGTTTTTCAAAAGTACTATTTTAGGTTTTATTATAGACTTTATGTATACAGCATTTATTGATCTGATTGGTATGCACCATGATTTATTTGCTCATTAATAAAAGTATTTGTTTATTTGCACTAATATAGTTTAACAATTTTATTTCTTTGTTTTAATCCTAAAACTGGTATGGAATCCAGTTGGCTCGAACAGCACCTAAGAGGTTTCTGCACATTGAAGTCAAGCAGGATGGCTGTGTGGTCTAAGCGCTACTCTCAGATGCAGGAATAAGCCTTAGGAGTCACGGGTTCGATTCCTGTGACTGACATTAGTAATTTTTGCGGTCTGCGACATGTTTGGCCGCCATGGTGCAAGATCGGAGGTTGAAATATGACCTCGTACATTGGAAAAGAGTTGTTATTACTAACTACAACTAGTTTTATATTATTTAAATAGTTAGAAAATTAAAATATTATTTATTATTGAAAAGAAATTTATTTTAGTATACTTGTTATTCATAAACCTAATTATATAATTTTTTTGCCAGTGAGTTAAATGTTGTTATCTCCTTTTACTCATTAACACAGATCCATTTAAAACTAATCGGGTTCCTGAACTGAAATTTTGATTGAAATGATGTTTTTAGTAACTCTAAATAAATGTTGTCTAGGAATGTATTAAGCTCAACAAATTGAAATCACTATTGCAATTTACTTTTAACTGTTTTGATTTTTAAATAAATTTCAAAATTTTATCCTTGCTCTGTGGATTCCAGACAAGAATATGCATTACTGTAATCAAATTTTAATTGGCATATGTACATTGGTCTATGGTTTGTTTGTAAGTTATCAGAACTTAATATATAGAATTAATAGCTGTTCAGCCCTATATATTACAATAATTTAGTTATAACCAAATAAATCAGTCAATATTTAGTTTGAACATTTGGAACATAACTCAATATGCATCCACAAAATATTTAACAAAGATAAAAACAAAATGAATGACAAATTAGTTACTTTTTCCTCAGCTTCCAGCAATAGCAAATTAGGGACATAGACGGAGGAGTCAAGTGCCTGAAGGGGTTCCCGGAGATCTGTAATGATCTCAGCCATAACATTCAGCTTGGTATTCACGTCAGGAATAATGTGATCCAGCAGACTAGCCAGTACTACGACACTCTGCAGAGTCACTCTATCACTTTGCAGCAAGTCCACGCAGAGCTGCTGCAAGGAACTCCTGCAAACATCATTATAGCTTCAACAATAAATAGTGCAGAAATGAACAATTCTGCAATAAGGTAGAATTTAACACACTTTGTCCAATTTTGCTACTACAAACCAACGATATTTAAAACTATAATAAATGAATAAATGTTTACAATTTGGAAAATTTGATCTTTTATATTAATCATGATTAACCCTTTGGATGCCAACGTACCGGTATTACGGCCGTCGGCTACTCAACTGAAAATCGCCAACGGCCGTAATATAGGTACGTCACGTTTTTCACCTGTAATTTTCTTACAGTTCATCTTATTGCCGCGAAATTTTGACTAATCGATAGTCGATTAGTTGCTTCGCAACCACAAAGTAGTTAATTCGTTTATGGACTGTTTGTTTGGTCGTATTTGAGCTTCGCAGCTGTTGAATTGTTTGGTCGAGATTGAGGTTACGTTAGTGTTGCTATGCGTTGTTTACGTTTGTAATTCTCTCATTACTTTTGTTGTTAGGGCATTTTTACTATGCCCCTTTTATTAGATTCATTGGTACTTTGGTATTATACAGACCACACCCAGACATGAATCGTTATTTGTCATTTAGCTGATTAATAGATTAGCGTTAGAACAATATTTCGTCGATATAAAACAGGAATTGTCTTATCGCAAACCCCTCCCCATCCTCAGACAGTTGACATTTAGCTTCTACTGATTACTAGATTAGCGTAGAACAATATTTCGTCAGTATAAAAACAGGAATTGTCTTATCGCAAACCCCTCCCCATCCTCAGACAGAGGTCAAAGTCGAGCGGTGTAGTAGATAACGTGATTGCAGAGTCTCGCCGCCCATTCGCTTTGTTGTACTTTCGTATTTTACCCCTACATTTCTCCAAACACCAAAATTCAACAAAAACAAACATTACCAAACAAAAACTAAACTCTTTATTGAAAAAAAAACACACAAAACTTGTCATTATTCTTGATCAAACTCCGCCACCCAAAATGCGAGTGCCTCCGGCCGAAGGTGCTTCTGAAGCTCGCGCTGATGTCAACGAAAGAAAAAAAACATCCCTCGAGATAGTATCTATCAGTAAATATAATTCTAGAGGGGCTGATCAGAAATATAAATTGAATCGTAACGGAAAGGCAATTATGTACCGTGCAAAAAACTTAAATAATCATGTGTTGCCGCGCGGCCTGCCGTAATCGGGATTCTCGAGAAAGATAAGATAACAGCGACCACAATACCGATCACAATACCTGGAAATGCTTGTTGATTGATGGAATGTTAGTTTTGTTACTCAAATACATCGTTTTATAATGTTCTAAATTCATTGAAAAAAGTTTAAGCGAATCTGACCTCATTAACAATTGATAATCTTTGTAAGTTTGTAATTTTGTAATTAAAAAGTTGTTTTTTCGTTCTACAATGTTTGTTTATAATATATCTATAAATTTATATTTTTGTGTTCTTCATAGTGGTGTGGTTGGTATAATCCCAAAGTACCGATTTGTATAGTGTCAAATATTGATTTGTGAATATAGTGTAACATTACATACAACGTCCATGCAAATTACAAAAACTGTGCCCGTGTTACATTTAGTGAAAAAATCATAACTGGACTTCTATATATGGTAGGCTTTTGAAATTTTGTAATTAGGTTAAGGGTTAGATATAGTTTACTAGGATATAACAGGAAATCAGCATACATTTTCTTTTAAACCACTTATTTGTGCTAAAAAAAAAATGTTTTTTTGGAAATTTTAATTTTTTTTTCTTAATTTTTAACTTTTTTATAAGTTTAAATTACATTTATGCAACTAAAATTTACCAACAGAACAAGGGAATTTCATAAGCAAAATAATGGTAAAAAAATCATCAATATCTGTTAATAAATAAAAAAGTTATGATACATTTAGTGAAAGCTTGCAAAACTGCTGTAAATGCCCTTGGCGTTTCTGGGTAGTACTTTTGGAAAATGGGCTGGCATCCAAAGGGTTAACAGAAAAATTAAATAAGAGTTTAAATCTGTATATTTTAGCAGAGATTATAAAAAATGAACAATCGTACAAGGTTAATGCATTAATGTTCTACCAACACTAATCACTGAATGTAGCTTAGCTATAGTGGAAAGGGTTGATTCAATGTTAATGTTGAGTTTAGCTCCATTTCACCTTCCTCTTAGTGCAGCACTAAATCAATGTTTCTCATCATAGCTACTTTAGAAAGGTACGTTTATCCACCATGCTTAGATATTGTGTCTAAAATATCATATTCCACTCAACTGTACATCTGATGAGACAATGAGAATATCTCTTCTAGTTTACACTATACAGGGTGTATATTATGTCTGGAAACACCCAAATATATCCTTTAATAATTTAAATATAAATTTGAAACCTCTTACAATCGTGATAGAGATTGGGCATCTACTTTTTGGAACAATGTTTTGTTATGTCACACCAACGGGGGACGTCCTGCCGAGGGTATCGTGAATATTCTTAATGGAAGCCTATACCTTGTGATACATAATTTTAAAGGTAATAGCTTACTGAATTGAATGCCACAAACCGCATCTCAAGGGAATTATTCTATCAGAAAATAGAGCATTTTTTAGTATTGAAAAATTTTACTGATGTTCAACAATGTAATTTTTAACATGGTTCTTGCCACAAAATGTGTTACACTAATTTTTTAGCATTTTTTTAAATGTTCAATTAAATAAAACAAAAATTTCATTTTAAGCTGGTTCTATTAGCACAAATTTGCCAGTTTTTATTACAGTACAATTATGGAAATACTTATGTTATTGATTTCTTATTACAAATAAAAAATAATGTATGCTGTTAGAAAAGTCTTACAACAAACGTTTTACCTGCATTTGGTGTCAAAGCAATTGTTCGAACTGTGTTCCTTCTACGGTTTGACAATGAGCCAATCTTGTGTAAAAATGATTCGACAGAGTTGCCTAACATTTCTTCAGTTATCAAAGCAATCTCCCTCTATAATCCTGTTTCTTAGGTCTTCCAAATTATGAGGCTTTCTTCTATAAACATTGGATTTTAAATGACCCCATAGGAAATAATCGATTGGTGACAAATCCGGAGATCTTGGAGGCCATTCGATTTCTCCTCTTCGGGCCAATCCATTTATGAGGAAACCTTAAATCCAAATACTCTCTTACCTGTCTCCCATAATGGGGTGGAGCACCATCCTGCTGAAACCATACATTATCAAAGTATTCTCCTGATGCAATTTGAATAGCTGGGATTATTTCATTTTGGAGCATATTGTAGTAAAGTTCGGCATTTAAATTTCCATTGATGAAAAAAGGGTCCAACAATTTTGTTACCTAAAATTCCACACCATACGTTCAGTTTTTGTGGTTGCTGTGGAATGGGACTCAGTAATCCAATGTGGGTTTTCACTAGCCCAGTAACGGCAATTGTGCCTGTTAACATTGCCATTTAGGAAAAAAGTTGCCCTCATCAGAAAATAGTATGTTGGTCAGAAAATCTCTATTGTCATCACATTTGCGCATCACAAGTTCACAAAACTCAACTCTTCTGTCGTAATCATCCTCACTTAACTGTTGGACTAAATGAACTTTAAATGGTTTGTATTTATTAATTTTCAAAATCTTACTCACAGACATAGGGTGCATATCATGTTGCTGTGCAGCTTTTCTGAAGCGATGTATGTGGGTCTTCAATAAATGTTTGCAAAACATCTAGTGCATGTTCTTCATCTGTTGCAGATTGTATCCTACCCGACTTTGGCCGATTACGTACACTCCCTGTCATTTCAAAAACGCTCAATAGTTTTTTGATATTGTTGAAACACTTATGGATTCCTTTCTGGGAAAGTGTCATTAAACAAAATTACAAACTTCCCGATAAGATCTTTGACGATCGCCATATCCTCGCATCATCAACAGAGTAATTCGTTCTCTTTCAGACAATTCCATTAAAATGCCAAATAAAAACTGAACTACTGTAATTAGATAACTTGTTGACAGCAATGCTTCAGAGACACTGATTAACTCGACAGGAATGATATGACCTTTGTCCCATTTGTAATTCCCAAGCTTAGACCTGTCTAGTGAAAGCTCCAATGCTCAACAAACTGAAACCTGTAGACCAGATGATTAATAACACAATAATGTTTCTCATAGGCTAGTGACCTTTGTCTCTTTTAAACCTTCCTGCTGACTGGAAAACACCAAGTACAGATTCATAAGTAATCAGAGAAAGTGACTCATAAGTTTTATTCATTGTAATAAAAAACTGGTAAATTTTGTACTAATGAAACCAGCTTAAAAATAAATTGTTTATTTTAATTTTAATTGAACATTTAAAAAAATGCTAAAAAATTAGTGTAACACATTTTGTGGCAAGAACCATGTTAAAATTACATTGTTGAACATCAGTAAATTTTCAATACTAAAAATGCTCTATTTTCTGATAGAATAATTCCTTTGAGATGCGGTTTGTGGCATTCAATTCAGTAAGCTATTACCTTTAAAATTATGTATCACAAGGTATAGGCTTCCATTAAGAATATTCACGATACCCTCGGCAGGACGTCCCCCGTTGGTGTGACATAACAAAACATTGTTCCAAAAAGTAGATGCCCAATCTCTATCACGATTGTAAGAGGTTTCAAATTTATATTTAAATTATTAAAGGATATATTTGGGTGTTTCCAGACATAATTTACACCCTGTATATTGTAGTCAGGTATCTCTGATGTAGAAAAGATGTAAAGAGTTGACTTTGAATTTATTTATTGCTAATGTTTTTTTTAATCTGTTCAGATAAACATGACTCCAGTTTCCAGAAGTTAAGTCTGTGACAGTGTCATGGAAGGTGAACTGGAGCTAAACTCATTATTCACACCAACTACTGACCTACCTGCCCATCTCGTCTGAGAGGTCATACACCTTGCACATTTCCAGCAGCTGGATCAACACAGTCTCATCTGGCACATGCGTGGTGGTGTTCTTTTGTTGTGTCTCCTCTCCCGGCCTACTGGTATTTGGAGAGTCTTCTCCATTCTGTGGTTCCTTCTCTTCAGGCAGTTCATCACTAGCCTCTTCAGGGAAATAATACCTGTAACGAACTGGTTTATAATTTTAGGAAAAATTGTTTTGATGCAAATCGTGACTTGATATGTTCCCCAATTTTTGTTTATGTTCTTAAATAACTGAAAGAGTTAGGACAAGTATAATGAATTACAAGGTTTCCTTATTACTGTCTAGGATTCAATGGTTTCTATAGAAAGTTTCTACACAATCTTTGTTCCAACGAGCAATGACAAACTAGAAAGTTCCACAATGTCACAGAACCAAAAGGATTCCAGTTTGTCTAAATTGGTGGACTACTAAAATTTGGAATTAATCACCAAATTCCATTCATTCACCAGCCAAAGGCGATTTTAACTTCTTTGTCTCATTGGATGTCATTTAAGAATTTGTGTGGATGTCAGAACAGGAAGTCACTCTGTAACCTGAAATAATCCTTAAAATTCAATCTCCAAATAGTTGAATAACATAATCATGACACGGATAGAAAGTTAAAAAATGAAATTTTTGCTGCTTTCAAAACAGACGCCCTAGAGTTCAGAATTGATTGTCAAATTGCAGTTTCTTACAAAATGTTTATAAGATATAATTAATCAAGGATATTATTCCATTTAAATTACTACTTTGAAAGAAAGAGCATTTATAAAAAAAAATGCAAAAAATTACGAATATATGTTAGTTAATATTAAGAGCACATATATCATTTGCACTCAGTAAGTACTGATTTAGCCAATTAAATTAAGTTTACCCGACATGGCAATTAAGAAATAGAAAACATGTATGTACTATCCACTACTCTACTTACTCCCGAATGTATTTACAGAAGGGCGTGAGGTCTGGGAGAACCTGCTCAAAGATATGTTCAAACTTATCGTCTTCATCTGTTGGTCTGACAAACTCAGCCATGGCTCGCCAAAACACTGCAGTAGCAACATTCAGTTTCTCATATACAATCTTCTGGTTGACAATCCACATGTCCTTCAAGTTTGATTCAAGGATCACTCCATGTTGTCTTCTGTAATATAAAAACTCTTAATTTGATAGAGGGAATACATAAAATTCTTCCAACAAATTTGATTAATTAAAAAAAAGCTGTTGAAAATATCCACTAAAGACAATCTAGACACCAAGGGCGTATATAAGGGGGGGGCTCAGGGGGCTCGAGCCCCCCCCGAAATTTGAAAACACAAAAAAAATATTATAACTTATATACGATAATTTATTTTTATTTTCAATAAGCTGTGCTTCTATACTTTCGACTACATTAGTATTATAGTTTATAGTGGAATTTTAAGAATACATTATGATACCTAACAATATTCAATATTTAATTTTTTTCAGAGGTTGAAATTACTAATATTTTGTAAGCATGCAAATAAGCGTTGCAACTGTAAAGAGTGCGAGGTAGCCTGACGCTCCTGACTGTCGCGTCGGCCGCTCGTGTAAGTGCCAGCGCCAGGCATGCGTATATGACGATGACGTGTCGCCGCGGCCCCGCTGCCTAGCAACCCTCCTCCTCCTACCAACCCCCACCCACTCCCCACCACACCTGACCTCATTCCGCACTACCACGCCATTGTCTGCTGTTGTCTAGTGCGTATCACCCGTGGTGACATTTTAAGTGCTGTATGCATATGTGCTGTGATTGTAGTGACTGTTTATCAAGTGATATGTTTTTGTTGTCGCGTTTTTTAAAACATGATCTGATTACTTTATAGTTGACAGTTTACGTGTGAAGTACATAGGCTAACATTAAACATTTAAATGAAGAGACAGAGTTTCGATTCAAGCTTTTTTCGTGAAGAAAAAAACGTGTTTCGTCTGAGATCGAACGAGCAGACATCGTTTTGAAATAACACCGAGTCCCTCCACTTGTGCTACATCAACTGGCAGCGTTGTTGAGATCAAGGATCACACAGGTGAAATTGAACATAACCTTAACGAGAGTAATCACACATTGTTAGTTCACAATAATCAATGATATTGGTCATTACTGCTCCTCAACTTCCTTTTCACTTCAAAATGAAGAGAAAATTTTCAATTATTGAGAACTGTTGGAAGCCTCAACGTAGTTTACGAATTTCCTAAAGTTGAAAATAACAGAAGTTTTCAATATAAGTGGTTGGAAGACTTCAAATGGTTAGCTTATTCGGAAGCAAAAGGAAGGGGCCCTGTGTAAATATTGTGTTTTTTTCTCACACAACACAGGTGGGAAAGGAAAACCATCAGAGTTTAGGAGTATTAGTATCAAAACCACTTACTACAAAGCTTAAGAAAGCTAGGGAGGTTTTTCATGCAACATGAAAATAAACAATATCATAAAACTGCAATGTTAATGGCTGAAGACGTAAAATCCTTAGTACATGGAAAAACAGAAAGTGTGATAAACAGTATCAACATGCAGAGAATAATGAATGTTCAGGAAAACAAAAATAGAATTATACCGATAATCCAGACAATTAGATTTTGTGGAAGGCAACAAATTGCTCTTAGAGGGCTTCGTGATGGTGGAAGAGTGGATCTTGGACGAGCCTATACAAAATGATGGTAATTTTCGCTCTTTATTAAGGTACAGGGCTAATTACGGGGACAATAATCTTAAAACACAGCTAGAAAACTGGTGGTGGCAAAACTATGTATACTAGTTCTGTTATCCAAAAATGAAATTATAGGTATTTTTGGTTCCCAATACAGTCAAAAATTGTATCCAACGTGAGAAAATCTGTATTTTATTCAGTATTAGCAGATGAGACAACAGACATTAGCCAAATTGAACAATTTTCCCTCTTGTGTCCGATAAGTTGACGAGGAATTGTTTAAAATTAGGGAAGATTTTTCTGGCTTTTGTACCCGTGTATGATGTAACAGGTCAAGGTTTAGCCAATACATTAATGTCAAGTCTAACCAGTCTTGGACTTGATTTAAACAATTTACATGGTCAAGGATATGATGGGGCTTCTGTCATGAGTGGCCAGTTCAGAGGGGTACAAGCATACATAAGTGAAAAAGTACCCTCAGCAATATACACACATTGTTCCTCTCACTCTCTTAACTTATGTCTATCTGATGCATCAAAAATCCCTATGATAAGGAATTGTATGGGTGTCATCAGTGAGGTGTGTAGTTTCTTTCACAAGTCAGCTAAGAGAACTGCGATACTTAAGTCAAGTATTTCTGAATGCTGCCCTGAGATGAAAAGAAAAAAAACTTATATGTCTGTGTGAGACTCGCTGGGTGCAACGCCACGATTCAGTTATAATGTTTAAAGAAGCTTTGGAGCCTATAATTACCGCTCTATCAACTATTGAAGAAGAATCGACTGCAGAAGCTTCTGTAAAAAGCCACACACACTAATGCCTCCGTGACCAGTTTTCAGTTTGTTGCATGTCTTTTTACTTTGAACAACTTTGCTTTCTTTGACTATCCGCCTTTCAGGAGATGCTCCAAAAGAAAGATATAGATCTTGCTCAAGCCAACAAAAACAGATTTCCAATGTATTGGAACTAGTAAAAGGAAAGGCGAAGCAAAGCAGAAGAGACATTCCAGGCTTTTGTTCAGTGAGCTAAAAGTAAGCACTGACAAATTAGGTATCAAAGAGGAAACCCCCCGTACATGTCGCAAGCAAACTAATCGCTGCAATACTCCTTATACAAACGTGGAAGAATACTACCGGCGTGTAGTGTAATATACCATACCTTGACGATTTCTGCTGTTCACTTCAGGAGCGTTTTTAAAAACCACAGGGAAGTAATCGACTCACTACAGAAATGTTCTTCCTGAGCACTGCATTAAAACGGAATTTTCATCCCTGGAACCTGCCCTGACGTTTTATGAAAAAGATCTATCTTTCAGAGATGAGGTACGAAGTGAATTTCTACTGTGGAAACAAAAGTGGAATCGTGAAGAAAAAGAAAGTTTGCCAAAAACTGCAATTTTCTGCTCTTGAAAAATGTGATAAAGGACTATTTCCCAAACATGTTTAATATTTTGAAATTGTTTAGCGGTTTTACCCGTTTCAGTGGCTTCTGCAGAAAGGAGCTTTTCATCTCTCCGAAGACTTAAAACGTATCTGAGAAACACAACTTCGGGAAAACAGGTTGAATGGTCTTGCACTTTTATCTATTCATAGAGACATTACCATAACTGATGAGGAAGTTTTTAAAACAATTTTCACTGAAGTCTAGAAATTTGGATTTTGTTTTGTAAAATGACAATAAACAGTGTTTCATGAATACTTTTAGCTATATTTCATTTTCTTCCCTTGTAACAGTTCATAAAGTAGGCCTACAATAACTGGTTATTGTAGCTTGGAAGGCTGTTTGAGATTTTAGTTTTTTAACGATATAAATATTTGAATTGTGTGCATACTGAAATTACTATTTCTGATTTCATTAAGGTAAAATTAAAAAAAAACTAAAATAACAATTCAATTGCTAAAATAAATATAGTTATATAGTCAACATTTATTAATTTCAAACTTATAATATTGTGGTGTGTTGTGTTTTAGATACGTAGGACAATATATTTCTTTGTATAACAACTATTTTAAACCAAAGATTCTAAAAATAGGACTTTATAGCCTCTATTATTTTTCTATTTTAACAACTGAAAACTACCAAATAGCAGACACTTAAGTTTTGAATTTTAATTTTATACAAAAATAATATACAAAGGATACAGGTCCTTCTATATAAACATAATAACGCTAAAATGGAAAAGTGAAACCTGCTCGAAAAGAAGGAAACTCGCCATGAAAAACTTAAAAAATCTCTCCGAAAGAGTGATTTTTCATTCTTTCCATTTTAGCGTTTATACATGCCAAAAACCTTAAACCTGTGTTTTTTAAGACTTAAATTGGCAAAAATTTTCCCGGGGGAGGACCCCCGGACCCCCCTTCTACTGGGGGGTATTCCATACCACCCACACCCCCGTATTTCAGCCCCCCCAAAAATATTTTTCTATATACGCCACTGCTAGACACAAAACATAACAAAATGTGATCTGTTGTGTAATTATTTATTTCATACAACGTTCATATCAACTTAGGCTAAAATCCATTCAACTACAATGAGTCTAATGTAATTGTTTATGAAATGCTTCTGATCCTAAGGTACTGCATTCTTGTCTCGAAAGTGTGCCGAAGTTTCTTTCAGGGTTAAACTTTATCACACAGAATATCCATTCAACCAACCACACATGGTGTTTATGCTAGTTGTGTAAAAAAGGATTTGACTCTTGTTTGTTTACGATATTATTTGTACAGGGAAACAATATGTTAACAAACTGCATCCTTATTATTTTATAAACTTTTCTAATTCCATCCAATAATTACAATTAAACATGGTGTATTTCGGCAGATTTGATTGTCAAATCTTGTTGATTTCAATATTTGATGGATTTGAGATTCAGATTTTACACTTAATTAATCAGGATTGCTACAGGAGTCCAATAATTAAATTCCCTGACTTTTCCCTGATTTCCAGACCAAATTTTTCATTTTTTCCCTGACTTTTTTCGACGCAATCCCCAGGGTTTTTGGCTGCCTGCTTCATGCGCCGCGTCGTCTGCAGGCTTGGACTCGGCGTGGCGGCAGTAAGTAAGTTTATTTGTGTAAGGGATTTTATATTTTTCCCTGACCAACATCGAAATTCCCTGACTTGAGACCGGATTCCCTGACTTTTTTCTGATTTCCAGTCCTGTTTTTTTTCCCTGACTTTTTCCTGACTTCCCTGATTTCCCTGACCTGTAGCATCCCTGAGGGTAACAGGGTGCCAAATATAAAAAAGCAAAAAATAAAGTGAACACAGTTTAATACATACAAAAAGATCGACTTAAATGATCTTTTACAACACAGAAGTAAAATACTTTAGAACACTGCACCATAAGTAATTAGTAGGACATAGAAATTACAGAGCTAAAGAAGGTACATAACTTAAACATCAACTTTTAAAATCACAAAATTGTCAGGTAAGTAAAAGCATGTATTTGGTTTAATGCAGGAACTTTTTATTAACTTAACATACTAAAAGCACCTTTCACAGTTGCATAATTGTTAGTACGATTTTAAAACTAGGCGATTTTAGGTAGGCGAGTCTGTCGCACCGGCCGGGCCGGGCCAGCCGAGCCGCCTCGGCTGCCTGCTTCATGCGCCGCGTCGTCTGCAGGCTTAGACTCGGCGCGGCGGCAGTAAGTTTATTTGTGTAAAGGGATTTTATATTTTTCCCTGACCAACGTCGAAATTCCCTGACTTGAGACCGAATTCCCTGACTTTTCCCTGATTTCCAGTCCTGTTTTTTTTCCCTGACTTTTCCCTGACTTCCCTGATTTCCCTGACCTGTAGCATCCCTGTTAATAGCAAATAATGACAACAGAGGAGTGTTGAGAGAAGAAGTGTTAATAATGACAGGCTGCCATCAAAATGTACAAGGTTTTGTAAAAATCAAAATATATGAGATATAAATTTTTACGTAAAGCCAAAACTATATAAATAATTCAAAAAGTACTGTAGAACTATTTAAATAATCTTATGTTACAATCTTTCTTAATATTTTCAAAATTCTAGCAGTATAGTATAGTAATTTTATTATGTTTTTAATATTGATTGTACTGTTAATTTACTAATTTTTATAAACAAATTACTCAAAATATTGTAAAAGATTTAAAAAAGTGTTATTGTGGCTTTCATGTGTTTATATTTGCATATATACAGTCTATTATATTATAAGTAATAAATTATATTGAACACATGCAATCATCATGTGTAAAAAAAGAATAATATGATGATAATTCTGAAGAATACTAGAATATGCTTCTCTCATAAAAGGCAAAAACAATCTAAAGAACTAAATACTGAACTTATAATTATCAAAGTTACTCAAATAAAAAAAAACTTGTACCATCTCAAAATTGTTTGTTTAGTTTGTTCATTAGGACTCCACTCTACTCTGTCACCTAACATTTACTATAATATCTAAAACTCTTACATCCAGTTAGATAAGCTGAAAACATCATTACACATAGTAAACATAAATAAAGCAACATTAACAAGAAGAGTATACTCACGCAAACAAAGCTTTCAGAAGTTTCAACCCTGTTTCTGGAATCTTCTCAACATGAATACACTCCAAAAACTCATAGTAATTGTTATTGAAATATTTCAGCCACTTTGGCACAAGAACTTCAATCACAAAATTTTGTGATATTTCTGCAAAACAGGATTAAAGTTGATATCAGTACTGTTGAATATAATCTAGATCAGAAGAAATACCTTACTTACAGCACAGACATTGCTTGAAATTCCACAGTATATTTGGTGTACTGACATTGTTTTAACAAACTGTACGTTAAAAACCTTTTTGTGCCTTACTCTCCGCCTCCCAAGATGAATGAAGTCTGTCACCTGTATAACAGAGTTACTGAAATTCATAACTGCTCAGTTATTAACTTGAATTTAATTTGCAATTTATACAAGTGTTACGTAAGTGACAGACTTCAGTCAAAACGGTGATTTAGGCCGTGGCGATTTACGCTAGAAAGCCGTGCTAAAGTGCCCGGCGGCCAAAGAGTTGAAACAAAACGTCATTTGTACAAGATGTTTGTATATATCAAAATAACACTACAAACAACTTTATAAACAACATAATAATATGTTAATAAAAGAGTAGTAGCAAAAAAGAAGTAAGAAGGAATTTGTATAAAAACTGATAAATTAGTGTAAATAAAGAGGTTGATAAAAGTTTTCATATATCACTCCTAGATAGCTTCAGTAAGTGAACGAGAGTAATGGTGCTATCAATAGATATTTCCATTACCAGTTGCAAAAGTAGCCATAAGATGGCAGCACAAAGCAGAGATAATGATCTAGCAGTTGGAGGTGATCGTAGGCGAGTGAACTTTAGCACAAGCTTTAATGACTACAATTCTTATTTCTATCTGTGACAGTCAGTAAATTGTAAAGTTTAATGTTTGGACTATTGACAAAACTAATCAACCATAGTATAATTTATTAATAAATCCTAACAATTCATACATAACAATAAAGTAATATATTATGATAAGATTAGAAGTTTCTGTGATCATAGTTATTATGAAAACAAAATTAAAATTTTCCAAGTCTGGATATTTTTACATAAAATAAAATGTAATACTATTTTAGGTTTATATAAAATAATATTCATAGCCTGTTTCATTACCTGTATAACAATCTAAGACACTAGCTTATAAAACAAAAATGTTAACACATTTTTAGCAACCCTATTTAACTTTTTAAATTTTAATTCAATCTATCCAATAAGGGCAAGAGTAAAATATTAGAAAACAATGGAATGAAGGGATTTTGTTATCAAAAGTTTGGATATAAAGGAAAGTTTACAAATAATTATGAAACTGACTTTAACGTTTGATGGAGGTCAAGTATAATGCAATTGTTAGTAGCGATAAGACTCAGAATTAATTTCAAACTTGATTTTAGTTTACAGTTTTTCTGCATCTATTCATAAAAATAATCTAAGTAAGCAGGAAATATATAAGTAAAAATGTTTTATGACCAAAAATGAATTCTCTACTATTTTGATATTTGATATCAAAAATGAATTAATTTTTGATATCATTGGCTATTATCATAAACTACTAATAACAAATATTATTTATCATTTAAAACTTTAAAATGCCTTAACAATTACCAATGGATTCTTGGAAATTTTGTTATGAATCAAAAAGTCTTCGTCTAACCTTTGGAACATGCCCTGCAAGTTTGTCACATTGGTTAAGATTCTTCCTATTATAAAATAGATAACTGACCAGATCTGTCACCCAAGCCACATTCCAAGATGAGCTGCCGCTGTTTGATGGTGAACTGGCGGATGAGAAATCGGCTGATAACGACATACGCCTCCTTCCGTACTGCATCTTTTATGTCTTTCATCCGAGTCAGAATGGAAGCCAGAGTCATTTTGTTGACGGCAATCTTCTGTATGATTGCTCGCCGCACTTCATGACTGGGATCATGGGTCATGTGGTAGATGAATGCTACAGAAACAGACAAACTTTCTTGAGTAACACTACAAATCTCCAGGTTGTACTTAGTAATACATTACATTATAACCAAACCAGTTTGTCATAAACGTACATAACATTGTTCATTTGACAGATACTAACATCTAGTGTCTAAATTATTACCTATTTCATTATATATTATTGTATTAGTATCTCTTGCTTTTAGATTTCTAGTTATAGTTAGAGCTTAGTTCATATATTCACAAAAGGGTCATTAAATAACCGATCGACAAACAATAGACAATAGACAAACTTTTTTATTAGCATATTCATCAAGAACAGTAATAGAGTCAGAACCAGATTATTGTAAATAAAACTCAAAAGTAGATCAAAAATATTTTATTATAAAATTACATCTCTCCTCTACTTTTCAACATAATTTCCATATAAATGTCATCACTTATAATATATATGCACTAACTTAGTAATACATTCTGCATACAAATGTGCCTCCTGTGCCTTGAGTAAGCTGTAGACTGCATCTTAGATGGCCCCACACCTTTGATTGTTCTTTGGTCTCAATGTTTAAGTGCTTAACCCATGTTTCACCACCATTAAAATTTTGTTGAGGAATGATTGTTCTACTTACTTGCAAACGAGAAAATCAAGTGCAAAGATCATTCACTGGGTTCTGTGAATTCCCAACAGAATTTTCAGAACTCGTCATTTACGTAACATTTGATCGCCTAAACTTTCTGTCACTGTCTCAAGAAATTTGCAGGAATTTGTCACAAGAGTACAGACTAACACAGCAATGGTTGTTCTTTTCCCTCCACTTTTTTCCATACAATGAACAAATGGAGGTTACCTTCCTAATGATTCTTGTCTATTTTGGTGATTAAACATAAATGTATATTTTAAAATCATTACAAACGTCTTAACATTCTTACTCAAAATTTGCAAATCAAAACTACATCCTGACAAGCTAACCCAAAATTTCTTTACAAGCACAAAAAAATATTACAAATACTTTGTAAAACAACCTGTAAATCCAGCAAATGTCATTAACCTACTGTTTGTAAACACTGTCTGAAAGTGCACTGATGGTAATCTTACATTAAGTATATTTTGGTCATTTTAGATTAAATGTAGAACATTTCATTATGAATTGTGTTATTCTTCTTATTTTGATTGAATATATTATACTTCTGTTGTTTTGAAATAATTTTTTGTTCAATTATAAACTTTTAAAACTTTGGGCATATAATTAAAAAAAATACAAATAGGCTATACAAAAAGGTACTATATGTGTTATGTTATAAAATATATTAAATCTTTTTTGTTTCCAAAGATTAATTATTTTGTGTGAATTGTAAAAAGACAACACAATGACTTTTTTAGGGAATTTATTTTAGTATTTGGCAATAAGTGTTAGTTTCCAGATATACAAATTAATATATTTGTTTGTTGTATACATTTAGTATTTACTGTAAGAAATTATTATTGTGGACAACAAAAACAGACGATATGAGGACCATTGTAATATTTATAATGTGTAGATATATGTAGTAGTAAAATTACTAAGGATTGTTGTTTTTATAATGTAATGTCTAAGTAAAAGAGCATATATCATGTTTTGTACAGTAAACTTTTCTGTTTCTATTCTGTTACTATAACATTACAAATAAAAATAGAAAAATATGTGTTTCTACATGAAATAGCCGATTTTAGTATCTAGGGCCAAAACGCACCATGAACATATGCACTGACCCAGGAAAAATTAAAAATATCTTAGTTAAACAGTTTTTCATTAATTAATTTATTTACATGTTAAGTTATAAATAAATCAACAAGCTTATACTTCGGTAATATATATTTTTTATCTATTTAAGTTTTTTCGCGGTAAACAAAATTCATGGCTTAAGCATGGTTTTGCGGTTGGGTGGGAATGCTGGATGGTGGCTCCATTATGTGAAAGATCTACCTTCTTAATTGTTTTATTTTTATTGTTGTGTCAAATTACATATAGTTTATCACATTGTTTAAAAATTGTTATGTATTTAAGAGTCTGTTATCATATGTCTGCTGTTGAGCTGTTATTGTTGAAATTGTTTGTTAGATCTTATATATTTTGTTGCATTCGTTACTGTTGTATACATTTTATATTAAATCCTGTTTTTTAAACTTCTATTGAACTTAGTGAACCTTAGATTTGTTAAATTTACTACCATCTGAATATTGATTTATCGCATTATTAATAATTGTTATTTATCTTTACAATGAATTTTACTATTAAATGTCTCCTGCCAAGCTAGTTGTTGAAAATGGTTGTTAATTAACAATAAATTTGTTACAGTTTGATTCATTTTTGTATTTAATCATGTATTACTGACATATATTTTAAATTTGCCTAAGTAGTCCTTATTTGTTAAGCGTTCTACTATTAATTGTTTTTTTTATTTATGTAATGATTTATTTATTTATAATATCTAAAAATGTTGAAACATGTTATTTATTTAAATTGAAGTCCACCCTCTGCCAAAAGATGACTGAATAGGCTTTGAAAATACTTTGACAACTGTAGTATATAATGACAATGTATTAAAAAGGAAATTGTTTTTCTCTTCGACATGTGCTTTTTATAGCACATGGAATTGTATTTTTTGTGAACTATTTGGAAAATAATGTTTTTTGTGAACTGTGAACTAGTCAGAATTGATCGGAGAGAACTACGAGTGCACTCAGGTTTAAAATGTAAAGGTTATGTCTTTAATGTCATGTATTTCTATGTTTATCTGTGTTACAATTTTAGTTTATGATGAATTGTTAAGATGAAAGACATTAAGATGCCACTGAGCTGGGGAAAAATGTAATTGGCTATGAGAATTTGAACCGGCATAAGGTAAAAAAATTAAGGAAATGAAGTACAGTAGGACCTTGATATATCGAACCTCAATATATCGAATTCCTCGATAAATCGAAGTTTTTGTCATTCCCCTTGAATGTCCCATTTACTTCAATGCTAATTTTACCTCTACATATCGAAGATTTCAAGTAAAATAACCTCAATATATCGAATTTTTCACCAATAATTTTGCCTATTTTTTACCTCTATATATTTTTTCTTATAATTACCTCAACATATCGAAGTTTCAGTTTATCAACGAAACGAACTTTAGTACTGTATTGTCGTGTTGTGCAATCGAACAACCATCAAAGTAGAGTAGGTACCGTATTTTTCATGTCGAGACTTGAAAACCCCCACCACCGACACTCCTTTGTTTTCTGTAGACGCCAGTGGTGGATCACCACTCCACTCTCAGTTTAATTTGGACGTTACCGCGATTTAGTGCGAGTTGAGGTTATCTTAGTGAATTATTGTGCGTGGCAGATTTTCAACTGTGACACTGTTTTGTTTAAAAGTGCGATGGCAAAAAACGGAAAAACTCTATCTTATCAAGATAAAGTTAAACTTATAGAGACTGTGGATGCCGGGAATAAGAAAAAAAGTGACATTGCAAAGGAGTTTGGTATACCAGCGAATACTCTCTCGACCATATTGAAAAACAGAGAAAAAATATGAACGCCAAGGAACTTCGTGCAAGAGAATAAAAGGACCCGAATTCAAGGACGTAGATGAAAAGTGTTTATCAGTGGTTAAAACAGTGCCGTGATAAAACCTTCCTGTAAGTGGCCCAATTTTAAAAGAAAAAGCAGCACACAGTTTGCTGCGCAATTAAATAAACCTGACTTTCGAGCAAGCAACGGTTGGCTCCAAAACTTTAAAAAAAGAAATGAAGTGATTTTCAAGAAGGTGACTGGCGAAAGTGCGAGTGTCGATGACAATGTTTGCACAGAATGGTCGCAAAAAACTGCCTGATCTTGTCAAGGGATACAAAACCTGACGATATTTTTAATGCCGACGAAACAGGTCTTTTTTATCAGTGTCTTCCTGACAAAACTTTAACTTTTAAAGGTGACACTGTTGCCACGGAGGTAAGAATAGTAAACAAAGAGTTACATTGCTGCTTGGAACAAATCAAATTGGCACCGTGAAGCTTAAAACCATTGATGATAGGAAAATCTAAAAATCCAAGGTGTTTCAAAGGGGTTCAAAGCTTTCCAATGGACTACACATCAAACAAAAAACTCATGGATGAACTCAGGGGTTTTTGAGAAATGGCTAACGGACTTGGACAGACAAATGAAGAAAAAAAAGAAGAAAAAAATACTCTTGTTTATTGACAACGCTACTGCTCACGGTGACATCCAAAAATGAAAAACGTAAAAAATCGAGTTCTTTACCTCCAAACACCACATCCAAGCTACAGCCATTGGATCAAGGAATAATTAAAAACTTTAAAGTTCATTACCGGAAGGAAGTTGTACGCCTCTTCCTTCGTGACCTCGAGGACAAGAACCCTACAAAAATAAGCATACTTGATGTAATGTGGATGGCTTCTAAGGCGTGGAACAATGTTACCGAAAATACTATAAAGAACTGCTTCAAGAAAAGTGGCTTTAAACAGCAAGTTGACGAAGAAGAGGAAAGTGTTGTAGAAGACTGTTCAATTGTTGAAACGGATAACGGTGAACTTGCTAGTCCTGTACTGTGGAGACAAGTGACTCAGGCCCTTACTTTTGGAAGGGCTGTCTTTCGAAGACTTTGTGGCCGTCGATGACGAGCTTGCTACTTGCGGCCAATTAAGCGATGCAGACATTATTGCATCCGTTTCCAAGGACACGAGTGTAGAAGACAGTGTAGTCGCGAGGACGGCG
Source organism: Homalodisca vitripennis (assembly GCF_021130785.1). Taxonomy (NCBI): domain Eukaryota; kingdom Metazoa; phylum Arthropoda; class Insecta; order Hemiptera; family Cicadellidae; genus Homalodisca; species Homalodisca vitripennis. Next base: position 126,533,146 of record NC_060208.1, on the reverse strand, counting down.
AGGGATGATGACGACAACGAAGTCGAAAACGCCTGACCCCCACCCTTCGCGATGCCCGGTGTGCCATCAACACGTTGCGAAGTTTCCTCCAAAAGAAGACGTCTATGGATGACAAAATAATCCAGTCTTTATCCATTTTAGACTACGCGTTGGACAAAGTGACTTTCACAGGTAGACAAACTACAATTTCAGATTTTTTTTAACAACAGTAAATAAGTTTTGCAAACTCTTTATAACATGTACGTAAAGCCTACATTACAGTAGCATTTTAAACATTTAAAATACAGTACAGTAGAACCATATTTCAGACTTGTCTATTTATACGTTACAAACATAACTTTTTAAGGACGTTACAGTATTTCATATTCATATTTATGTAATAATATTACTCTATACGTTTAGTTAAAAAATAAATAAATTTAAATTGATGTATGGTGTACTTGTTATAATTTCTTATTCACATTTCCCGATAAAAGTAATGTACGATTCTTAATTGTACTGTATTATTGTAGTGGGTGTGGACCTCTATATATCGAAGTCTGCCCAAACAGCCTTGATATATCGAACCTCATTATATCGAAATTCTTGATATATCGAAGTTTTGTAAATCCCCTTGAGGTTCGATATATCAAGGTCCTTACTGTACTTAAATAAAAGTAAGTATTTAATTAATAAAAAGAAATAATTTTGTTCTAAATAAAAATACAATCAATGAAAAAAATTAAACAAATAGTAATGTTTTAAATAATTGCTTTTAAATATTATTTAAAATATTGAAAATCTACAATTATATATATATATTTACTGGCATAACCATTTATAAGGGTTAACAATATTAATTTAAATTGACTAAAGGTAACAAGCAATGTCAATTGATGTTCATATCTACAAAAGTATTCAACAGATTCGCAATAAGTTAGGCGAAAATCAAATAGCTTGCAGTCTAGATTCTATGAAGATGATAAGACATTTTATTTATCCTTCAGCATGTTAAATACATTGCAATAGATATTGTCATTTAGTTTAAACAGTCATTCTCAGTTTTTATCCTTAGGTATATTCAAGGATTAGAAAGTAGATATAATACAAGTACTAATATTCAGATTAAATGTTGTACAACTTTTACAACTTCTTACTACTTAATAGGCTACAACTTCATATCATATCTTTTATGGCTTTATAATATTCATCTAATTTATAGAATGGATTTCTGGATAGCCAGTCATATAACACTACTGAAAACTTTTTCTCTGCTAGGTTTTGCCATGAAGCAGGTAGACTATTGTAAATTTTTAAGCCTTGATACTTATGGTAATTCATGGTTCTAGTTAACCTATACCTTGGTAATTCAAGCTTATTACTATTTCTGGTATCATGGTAATGCGTCATGTTTCTTAAAAGGTATTTGTTAAAATCTTTCTTAACTAAAAGTAAAATGTCAAATATATACAAATTTACAATGGTTAAAATACTGGTTTTTACAAAAAGTGGTCTACAATGAGTTAATGGCTTAGAGCCAGTTAATATTCTTACTGCTTTTTTCTGCAGGATTAACATCTTCTCTATGCCTACCCCATTCCCCCATACCACTAAACCATACCTTATAATACTTTCAAAAAATGAGTAGTAGGCCATTTGTACATAACTGGTAGTTACATGATTCCTTAAATTAGCTAGTAAAAATATTACTCTAGACAATTTTTTACATACACTATCAATGTGACATTTCCATGAAAGTTTAGAATCAATATTTATTCCTAACAAGGATTATTAACATCATGTTTTATATTTACAGATCTTAAAGAAACAAGTAACTTTTGAGTTTTATCTTTGTTTAATCGAAGGCCATTGATTTCAAACCAAGAGGTTGCCTCCAACAAAGTGCCCTCAGACAACAAATTAAGCTGTTCCATATTTTTATGTACATTAAGGAAAGAGGTATCATCAGCGTAAATTGTGGTAAAGTTTAACAGATTGAAACTTAAGTCATTTATTAAAATTAAGAATAGTAATGGCCCCAAAACCGACCCTTGAGGGACTCCAATATTTATTTCAACAATCTTGGATCTCTTTCCTCCTATCTCAACTAATTGTTTACGATCTTTGAGATAAGATTCCAAGACAGCTAGGTTTGTACCATGAAAACCGTAAAATTGCAATTTTGCCAACAATACATCATGCTGCACAGTATCAAAGGCTTTGCTAAGATCACATAAAGTGACCTGAGCTGCACAACCACCTTCTAAAGTTAATAAAATTTGTTCCACAAGAGTATCTATGGCCTGTACAGTTGATCTTCTAGTGCAGTAGCCAAATTGACTGTCACTAAATAGATTATGGGATTCAAAATAGTGACAGATCTGAATCTTGAGCACTTTCTCATAAATTTTAGCCAACACTGGTATACATGAGATCGGACGATAACTACTTGGTTTGATAGGATCCCCTTTTTTGAAAATGGGCACCACTCTACTTAACGTTAAAAAATCAGGAAATGTACCTTCTATAATATTACGATTTATACAATATGTTAGAGGCTCCAATATTTCCAAAACAACTTCTTTTAAAAGATCACTGGACATACCATAAACATCTCTCGTTGATGAACTTTAAAGAGATATAATTATATTATACACCTCATTCAAAGACACTGTACAAAAAGTAAAATTAAAAAATGACTTCATTGTAGTGCATGATCCAAGACACCTCACTGCTGAACTGGGAGAAGCATTCATTTTAGAACTGATTTCTTCCACTGAGGTTTTACAAAAACTGTTGAACTCATCTGGTTGGATATTTGGTTTTTTATTGGTTGAAGAAGTCTTCCCTGCTGCTCTGTTGATGATGGTCCATGCAGCTTTACATTTGTTTGAAGAACTTTCAATTAATTCCTCATTTTTCGCCCTCTTAGCTTCCTTCAAAGCAGATCTATAATGGCCCCTCAAATTCTTCAACAGAGTTAAAAGCTGATCATTTCCTTGTTTTCTGCACAAGTCTTTACACAGTAAAATATTGTTCTTCATAATAGCAAGCTGTGGTGTATACCAATTCAAAGTTGGCTTACTTTTTTTTGTTAAGCTCCTGATTAGACTTACACACCTTTTTTTGGAAAGACTTTTCAAATAAAACCAAAAATGTATTGAAAAATTTTTCAAAACAAATACAGGCAGACTCATTCTGTTGCAAAGTTGCCATAAAATCTTCATTCGCCAACATTTTTCTAAACTTCACTATTTTACTTTTTGTTATTGGCCTAAACACAACCTGCGTTTGATTTTTTACCAAACCATTAGTGGACATACACAAACTATCTAAATATATTTCTAAATACAGAGCATCATGGTCAGATAAATCTGGTCTCAGAATCTCACACTTATAATTTGTGCAATGAATAAACAGCAACATACCACTGAGTGTGGTAAGTTCGTATTCACCAAGATCTGCATATGAATTAGTCTAAATGTCCCATGTTCATTTGGTCAAGGCCGATGCTTATAAGCGGATGGAGGGGCATTTTTGTAAAAACCCCACTTTTTACCACTATATTTTTAACCATCGCAATAATTTCTTTTATATTTTTATGTACAAAGTGAAATAAGAAAATTTAAAACAAAAATTACTAAATATTTATTTTACAGTTAAGAAAACTCTATTTTTTACGGAAAATTGGAAATAGCTATTTTTATATAAATATCTTAATTACTTTTATATGGCTACTATTTATTCAAAACAAAAAGTGGTGGTTGAATACAATGGTTTCATGCTATTATTTTAACCAATTCAAATACTGTTTGATGTCAACACAATATGTGTGATCAGTCGATAATAAAAAATGAAATTATTCCAAAGATATGATATATTGTTGAAGATACAGAACAATTAGAAACAAGTTTTACATATGTCTTTAGATAGAATAGTGTTAGTGGAACTATGGTTTTGTAATTATGAACTATGAAGTAAACTACAAATATCGTAGTTGTGTACACATACTTTTACTTCATATAATAAACTTAAACTGCATATAAGAAGAAGAACAAGTTTAGCTCAATTTACAATTTTTACAGGAAAGCAAAAACATACTTTACAAACCTTTTTGTATTAGTTATAGATCGAAATCTAATGTTTATCTCAAGTAACAGTTTATTATTTATTAAGTTATTGAGATTTTCATCAATGAATCCTTCATTCTCAACAATTAATTCACAAAAATAGCAGGACTAAACATGTCCCCCAAAACTGATGGACTGAACATGTTGTACCCCTGATGTTTGATGTTTCATTGTTAATTTAGACTATTTGTTTCTAGGTACAGCTTCTAGTAAATTTTATTAATTCTTGTAATAATCTTATACGATCTCTGTTGTAATACTCTTCATAATACTTTATTTTGTAGCATAAATATAATACAAGTATATAAATATGTTGAGTGGAAACCATGACTCTAAACTGTTGGAGTATAATTTAACAAGGAGAGTAAACAAACCTTGGATTATGTCACATTTAGGATCGTTGGGGCTCTGAAGGCGATGGAGAGCATACACAGCTTGGGTCCTGACACTTGACATAGAATCCTGGACAGAGAATTACAGCAAATTAAAGCTTCTCTACATTAGTCATGAAAATGTTAAAATCATGCCTGGATAAACATTAGTTACATTAAATATTTATGCTGATTTAGATAAAAAAAAACCCATGCACTGAAAAACAACTGGAATTAGACATACATAGATCCATGAGAAAACATTGTTTGTCGCCAAACTTTGGTCCAATATAATACATTGAAGTTCAATACCATACCACTTTTGGTTGTGTTTCATGAAATGTTCATATTGATTTACATCAAATTTCACAGATTCTTCAGACATCCATGATAGTGATGTGGAGAAATGCTCCTATCTCTCTATTGACTTCGCTCTCATGGCTTGATGAGGCTCACCAACTTTTACGCCAATACAATACTTTGTTAAATCAATGCATTCATAAATTACATAAAAAACCTTTGCTCAAATTGGCCTTAACAATGAAATTGACTTTACCAATATATAGAACATCAATACCAATATTCCTAAAGATGCATTAGGAATTGTGGCCATAATCCTGATTAGATAGAGAATTTTTAATCAAACACATTAAAAAAAACTAGATTATATATTAACCTAAAACCAATCAGTTAAAACAATGCTCCAGATCTTTTGAACTTGTAAGGCTAAAAATTGAATGTACAAAATTATCTGAGATTTACTGCAAACTGACCCCTTGTGATCGTAAATTGCATGCTTGCGTAAACTGATTTGTTGAATTCAATGCACTTTATATTACTGCTGCTTGTAAAGTCGATCAGACTCACCTGCATTCTCATCAACATGTTCACTGCAATCTTGTTGTAAGTTGCCTCGAGAACAGTGGCATCATGCCCCATGTTGTCTAGCAACCGGTTCATAAGCTGGCAGATGCGTAACCGGACCAGTTGTATATCACTGTCATGACTCTGCAACAATAATACCATACTGTATTATATATCACATCTATCGGTCTTCAGCTGAAACAGCACCAACTATTGCTAAGCAGACATGTTAAGGTCAACTTAGAATACATACACGTTAAGGACCAAATAATTATATTGTCAATGTTTTATGTTAATCCTAAATTATCTATATCAATGACAAAACGATGACATTTGCGATCAGGATGCCACAGATGTGGTCAAAATTTATATCTCGCTCAACTCGGATGGAGTCTCATATGGGTCTTCTCAGTACATCGGGCCACGCATAATGGCTGGCTGTGTACTGCGTCATCCCACGGCGCTTGTTAACCATGTATATAATTTTTACTCAAATTTAAATAGCAGTACTTGATGTATGGCTCTTTAAATTACTGAAATCTAAATTAAATTCTCAAATAATTTACAGTTTATTAGCTTCAAGGTTGAAATTTTATTAATTGGTTATTTATTATTTACTTTACAATCAATTAAGCAATATGCAAAGTTATAGATCTGTTTTAAAAGTATTTTTATTTGCAGAATAAAAATACAATCCGTATTTTATTAACAAAATACTATCTTGTTTCCTACTTTAAGCATCGTATCCACCAAATGCACTATAGTAGGGGAGCCCGGGATGCTAAATTTGCAGTGACTAAAGCGTCATGGGAGCCTATAGGATTGTGAAGATTAAATCTTAAAACGGAAAAAGTTTATGTTAAATTTTTTATTTCAGTGTGGAGGAAAGCGTGGACAAATTTTTTTTAAAAATGTAAAAAAACATTCACATGGAAACACTTGAGCGCGTCAGACATTCGTAGTGTATACGCGCTATGTCTAAACTCAAAAAAGTATCCTATTTAAATGACTGACGATTTGGACGTGATCGAAAGTCATGACAGATTTGTGAAAATGTAAAAAAAAAATGCGGCCTTGAAATACTCGAGCGCGTCAGATATTTATACAGGCGGTTCAATTCGATGTCCTGACCGTTCTAAATGATAATCTGACAATAATGTGGAGGAATATTGTTCATCTGACCATTTGAAAAAATTTTGTTTGTTTTTTTAACACGTTTCTTTTCCACAAAATAGCCATTTCACACTTATATCACTCATTATTGTAATGTATATAAAAATTATTGTATTAAACAATCAAACAAATAAATAAAAACGTTGAACTACTACAAAAACACGTTGTTATTGTGATCAGCTGAGATGGCATTATGGCGGCAGATGGTAGTGTGCGGATGGTGCGAGAGAGTGAAAGACGGAAGTGAGAAGGAAAGAGAGGTGCGGAGTGGGAAATATACAGTTCTCAGCAGCTGTACGCTCCACCCTTTATTTATGGTTTTAGCTACCTCACCCCATGAAAATCGTCAGATTATATTTTTTCCGTAATCCTTATAAGATTTCCTTCAAAAAGTTCAATCGCGCTTGAGTATTTCGAGGTAACATATTTTTTTACACCTTTGTGACTTTCCTATTTCCTTATACCACGCTTAAATCGTCAGATTATTGAAATCTACACTGTTCTACATGTACTTAACTTACCTTGTATTTATCTGACGCGCACGAGTTTTTCTGAGGATCGATTTTTTTTACTAGTCTGACGGTCTGCCCTCAACGCAGACGCCTATATTAAAGGTTCATATGTGCTAGGGGTACATTACAGGGGTCCCCATATAATTTTCTGACGCGCTCTAGTAACACGAAAAATCCCTGCTTGGGCTCCCCTATTACTAGTATTTTAATAAATAGATAGTATACACTATGGCAGCTACAGTGACACTGACAGTCTGATAAAAAGTATTAGTGAACAATGTGTACTACAGTATATGCAGCAAATAGAGAAATATTAATTAAGTAATTTATTTGGCTCAGAAGTTGCAGCACTTTCCAGCCACAAGTGGACAATGTTTGAATTTAAAAACTATGAAATATAGTTGGCCACATTTAGTGGCCTGGCGAGCTGAACGGCAAAACAGCGAGGGCCACTAGGCGTGGCCAGCTGAACTGTGATACAGGACATGGTTATAAAACACTGACTTGAGGCAGAGAGCATCCCATGACCACATTTGTGGCCTGGCGATAGACAATAGACAATAGACATTTTTCTTTATTTCACATATTCATAGAGAACAGTACAATGCGTCAATACATGAGATAGTTAAAGAATGTTAATAGTTGAGAGTTACAGGATTTAAAAATTCTTGAATAGAGTAGAAAGGTCGCTCCTGGAGCCAGACTGTGAGATGTTTCTTGAGGTGGCGTTCTGGTTTTTCTCTGAGGTGGACTGGTAGTTGATTGTAGAGCAAGGCTCCCTTATAGGAAGGCTTGCTTGTAAAGAGTGTTAGATGGTGAGGCGGCAGAGCAAAATCTGAAGCATGGCGTGTATTTTGGTTGTGTATGTCTCTTTGTCGGGTTTGATTGGTGAGAACAGCATGCATGATTGCCTCTTGCATGTAGAGCGCTGGGGCCGTCAGGATCTTGAGTTCCTTGAAGGCATCACGACAGCTTTCGAGGTAGTTTAGGCCTGCTAGACATCTTATTGCCCTTTTTTGAAGTTTTAGGATTCTTTGCAGGTTGGTAGCAGATGTTCCGCCCCAGGTCACAATTCCGTACCTGAGATGAGATTCAAATAGTGCATAATAGGCTATCTTTGCAGTTTCCAGATTGCTTGTGTGTTTTACCATTCTTATTACATAAGTGCTTGAAGAGAGTTTTTTACAAAGTAATTCTATGTGTGCTTTCCATGTGAGCTTTGAATCCATTGTAATGCCCAGGTATTTGACTGTATCCTGAGCTGCAGTTTCAGGGATTGGTAGAGGTAATTCTTTGTTTTTTGTGGTGAAAATTAGCTGTATTGTTTTTTTCTCATTAAGAGCAAGGTCATTTCTTAGGCAATATTGTTTTGTGTAACTAAAAGCAGTGTCAGTAGTTCTTTTCAGGGTTTGAATGGATTTATTTGCTGTGGTGAGGACTGTGTCATCTGCATACATTGTTGTTTCACAGTATTCCTTTAGGTAGTCTGGAAGATCGTTTGTTAGGAGGAGAAACAGTACCGGCCCCAGTACTGACCCTTGTGGTACTCCTCTGGCAATGCTTGTAATGTCAGAATAGAATTTTTTTCGCTTGTTTTGTTCTTCATGCTCAATTTCAACTATTTGCTTTCTGTCACTTAGGTAACTATGGAACCATTCTCCCGTCTTCCCATTTATCCCTAGGGACTTCATTTTGTTAAGGAGATGGTCATGGTTAAGGCAGTCGAATGCCTTACTGAAGTCAAGAAACAGGCTAGTGACTGCATGTCCGTTGTCGAGTTGGTCAATGATGTACTCCGTTAACTGTATTAGAGCAGTAGTTGTTGACCGTCCCTTTAGGAATCCATGTTGCTGGTTGGTCATTAGATTGTTTTGTTCTAGGTAGGATAATAGCCTATCTAAGACAATTTTCTCGTAGATTTTTGAAAAGGTTGATATCAGGGAGATCGGTCTGTAGTTCATTAAGTCATTCGTTGATCCACTTTTATGTTTCGGGTAGACCTTGGCTATTTTTAGCATAGTGGGGAATATTCCTTGTTGAAGCGATTTATTTATTAGAGCAGTCAAGGGTTTAGTGAGTTCATGTTTGCAGGTTTTGATGAGTTTAGCCGAGATCTCGTCTATACCCGAGGATGTTTTGGGTTTTAGGGAGTTTATGGCTTTTATAACGTCAGTCTCTGTTGCTGGTCGTAGATTTAGGTTGCTATTTGTCATGTTGGGTGGATTGTAGATATTAAGTAGCCCATTGTTTAGGTTGTTTGGTTTTAGTGTCCTTTCTGCGACTGTGGCAAAGAAGGAGTTGAAGGTGTTTGCTACTTTTTTGGGATCTTGCAGTACTTTCCCGTCTGTGACAATTTGCCATTTACTGAGATTTGGCCTGTTGTTTTTTCTTTCGTTGTTTATTATTTGCCACAGTGCTTTTGATTTATTGTCGGCCTGAGAGATGTGGTCTGATGTTTGTTGTTTTTTTTAGCGTCTTGAGCTTCATGTCATATTCCTTTTTTCTCCGTGCTGATTCAGCTTTGTCTTCAGGTTTTCCAGTACAAAGTTCCTTGTTTAAGGCTTCTATATACGAATTTTTTAAGGTGGTGCATTCATTGTCCCAGCAAGTTGTTTTCTTTCGGCGAGTGATTGCTACACTTTTGACTGGGCAGCTGCTGTTTAGGACGGTTTGTATGATGAGGTGGAAATTTGTATATGCTTGATTTGCATCTTCCGTATTGTATATACTATTCCACTCGTGTGTTTTGAGCGTATCCTTTATGAGAGTCATGGTTTTCTTGTTAAAAATGCGTTTTCTCTCAGTTACAGTTCTGCTATATTTTCCTGCTGTCAGATGTAGTGTGGCCAGTTGGGATGTATGGTCCGAAAGGCCAGAGAGAACGACTGAAGCTTGAATGGCTTGGGGGTCGATATTCGTGCATATCCAGTCAATAGAGGTCTCTGTGTCTTTAGTGAGTCTGGTGGGGGGCAGGCTGTCTTTTGAGGTCAAATGATGTTAAAAATTCGTTAAGCTTCATGTTGTTACTGTCGTTTGCTCGGTTCCCCAGATTGTCAACATTTATATCCCCGACAATGACCATTGGTTTGGTTGTTTGCATGGCGCTTTCCAGCTGGTCCGTTAGAATGTCAATTGATTGCTCAATGTTTGATGTCGGGGGCCTATAAGTGCCAAGTACTTGGATTACTTCTTTGTTGATTTTTATCTCGAAAAAAGCTGTTTCACACACTAGCTCTGACTCTTCATTACTAGTTCTTATTAGTTTGATGGTCTTTTCTAATTCGTTCTTTACATATCCTGCGACCCCTCCTTTCTTATGTAACTTCCTGCAGAAGCCTCCTATCAGAGTATAGCCATCAATCCGTGTATTTTCTAAGCTGTCTTGTGTGAGCCCGTGTTCTGTTAGTATTAAAAGGTCAGGTCTGTGATTGGCGAGGAAATGTGACAGTCTGTTTGTTTTACCAGCGAGCCAATTTATGTTTTGGTGGGCAATTTTTATTATATTTTGCTGAGATGGCTTGCTTTTTTTATTAAGTTTGAGTTCAGAAAAATTCTGAACCTTTTCCTCTTCCGCTGAGTCATCTCTAAAAAATGTTGAGTCTCTGGAGAAGTTTGTCTAGGGAGTGGTGATTTCATGGGTTGGTCAGATTGTGAGACCAGTTCCAGATTGTCATTGAGTTGTCCAGTCAAGGTTGGGGGGACTTCCCCAGCAGTGTTTTGGTTCAGTTTTTTAGACAGGGTTTGGCTGGCTCCCTCAGTACAGTTAAAGTTAGTCATGCTCAAGCTATGTCCAGTGGTTAAAATATTACCTCTTTTACTATACTTGTCAAGATGTTTGGTGAGGAACTCCTCGTATGTTTCCCCCTCACTAAGTACTTGTGCAGTACATGGAGGAGACATTTTTCCCATGCCCTGAGTTTTCGTTACAAGTGAGTGAGCGAGATTGTCATTCACAGGAGTTGGGGATGGTTCTGGGAGGTGGCTATTCTGTTTAGAACGTTGGATGTTTTTAGGTAATTGAAATTCCTGGATGTTAGCTTTTTCAGTGGCTTTTGCCATTTGGAGGGAGACGCTAAACTTGTTTGTCTTCTTAATCTATTTTTGGCTCATTCCTGTTGTTGATGAAGGGTTTTGTTTTTTCAGTGGTGTAGTCCGCATATGTTTCAGTTTTTTTCTGCAGGTTTGACTGACTCCTGGCGTTATGGGTAGGCTTGCATCTGTCGTGGGTAGGGGAATAGAGGACTCTGCCTCTGTTGTCCTTGTATATAAAATCAGTTTTTGGTTGCAGGTTTGACTGGCTCCTGAGGTCGGGGGTGAACTTTGTTCTGTCGAGGGTGTGGTCAATATGTTTTCTAGTTTTTTACTACAAGTTTGATTGACTCCTAGTGTAGTTTGATGCGTGGTGGGCATATTCAAAGTGTTATTTATTTTTTGGCAGCAGGCACTTGAAGCTAAAGTTTTAATAGTTAGCTCCATTTGAGCAAGCTTTGAATTCATCTCTGATATTCCCAGAAGTACAGTGGTTTGATTTGCCTCAAACACTTGGCCATCTTTTGTGGGAGATGACGTCTGAGTAGCCGAGTCCTTACAGATTGTAGCCGTTATTTCTATGTTTTGGATTTTTTCCTGCAGTCTAGTGTTGGTTTTTTCTAGTTCTGCTATTCGTTTTGCATAATTATTAATCATTTGACCCAATTTAAGATCGTGGTCCTCAGAGGAATTCTGGACCTCTATGCGGAATTTCTTTTCTTTATCAAGTTGGGCTTGAACATCTGCATTTAATTGTAGAAGATTTTCAATTTTGGTTAAATATTTACTCATATTGTTTTCCACCTCTTCCATTTTTCCCTCCATACTAATTAGTTTATTTTGAAGCTCTAGTTTCTCTACTTTTAAAAGTTCGTTTTCAGCTACTAATGCTGATCCTATTTTGGCAGCCATTTGAAGATCATCCTCTCGACTGTTAGAGCTTTGACCATATGAACGGCAAAACAGCGAGGGCCAATAGGCATGGCCAGCCGAGCTGAGAGACAGGACATGGTTATAAAACACTAACTTGAGGCAGAGAACATCCCATGACCACATTTGCGGCCTGGCGATATGAACGGCAAAACAGCGAGGGCCAATAGGCATGGCCAGCCGAGCTGAGAGACAGGACATGGTTATAAAACACTAACTTGAGGCAGAGAACATCCCATGACCACATTTGCGGCCTGACGATATGAACGGCAAAACAGCGAGGGCCACTAGGCATGGACAGCCGAGCTGAGAGACAGGACATGGTTATAAAACACTGACTTGAGGCAGAGAGCATCCCATGACCACATTTGTGGCCTAGCGATATGAGAGGACAATCATATGAATTTGATGCCAATCGCAAATGATTAACATTTTGTGTTGCGTCCACACAATTAATGTTATTATAGTTAGCATCATGTTCCTTGTTTATACAAGTCTGGTGTATATTGTAACCAGGTAAAATTGTATTTCTTTATTGTGTTAAACGTACATTATTTTAGATTGATAGTTCATACTTTTCGAATGCACATAAGATACCACTAAAATAACCTTAATAAATTGATAATTTAATTCTCATTCCTACAAAGACTTTACAACTAAAAAATCACATTAAATTAAAACAACTAGGGACAAACAATTTAAATGAAAAAATTGAACACAGTTAACTGTATGTAATTTAACCCACTGACTGCTCTAATATATTTCTTAAACACCAAGCTGTTTTTTTCTCAGTTTTCCAAGCTATTTTTCTAAAATTTGTAAAAAGTTGTTTTTTACTGCAAACCTAACTGTATTTGGTATCATTCTGTTCCCAATGAACAGTATAATACGATGATAATAAGTAACTAAAGTAAATAGTTTAATTTGAATTTTTATGGTGAGTGGGATTTTTTTGTTATTTGCATGTAAAAAAGGGGGAGGGGGTTGCCTAGGAAATATAGTATATTGATTGGCGTTAAAGGAACGAAAATAAACTTCAGATATCTGTTGAATGGCAGTCTGAGGGTTAAGTCTATCACAAGACCCATTGGTATATGAGAATTTCTAAACTTGCATAAAACCTCACAGGTGAGTATTCTTGGAATAAAAATAAAACATTTTCTTCTTAAAAACATGGGACTGAAAATATCTCCTTTTGTAAAGGTACAGACATCTACATTAACCCAGAAATATTACTGTTTAGTCTTATCAGCATGTGCAGGAATTTTTAACTTCAAGTTCAATTTTCTCAAAAATTATTTTTGAAAACAAAATAAGTATATTTACTATATTTTTTACTTTGGTTTTAAATTTTGCAATAAAAGAATAATTTTGTTAAATGTTCTTTAATTTTAATCTTTATTCTATATCTAGATTTTTGAGGTCAAAATTAAAGTTTGAGACACTACAAAATCAGTCTTATTTACTAAACTCCAAGAAAGATGTAGAATTTTTAAATCAATAAAAACACAACTTTTAAAAAGCCAGGTAACAAATTTAACAATTTTTCAATAAATAGAATTAATTGAATGAAGAAAATAATATTTATTGTGTAGCTTTGGTGTCCTGTAGCTTCTAAGGGAAGCATTCATGGACATAAGCATAGGAAAAAATTTAATATGACCTGTACAATATATGTCAATATATGCCTGTAATATGTCTAGTAAAGTTTACTTCAACATGGATCCAGAATAAGCTTGTATTTTGGAAATTTCTGTGTTATCAAACCCAATCACATCAGACCAGGACTTATACCTTCTTAACATCTTGGCTATAATCCAAGTTTCTCAAAAATACTAAATACTTTTAAAATCCCCCATATTCCCAGGCATTCCTCGTAAACTTGGATAAATAAAAGAAATAGCAAGAGGACTTCCTTTAGGAAAACTATATAGGCATCCTCTAATTCTGCTCAACATGCAATAAATTATTTGACACCTTTTATTGCTGGGTTTATTTTAGTTACACACAGCTTACCTACAGTTAATTAAACAAAGCATACCTCTTTAACAAAAGATTTAACATGCTGTAGTATTGAATGAAACATCATACTCTAAATATATTTTGCTAAAATACCACAACTTACATCAAAAATGAACTGAAATGTTCTTTCGAGTAGAGGGCAACTTTCCTCTTCTTTTAAACCAAAACTAAATGATACAGCAAAATCTGCAGCGAAATCTAGGGTTCTCTCCACACTAGCTGATTTTTCTTCATGCATGAGACAAGCCTCTAGGCAAAATTTGAAGTCTTCGAAGAAATCTTCAAAATCACTCTATAACAAATCACATATGAAAAATTAAATTCAAACATCCACTTAATTGTAAAATTTTACAACTAGATACAGGTTGTATACAAGATGATTTAAAAATCCCATTCTAATTTTTTAATACTTGCAAATTAAAACAAAAACTTGGAAATTTTCATAGATTAATGAAATCTACTTTTAATGTAACAACGATTTTTAAAGGATTCTTCTTCCCCTCCCTAACTCAAAATTTCCCTAATTCAAGTAAATAATTTGTTTCATTGACATCAAAGGTCCAATTTCAATTTGATATAAACAAACAAATCTAATACAACATTCGGAGAAAGATTAACTATGAGTAAAAAATGCTCACAGAAAATGCTCTGTTTCTAAAGTGCCATTATTTAATATTACAATTAATGAACAGAAAGGAGAGGGAATGGAAAAAGAAAAGGAAAAGACAAACAAAAAAGCGTTAATATCCTCTTTTGTTCCTCACAATGTATCTGTATTTCATGTTGTGTATGTCCAGGCTCTAAATTTTTTGTCTGAGAATGTGGATGTTTGTTTTTATCTGATCCAGCTATTGTAATAAAATAGAGTAGTTCAGAGTACACCCTGTTATACTTACCCCTACTTAGTTGGTCGTCCTCCCCCACCCAGAAACCCCGACTCCCCCAGTCCCCTATATCGATGGGCTAATTGAGAAATAACCTAGGTTCAAAAACAAGTCAATACTTTTTGTGCAATAGCCTATATTGTCAGTGCCTAAACATTTTTTCTGCAAATGAAACTATGTACTATATGTACTTTTAAAGATCTTTTAATTTTGACTGTACGAAGCATACTGTATATATATATATATATATATATATATATATATATATATATATAATTAGCAGATTCCAACAATCATTAAATTCCTTTAAACTTAAACGAATCATTACAAAATTTTTGTTGAAAAATAAAATATATAAATATAATGATGTTAAAAACCAGATTCACCAGGAACTTACAGTGTACATATTGACTCGATGATGTGCCATACTTAAAATTATTTTGGAAATTTAGTATAATTTTATTGTAGGATTAAATTAGTTTATATTTTGACGTGACAACGTCTTAAATTAGGTTGCGACTCGGAGTCACTCATGAAAAAGTGTAACGCCCGGTAACGTTACGATGCCCGTCCAGTGGGTCCGCCGCACGGGATCCGCACGGGATAAAGCAGATAACTGTGGGTCCGCCGCACGGGATAAAGCAGATAACTATGTTTATTCGTGAAAATGTGGAGTGCTTAGATTCGTCATTTACAACAACTACAACAATAAAGGTAAATAATTGTACACTGATATTTCATTATCGTAAACTATGATTGATTGATTAATTGTTAGATTGACACAAAAGTTGAGAAACTGAGTTTATAGGTTATGTCATACTATTGACAAATGTTGATAGTGTTAAGTAAATTATTAGTTTAAATCACTCTGCAATCAATCGTAATTCAGTCGATTGAGAAGAAACAGCGCGTATTGCTAGTCAAACATTTAAAATAACAAATTATAACCTCTAACCTGTCATAACAGTGCGACCAAACAAACGAACTAAACCGACCAATCACCACGCGCGGAGTTAGAATTTAACTGTGTTTAGCAAGAATTTCAAATTCCAATTTTAGTAAATGTTTTATTCAACTTTACCATTTACAATAACAAATTTTAATTAATTTCAAATTATGTACAATGTTTTAGTAAACAAAATATATTTCTATAATTAAAATTTGTGCAATTCTTATTTTCATTCAATTCCTTGTTCCTATTGTGCAATTTAATAATATTCATATCAATAAATATTCTACCGAGAAAAAGACGTTGTCACGTAAAATCTTCGCCCGTAAAACCGACTTTACAGGCAACCATAATGTTTTTTTTTTTTTCCCCCTGGGGCGGCCTACTGCCATGCACTTAAGCCTCAAGGGCTTTTTGCGCACCCCGGAAACACACCATGAGGCCCACCATTTTACAACTTCAGCAGTTCAACAAACCGCCGAAAACAACCTATCAAGTCCTCCTGGGAAAATTCACCACCCCTGTCCAAAATACCAAAGATGGCATACCGCTCTCTTGCTATTGCAGGGCAATCAAAGAGCAGGTGCTCAGCAGTCTCCTCCTGCTCATTACACCTTCCACAGAGTGGATCTTCCTGAAGGATGCCAACTCTGTGAAGATGCTTCCTCAGGTGACCATGCCCCGTAATGAGACCAATGACCTTAGAAGACATTGATTTGTTTAATGAGAGAAGGTCCGAAGCCACCTTGGAGGAAGGTGACTGTAATACCATTCTACTCACTCTCAAACCCGGATGCAACCTCCACCTTCTCTCATGCTCTGCGCGAATCCGTTTCGAGACAACCCTAGAGGATTCACACCTTGGAACACCGCAGAACAGTTGAGGGCCCATCATAATTGTTGCTGAGCCCTGGTTGGCCAGGGCATCAGCTCTTTCATTCCCAAGAATCCCCTCATGACCAGGAACCCAACAAACTGTTACATTGTTGATTCTGGCAAGGGAGGAAACGGCCTGATAGCAATCCCAAACCAGTTTGGATTTGATCACGCAAGAATCCAACGCCATCAGCGCTGCCTGACTGTCTGTGAAAATATTAATCGTCTTGCTCCTATATCGCAGACGAAGATTCTCACAAACATGTGACCTCCGCTTGAAAGACTTGTCGGATACGGATACCACCAGCTCCCTACATGGTCTCACTCCCAGAATTCCAGCGCCTGTGCCGCTTTTTGTTTTAGAGCCGTCTGTAAACCATTCGAGCTCCGCTGGTGGAAGAGGTTTCTTTCCCTCTGACCAATCATCCCTTGAGGGTAAAATAATCCTAAAGGGTTTGTCAAAGGAAAATTTTTGTGGCATCTGATCAGAGATCATGTGCAAAACATCCTCCTGTATCAGAGTGCTAATTCTGCAGTGCCCACTGCTGCAGCCCGACCAGAGTCCCATCTGCTGAAGACAGTAGGCACTCCTCCTGGCCATAGCCCGAATGACAATGTCCAGGGGGGCGAGGTTAAGACAACAATCCAGAGCCGCGCCTGGCGCACTAGGAATGTTATCATATATAAAATTAAATATTATAATAAAAACTAAAAATATATTAATATTTTAATTTAATATTAATTAAAAAAATTTAATTAATATTAAATTGTAATATTAATAATTATTAATATTACAGAAACAATATTAATAATTAAAATTGAGTTAGATATTAACCATTCTTAATACCAACATAATTAATTCAAAAACCTAAAAGGTAGTTCCAGAATAGCAGATCAGTGGAGTCTGTACACATCTTTAGAATTACCAAGTAGATTTATCACATGGTAGTTTGGGTGATCTTCTAATCTTGAAAGATAATTGTGACTGAATTTGATAATTTCTTCTTTGACTGTTGAGGTGTTCAAATCTGGATGTAACGTTTTATTGGATACATACGAAGGTGCTTTTGCAATTTTGCTTAACAATTTTGATTGATATCATTGAAGTATCACCAGATTTGAATTGCTTGCGGTTCCTCATAACTGCACACTTGTATCTTGTTCAAACTGAGTTTTGATTTAAATCCGAGTAGCCAATTCATTTTGTATTTATATTTAGCTGGCTGTCTCTTCATCCAAATGTGAGATTTCCATAAAAGCCTTCTGTTTAAGTACATGCTTAGATCATTTACACAATTACTTGGAGTAAATAAACGTCATTCCATGTAACTGGAGGACAAGAATTTTGATTTAATGTAAACATTATGTGAAATGATTTATTTTTGTTAATTTTGATTCTTCATGTCTTAAACCAATTTATACACATCAAACTCATACTCCCACTTTGAAATCACACAATGACCAATTAAATAATAATTAAGGAATAAATTAATTTCCTAATATTTAAATGCTCACAATCAAACACCTAATTAACTTTCAAAATTAATTAACCATATTAAAGTAACACGAGTAATGGATACCACATGGTTATCAATAAGGCAGTAAAGGCTACTGGGGCACTAACCTCACTGATTCCAAAATGAATTCAAACAAAGTAAAAACATTTGCATGGTATTTGAGTAATGGCCACAAGTACAATGGAAAATATTAAGTGTTATTTACAACAAACTGTCAGACTCGTTTACACTTCCAAATAGTAAGAAGTAAGTAACTACAGTAAATGCTAAAGTGCTTTGTTTGTTACATTTAATAAACACACATTGCCTACACAGTTTTTTTATTATTCTTCATTAACTTAAATGATTACTTTTTTAGATATAAAAAAGGCTGAACTAGGCTATACTGTAATTTGAAATACATTTAACGTAATTCTATTCAACATTTTGATTTCGGTAGTTTAGATAATTAGAAACATGAACAATTCAAGCGGTGTGGTGACCGCTTTATTACACTTCACACTATACTATTTTAGTTACTTTCTACACATTTTCCATTTCAAAAACCAACAATTTAATGTAGATGGAGTAGGTCTGACTTAAATATTTACTTGATTCTTTATTCCAACAGCATCTGCCAATTCATTATAACAATAATATAATGTTAAAAAATTTACAAAATATGAACAAAGTATATCAAACAATAATGACAATATTCATGCAACATAAAATTACATTTAAATTATAATACAGTAGTAATAAATACAGACTGAGAATATTAACAAGAATAGACATTACAAAATATAACGCTAGCATTTGCAACAGCAACAAAACAATAGTAACTGATAAATAGTAATAAATTAACAACAAATCACGACAAGGGCATAGAATTACAATAACTATGAAAACAATAACAATACAGTAATATGAGGGAGGCAGTAATCAAAATCTTATATTATTTATTCGAGGGAAAGCCAACAAATGAGAATGCATACAATTTATGTATCAAAGAGGTAACCCTGAGTAGCTAATCAAAATTTAAATGTAATTAACGCATTCTTCTCATTCTCCTGGACAAAAATATACATGGTTTTATAGGGTTGAAATCACAAAGTTTGTTTTTTATAATTGAAATGTAAATGTCAATTTGTGGTTATATTTGTGTACTGTGCTTCTTGTTATCTATGATTTTCAGTGTGTTGTCTGCTCCAAATAGCTTATCTGAGTGTTAGAAATAACCATCAACAGTCGCCTGCAGTACCCTATACTGCCTCTTCAATAATAATGACGTCTATTACACAATCGCAGCTGTTAACTCTAATACTAATTAGTTTTGTAAGTTACTTAAGTGTTTGATTGCGGATTACATGAGCAGTTAAAATATTAAAACATTAATTAATTCCTATTTAATTAGGAATTGTGTTTTTTCAAAGTGAGAGTATAATTTCATTGTGTAAACGCATCACTTTTAAATCGGGAAAAGCTATTTTTATGTGATCAGATGTTACTATGTGGTATGTAACTTAAGTACATAGTATGTACATGGAACGAAGTTATAGTTACGTTTGGTTATTTATTAAACTTATGTTTGTTTTTTACACTATTTATTGGTTTGTTTTAAGTTTGATTAGGCCTAAATTTTTATGCATTATACTATTTTTAAATTTATTTTTATCCTGACTGGAAGCGAGATTTGCGTTATTCACCTATTGCTATCATCCTATTGGGTAGGGTACGATAAGTGGACCCGGTTTTTTTTTATCGAAATTGGCAAACTATATAACCATTGATATAATCAATCGATACAGATTAATTATTTTGAACTATTAACTTAAATAATCTGTATCAACAGCTGTAAACACTCTAAAATAATACTCCAAGTGGAGGGTAATAGGGTACGGTCCAATAAGCGGACCCGGTTTTTTATATCGAAGAATATAATCATCGATACCTAATATTCGCATATCGAATCATAGACTATCAATCGATATAAAAGTAATAACAATCATATGTTTAAATTAAAATGTGAATTTAATGATAACAAATAATAAATGAACATAACCAAAATCAGGGAAACTCATAACTTTAACTAAATGAAACAGAACGAAAACGTTTTTACTAAAGTTGTGTCCACCATTAGGGCCTACCTTCTTTTTTTGCATCTGAAGACGACCATGTTAGCTCCTCTGACAGTTACATTTGTTACCTTTCCACAAATATCAAATAATGGATTCTTAGGTACTAACCCAACATCCTGAAGCCATAAAAAACATATTTTATCGTCTTTTAAAGCAATTTCGTGAAGCTTCCTAAGATTGACGGCCATTTTAATACACAAATTTAAAATATTACCTTAATTGTATTATTTGAAAGTGTTTACAGCTGTTCATATAGATTATTTAAATTGTTAAAAATAATTCATCAGTATCGATTGATTATATCGATGGTTATGATTAAGTAATATCGTTTGCCAATTTCGATATAAAAAACCGGGTCCGCTTATTGGACCGTACCCGGGTAATATTCCAATTTTACATAAGTAATTCTGATTATTAAAAATGGCAGTCAATTTTAGAAAACTACACGACGTTGCTTTTTCGTGGCTTCAACATGTTGGACTCGTACTGAAAAACCCATTATGTGAAATTTGTGGGAAAGAAACAACTGTAACTGTGAGAGGAGTAAATATGGTCATCTTCAGTTTTCCTAATTTTGGTTATAATTTGTTTGATCACTGTAAATATTAAATTCATATTTTAATTTAAAACATATGATTGTTATTGAGGACTATAGGTACTTTTATATCGATTGATAGTCTATGATTTGAGACGCGAATATTAGGTATCGATGACTATATTCTTCGATATAAAAAACCGGGTCCGCTTATCGTGTAGAAGGTCTAAATTAACAAAAACATCTTTTATTTGGGTCACATTCCCGATTTTTGCATTATTGTTATATTATGTATATCCAAAGATAGCGTAACAGCTAACGTCAGCAGCAACCAATACGAGGTTGACTTACGATTATAACAAGACTACATAACGACCATGCAATGAAACATAGAAAAGTAGTTCCACTTTTCATGTTATATAGCTCCGTTATTTGTCATTTCCACTCACTTCAGGAGAGCTATGGCAATAGGTTAATAATGCGATTCAACTGGTATTTTATCCCCCCTGACCGTTAAATTCACAATTACCACAATTTACTATGTAATTACACTGTGCTTATTATAATTATGCTAAGTAGCAGCAGCCTATTGTTTCAAATAACAAAGATCTAGCCTATACTTACCTTTTGGTAAATATCTGTCAGAACCTTTTTATTAGTTGGATGATTACTTTTGGAGAATTGAACATTATGAAAAACAGATTTAACACAATGTTTTGACTCCCCTTGATAAGTTGATAACATATTCGCTGAACTACGGCCTAAAGTCATTTTAATGAATTTTGTACTCTCAAATTAATTTACAAACAAAATTAGCCGACACTCAAAATCACTGCAGTGTTGAAAACGACAAGAATTTGCTATATGGAATATAACAATGAAAACCACGCTACCATCATTCCATAAAAACGTTTAAACACGGTATACGTATACGCACAACACAAACTGAATAATCAAATGATTGCGTTACAATAGATACATAAACAGACAGTAAAAGGTTACATTTTAAAAACCGCCCAAATCCAAAAGCTACAATTTCACTTGTCAGTTAGTTGAAAAAAAAAATTAAATACTGCCTCCTAGGGTTTGTCAATGTTAAGGCAAGCTTAGTTTATAAACTATACAACATGTTGTTCCTTAAATAATTGTGGTTACTTCAAGCTGTAACACTAAGAGCAACATTCATGAAGTGGTATAATTTGTTAGTTATAGTATAATATTGCAGTAACGAACACACTTTTTAATTTTATACTAATAATTGTCGATAGTCAGTCAAAAACATAATATGTCATTTACATACAACAATGCCCTGTTATATTTAGCTAGTACATGGATGGATAAAATCGTAAAAATTAAAGGGATTTTTAGATTGAGTCTGATTGGGAAATCTTTGCCGGGGCTCCATCTAGCTTGCCTGAAAGAATGATGTAACAAAAGAATAGGTAAATAGCGAAAGTCAGTAATTTATTTGTCTTTAAGCCATGGTTGGAAATTGTCATCTTCATAATAATTTCTTCAATATATATATATACATATATATAATAACTAAAAATTTATAATACAGTATAACAAACTGTAAGTATATTCAAAGACAAACACTGACCAGGACTAAGGCAGCAGTCCATTTTTAAGTATAACCAATACAAACCTTATAACAATAACAAGAGGAGATGTGTCAAAACCCCAACTGATATGTCAAAATAGAATAAAAATCAACAGTACACCTTTTGGGATCGGAACTAAACTTATATGATTGATCTATCATATTGTCGGGCCAAAATGGTGTCCATGGTTGTTCTGTACCTTAGGCCATTAATTTATGACCACGTCATGTCCCTCAGCTCGGTGGACCACATCTAGTGGCCGTCGCTGTTTTGCTGTTCAGCTTGTCAGGCCACCACATGTGGCCAATTGTATTGCAGTTATAAAATTCAATGTCAATCCCTATCCAGTTGTGGCTGGAAAGTTCTGCAATCTCTCCGCCAAATAAGCAACTGAATTAATATTTCTCTATTTTGCAGCACATACCACAGTACTAATCGTTCAGAATTGTCTTTTATCCGACTTTAAGTGTCACTGTGGCTGCCAAAGTGTATTCTATTAATTTATTTAAAATGTCAGTACACTTGGTGAAAAAGGAGCTCGAAATATGTAATCGAGTTTGTATTCTGTTGATACTAAAGACCAAAGTAGGTACTTGAGGCTGATTGTATTTTATTCCATAAGATAGTGTTTTTGCTAGCTGCTTGAGAGTAACGTCTTACTTACTTTCGTGATCAGTGCTTGTAGAGACTCTTGTGGTTATTGCCTTGCAGCTGATACGGCGCAAATTATCGTAAATATGTTTATTTATCATTGTAACTCACCGTGAATCTCCCATATAATCTGTATTAACTCACATAACCTTCCTCATCAATCCAACTTTCCGATCATTTGTAGGCAGGTTTTCAAGTTGTGACTCGAAGGCCGGTTCTCGCGGAACTTCTTCCTGGCCACAGCCTTTGTGATATATTGTACGTAACCTGTGTACTATATCTACTCAGCATGTCTGCGACCTGCCCGACTTGTGTCAAATAGGTGCTTGATTCGGAGGAAGGAATCGGATGTAATGGCGCTTGCCAGCGTTGGTTGCACAGAACTTACTTAAATATGCCTAAAACTGAATACCAGCGTTTTTGTGGGAACTCTACTCTTACTTGGTTTTGTTTGCGAGCTGACTGCCTAGCTCCCTCTAACCAGCCTCTCAATGTTCTCTCCTCGAAAATGGATGCTGTCATCTCCAAACTTGATGAGCTTCTGGGAAAAATAAATAAAATCGATGCCATTTCCGCAGATGTAACTCCTATAAAAAACGAGGTGTCGACTATTAAATCCGGGCTTGCTGCCCTTGAACCTAGAGTTGAAAAGGTCGAAGGCTGGCTCTCATCCATGGAAAACCGATTGGATTCGACTGCTCCAAATTACTCAACTGATCTTGAATCTACTATTGCTGATCTCAATAAGCGAACTCGCCGTTCAAAGTACGTAATGGTCTTCAATTTGGTGGAATCTGATTCTGGCGATACTAATTGGAAAAAAATTATGGTTGCCTGTAAAGTCGGTTTTACGGGCGAAGATTTTACGTGACAACGTCTTTTTCTCGGTAGAATATTTATTGATATGAATATTATTAAATTGCACAATAGGAACAAGGAATTGAATGAAAATAAGAATTGGACAAATTTTAACTATAGAAATATATTTTGTTTACTAAAACATTGTACATAATTTGAAATTAATTAAAATTTGTTATTGTAAATGGTAAAGTTGAATAAAACATTTACTAAAATTGGAATTTGAAATTCTTGCTAAACACAGTTAAATTCTAACTCCGCGCGTGGTGATTGGTCGGTTTAGTTCGTTTGTTTGGTCGCACTGTTATGACAGGTTAGAGGTTATAATTTGTTATTTTAAATGTTTGACTAGCAATACGCGCTGTTTCTTCTCAATCGACTGAATTACGATTGATTGCAGAGTGATTTAAACTAATAATTTACTTAACACTATCAACATTTGTCAATAGTATGACATAACCTATAAACTCAGTTTCTCAACTTTTGTGTCAATCTAACAATTAATCAATCAATCATAGTTTACGATAATGAAATATCAGTGTACAATTATTTACCTTTATTGTTGTAGTTGTTGTAAATGACGAATCTAAGCACTCCACATTTTCACGAATAAACATAGTTATCTGCTTTATCCCGTGCGGCGGACCCACAGTTATCTGCTTTATCCCGTGCGGATCCCGTGCGGCGGACCCACTGGACGGGCATCGTAACGTTACCGGGCGTTACACTTTTTCATGAGTGACTCCGAGCCGCAACCTAATTTAAGACGTTGTCACGTCAAAAAGGTCATGATCTTGATTTGGTTAATAGGCTATTTACTTCACTTCTTCCTTCTTATACTCCTTCTAAAGTTAAGACTTTCCGTGTAGTCAGGAAGCAGACTGGAAAGTTTAGACCACTTAAGGTTATTCTAACTAATCCTTCAGATGTCTCAAACATCATGAGTAATTTATCATCTGATCGTGCTTCTCAGATTGATCAGAAATTATCATCAGTTAAACTTTCGCGTGACAGAACGCCTCGAGAAATGAAGCATCTTCAGAACCTTAACATGGAGCTTAGCGACCGACTGGCTCGTGGCGAAAAAATCTTACGATTAAGTTTATCAACAACGTTCCTCAGATTGTCCTGAATAAAAAAAACTAGTTAACCCTAATGGCAGGACTTTGTTATTACCAAAATGTTAATGGCTTGAGAGGCAAACGGACTGATTTTCTGCAAAATGTATCTACTTCTGATTATGATATCCTGGCCTTGACTGAAACTAACTTGTCACTGGACTTCAACACTTCTGAGCTCGAAATGTATGATTTCAGCATATATAGATGCCACAGATCGGCTGCTACAAGCTCCAAATTCAGCGGCGGTGGTGTCATCTTGGCAGTCCGCAAAACTTTATCTAGTCACATGCTGACTGTTCCTATTTGTGGTACTGAATATGTATTTGCTGCTTGTATAGCGGCTTCTCGCCGCATATTAATTGGATGCGCATATATTCCTTCGAGCCAGCCTGCAAATGTTTACTCAGGTTTTTGTGATGCTGTTGATGAAGTTATCGTGTCCTTTGGTTTCTACGACAATGTAATCTTGCTTGGTGATTTTAATTTGCCAGATGCAGACTGGAGCTCTCCGGATGTTTTGTATGCTGGTGATGTATCTAGCTACTTAAGGAATTTAGCGGATACTCACAATCTTACCCAGATCAACACAGTTCCCAACTACCGAGGAGTCTTTCTGGACCTGATCTTCTCTTCTGTAACTGTTTCTGATGTTGCCTCTGCTGAAGAAACTCTCGTTTTTGAGCATAGACATCAACCTGCATTATCGTTTTCTATTCTGGCTAAAAGGAGCGCTGACACTGCTGCATCTGGATATGTTCTCGATTTTAGAAGATGCAACCTTGATGCTATATATCGTGCTACGCAAGGCCTCAACTTCCCGTTGCGGGACAGTTGTTCTAATGCTGACGTTGACTTTAAAAAAGTCTGCTCTAATTCATTCCCTAAGTGTTTTCTAAGGGACTTATACGTTTAACCATCATGATAAAAATTGCTAATAGGAAGTTTAAGGTCACTGGCATTGTCTCCTATTTGGATGAGTTTCGGAATCTAAGAGCCCAGTCCAAATGCCTTACCAAGCTCTGCCTTAGCAATTACTTGAAAAAGATCGAAGATGATATACCGTCGAACATCACATCCTTTTGGTCGCACGTAAACAGCCTGAAGAAAACCCCATCCATTCCTTCTTGTTTGCACTTCGATACAAGAGAGGCTGGTTCTGCTGCTGATAGATGTAATCTTTTTTCCGATTACTTCTCCTCTGTTTTTAATGATGCAGTGATTCCCATTCCTGACTTTGACTTTGGTTGGAATACGTCCATCTCTACTTGCTCCATTCTCCCCACTGACGTTCAATGAAGACTTGAATCGCTCGACCACAACAAGGGACCTGGACCGGACGACATACCTCCAATTGTGCTCAAGTACTGTGCAAATACATTGGCTCCTCATTTTGCAATTCTGTTTTCGGCATTGCTAGCCCAAGGTATTTTTCCCTCTGCACTTAAGAGTGGATTTGTTATTCCCATTTTTAAATCTGGTGATCGTGGCAACGTGAGGAATTATAGGCCAATTGTCATCTAATCTACCGTTGCCAAAGTGTTTGAAAGTGTCATTCTGGACGACCTCTACTTTCATCTACGGAAGTGTATCTCGCCTGCTCAACACGGTTTCCTGCGTCAAAGATCTACTGTATCCAACTTACTTGAGTTCCACGAGTACATAATGTCTGTCTTTGGTGTCTCCCACCAAGTCGACTGCGTTTACCTTGACTTTTTCAAAGCCTTCGACAAAGTCCATCATCGTCTTCTGGTTGCTAAACTTGCCGACTATAACAGATAAACTTGCCGTTAAGTAACAGACAGAATATGGAAGGGCATCGAGGTATGGCCATCACACTTGACAATCAAAGTTCTTCCAGTAAGGTAGCTGTCCAGCCAACTGAGCAGGGGACCCCTCACACCATTGTGAGGGGTCCCCTGCTCAGTTGGCTGGACAGCTACCTTACTGGAAGAACTTTGATTGTCAAGTGTGATGGCCATACCTCGATGCCCTTCCATATTCTGTCTGGTGTACCTCAGGGATCTCACCTCGGGCCCCTGCTTTTCAACCTGTTTATTAATGATATTGGAGAGGCTATTAACTCAAGATTTTTGATGTTTGCCGATGATATTAAAGTCTTCTGTGATGTCTTCACTCCGTTCGGTACAGCTGCCCTGCAGCAATCCCTAATAAATATTGTCAACTGGTGTCAAAACAATTCCATGGAGCTTAATGTCCAGAAATGTGTTGCAGTTTCTTTCAAGCGTGGTGCAGAAGCCCTTCAACATAATTATATCTTACACGATTGTGTCCTGCGTAGGGTTGACAAAATAAGGGATTTAGGTGTAATAATGACTCCTTCACTTAGTCCTTTGGAGCACATTGCACATGTTGCTTCAAGAGCTAGTTCTCTATTAGGTTTTATATTTAGATCTACAAGAAGCTTCAACTCACCTCAGTCCATTGTTAGTCTTTTTAAATCTTTGGTGCGCCCAATCCTGGAGTATGGTTCCGTTATATGGTCTCCTTACCAACTAAATCACAAGGAACAGCTACAACATGTTCAGAACCGTTTCATCAGGATGCTTCGTCCAAGACTGGGGTTCAGCTACCGCACTACACCTGTCTCTGATGTCGAGAGTCATTTCAGCCTTCTCCCACTACATCTTCGTCGCCACCACGCTGATCTTCTGTTCTTGTTCAAACTTTTAAATGGCCTCGTTGACTGCCCGGAACTGCTCAGCTCCATTGACATTTGTGTTACAAGAGGTCTGCGCTCAATGACAATCTTTCGTAGACGCCTCAATACCACCAACTATTCTCGCTTTAGCGGTATGTCTCGTCTCATGCGCGCAGGTGGGGTGGCTTCAACTCATCTGGATTTCTTCCACGATTCTGTACCATCGTTCAGAAGGAAAGTGATTGCTCTGTGTGACGTTACCTAATGCTGGGGCCGTCGACTCCCCTCATTATAGTGCCAGTGTCTCCTCTTCAGTTTCTGTTTTAAGTTCTTTTCGTTGTTGTTTATTGTATATTTATTTGTTATGGTATTTATAGTCTTTCTGTTAGTTATATAAATTGAAATAGTAGCTCTATTCACTGTTCACCTAATCTCTACTCTTGTTATTGTTACCTGATATTTCTATTCTTGTTAGTATATAATATATACTATATATTTCTTAGTTGTTATAAAAACTGCAGCCCTATACACTGTTGACTCAATCCCACTCTAGTTTATCCTACTGTTATCTTAGATTCTTTACTAATGTTAGGCCTTTTTATATAGTTTATTTACTGTTTTTCCTTCATAGTATTTAATTAATTGTTGTTATTTCTTATTTTAATAGCTCTCCTAGGCTCTATGTTCTATGTCCTATTGCTATAAAGTGTTTACTAGCTTTACAATTTCCAGTCTTGTACAGTTGTTGCCTGTGTTGTTTGCTGGTCATGCCCCCTTATTGTATGTTACTATTTACTCTCTGTCTTGTTAGCTCCTAAAAAAAAACTTTAGTACATCTTGCCCATAATTATTTTTTGTTATTTCTGTATAAAATTGGCGTTTGCCGTTGAAATAAATAAATAAATAAATTCTGGAAATAAACATACGATTAAAACAAATCGACCTTTAACAAAATTACATATTACTTGGTTCGTTTAAAGGTAACAAATAAGTAAGCAATCGATAAAGTTTCAAATTTGATGCTAATAAACTTCTCGAGATATTCATTTAGATCCCAGTAATTTAGAACCGAAGATCAAATACTGCCATTTAAATCCGAGTCAAATCACGTGGTTACACAAGCACCGAGTAATGACGTACAACCCAGCTAGCCACTATGCGTGGCCTGGCGAGCTGAAAAGACAACCACTTAAACTATCCGAGCTGAGCGAGAGATAATTTTTGCCACTAATGTGGTCTGCCAATCACAAAGTAATTGGTCAAAAGAACTATTATAAATCAGTAGGGACGGATGTCCCACAGGCCAGTGCCTAGGGGCGACACGGCCTGACGGGAGCCGCCGCGCCGGCTGGTCAGAACTGTTGTGTCGGCGCGGCGACTGAAAACGGCAGTCAAGGAAAACGATCTGTAAAGAGAAATAACAAACGAATTTTGCGAAATTAATTTTACACAACTTAACTCAAAATCCATTTCCAAACAATACTCATTCATTTCAATCACTCCAACTGTAGTACCTACCCAGCTTAACTAAAATTACTGACCTTGCATTTTTGAAACATTTTCTAAAAAAAAAAAAAATAACTGGAACATAACCATGATGTATATGTATGTAGGTATGAGGTGTAGAGGAAGAAGTTTTAGTTCTGGATGATTTTTGGGTATGTTTTCAATCTCTACATTAAAGCCGCGTTTACACTGGGAAAAAAACATGTTTATAAACAGTGTTTCGGAACAATGTTCCTCAAATCGAAGAATAACTACTTGGAACAATGTTTATAAACAATGTTTTGGAACAGAAATTCGGTGTTTCTCCACATGTTTCTTGTTTCCCGTAGAAAGCGGTAAGATCAAAGGGTGTTTATAAACATTGTGGAATGTTTCGGAAACACAAGACGTTTAGATATAGGAACATTGTTGTGAAACATAAATCATCAGGTCTACCAATAATTTTTTATGCGTTCTGTTGGTAGAACAAGTTGTCAGTATGTTTTGTTTCGATGGAATGAAAACAATGGTTTCATACAAAGTCAAGAATTCCAAAAATGTGTTGCTTCTATCGACTTGTCATGAAAAGCCATCAATTAATTGATAAGGACTCAAAAACCTCTAATCATTGAGACATACAACGCAACCAAAGGTACAGTTGATGTACTTTGGATCAAATGTGCCATCAAATGACGTGCAGCCGAAAGACGAGGCGGTGGCCATCATGTGTATTTTTTGGCATGATAAATATCATGCAAGTAAATTCCTATGTTATTTACACTAGTAGCCTCTAACATGGTGAAAATGGGCCCGAAACCGCTTTCAAGGAGAAACTTTGCAATGCAAATCCAATATAACCTCATCACACCATGGCTTCAGCACCGTATAAACTACCCAAACTTGCCAAGAAAAATCCGCCGATTGCTGAAATAATTAAGGCACCTCTTCAAACAAACAAAGTTAATGTCCCTCAACAACCTCGTTGAACAATTTGTGGAATATGTCCATCAGCAAAACAGAGGATGACGTCAATCTTTTGCTGCCGATGTGCCAAGCCAATCGTGCCGAGCATCACGGAAGATGCTGTGTCCATTGTACAGATGAGATTTAACCATAGACTTAGTTTTAAAAAGGTTTACTAAGCTGTATTATAAGTGTTTATACGCAATTGAATGGCATTTTTGTAAAATAAAATGTATTTGTACATTTTTTGGATTCTGTCGTAATTTTTAGGATTCGTTAGCTTTAACGTACTTTTTGAACACGTTAGCTCTCTAGGGTTAAGGTCTTTGAATAGGTCACTTCCACAATAAACACCTCTTGACGCAAGTGAAGGCCTTACCCAGAACCTTCTGAGTTCTCTGTCAAATAACAAAACACAGGTAGCGGCAGCTAGAAGAAGAACATCCTCCTCGTCAGACGACATCTTCAAGAGTGGCTGTCCTAAAATGTTTAGGAACATTGTGTGCACAATATTTCATGATATTAGCAAAATATAAACAAAGTTCTAGGAACATTGTTTCTGGAACAAAAGTTCTAGAAACAATGTTTATAAACATGTTTTGTTTCCAGTGTAAACGCGGCCTTAACACAGCATACACATTTTCACATTCAATTTTACTTACATTTAGATTGTGCAAACTACTTGATCTTCTTTTGACAGTGTGCCATGAGTTATTCAGAGGTTGATAACATTGGAGACATTTAGAGTAATTTCTTTGCTGATTTACCTCCTCCAATAGATTTTTATTGCCATTTTGTAAAATATCAATAACTGATTTCAAGATTTCATTTTGTTTCTATTTAGTTCCTGCTGAAGAAATCAGTACTTGGGTGTGTTTTCATTGCAGAACTCAGATTTTTTTTTCTTCAATTAATGACTTTTCTAGCTCATCTATCTGTTAAAGCATCCACCTGGAAGCTCAAATCCAGGTACTCAGGGGTGTTAACAGCCACGTCTTTGGTTAAACATAATGTAGGTAAGCCCTCACTCATATTAGGTGTGAGTCTATCTCTCTGTTGAGAAATAGGTGATTTTATAATGTTAACTACCGATGGACTGGTTGTTTTCCCAGGAGTTTTTATAAGCTCGCTACCTTTGCCAACTTCAAAAAGGGTTTTTTTATATTTTTCCTTGAGTTTTGAAGCAACCACTTCTAGCTTGTACTTTAATCTGTTATCATAATAATAATATATATCCCCTTTGTTGAGTTTGGAACTATCTACGTATCTATATATCTAAGTATCTATATACTGTATATAGATCGTCCCACGAAGAGGTTTAAACTTTTGATTTTATATTACTTGCCCATTTATGCACTGAACATTTTCAAACTCTACACAATTAATAAAGTAGGTTTAAAAAATATTCTGTGAAAATTAAAGCTCTCTAACATGTAGAAACAAAATGGTGACATTGACAATTTTTCCATCTTGTTTCTTATAAAAATTCATTCCTTGAATTACCTGATTTGATTACTGCATTGCAGTTTTAAAGAACAGCTGTTTAATAACACTCATTGTCGAAAACAGCTGTTTGATTGAAGAATATTTATTGTGCTATAAAAACGTAATCTAACCTCCTCCATCACAGTTTTACTGATATTGAAGTAAATGTTGAACAAAAGTGAAGTGTTGTGCGTAGACTATTGTTTTTGGCAACATTACAGAAGCAATTAGACAATTTCAGGTTGCCTACCAAGGAGTTGAATCACCTAGCAATCCAACAATAACTAAGTGGAAAAATCTTGTTAAAAACTGGAAATGTCTAAAAAGTACTCTAGAGGTTCAAATGAGGAAGGAGAAGTACTAGTACAAGCATCAATGCTCTGCTCTCTAGGTAAACCGAAATCACTAACACACTAAACACTAAGGAAGGTTGAACTTGAAACTGGTGCTCCAGTCTTCAGTACAGAGAATAATTATTAAGAAAAACAAAAATTAAATTTTAAAAAAAAAAGTCATCTAGTCCGTAATCTTCTAGAATATGGCAATAAATAATTTTACAAAACCAAAAAATACTGTTTTTAAAGTATAGTTTTTCAAAATGCCACCATTTGGTTTCAACAATTGCTAGAGAATTGAAATTTTCAAAGAATATTTTTAAAACCTATTTAATGAAAATTGTGTCGAGTTTGAAAATGTTTGGTGCATAATAGACAAGTAATACAAAATAAAATGTTTAAACCTCGTAGTGGGTCACCTGGTGTGTGTGTATATAAATAAATATATAAATATATATATTATATGTCGTGTTAGTTACACCATTTATAACTCGAGAACGGCTGAACCAATTTTTTAATTTGTCTTCATCAGGAATAAGATAATAAGTGTTAATAGATTGTTCTCATATATATATATATATATATATATATATATATATATATATATATATATATATATATATATATATATATATAATGAACTCTTTAATAACGTATTCCCAAATATAATTGCTTACCACAAAAAATACGAATAGCTGAGTGAGCAAGCAATTTTGGCAGCTAAGAATAAAGATGTGGATGAATTAAACTTAATAATTCAGAATGGACACTTCATTCATTCAAATTCATTGACTGTGTAACAAATGAAGATGAAGCTACCAACTGTTCCATTGAACTTTTAAACTCATTGGATGTGCCTGGCTTACCACCCCACAATTTACAACTAAAGGTTATTAGTTACAATATTTACACGGAAAAGATCTTTAAACTTCGGAATCAATTTTTACGTAAACAGACAAATGATCACAGTAGCCGATAAGGTAAAAATTCTAAGTGTTACCTTAGATAATAAACTATCATTTAAACCGCATATTGAACAATTGCATACACAATGTCTGAAAGATATTATTATTTCAAAGATGTTAGCATGTAACAGAAATGGAGCAAATCCCCACTTCATACTTGCGATATACAAAGGCCTAATTAGAGCTAAGCTTGACTATTGTTCTTTTTTATATGGCCATGCCCCAAGGAACATACTCAATAAACTAGAAGTAGTACAAAACCAAGCTCTAAGAATAGCCACAGGAGCTTTTAGGACCTCTCCAGTTATAGGACTCCAAGCGGAATGTGCGGTAATTCCCTTAAACATAAGAAGAATAACACTTGCAGAGAGAATTGTTTATACAATTATGACTCACCCCAACCATCCAGGATATGAAAACTTAAGTTATCTCCATATGATAATAGATAATCACCCTTACTGGAGAAAAAAGAAAAAACCATTGTACATTTCAACAATTAACACAGCACAGCACATCAACCCAATTGAAAACCATTATGTCAAATTTACAGCAGCACATGAATTAATACTACCCTTAGAGCTATCTAACTTTAATGTAAACTGCAATATTGTAGTAAATACTAGAAAAGTAGATAAAAACGTTAATAATGTCTTATTACAAAATGAATGGCAAGAAATGGTAAACATAACCTACAAAGAAAAATTTATTATTTATACTGATGGGTCTAAAACAGATAATGGCACAGGAGCTGCGATTTATATTCTATGTACTGACACCAGACTAAATTTTAAACTTAACAATATTACTTCAAGCTACACAGCTGAAGTATACGCTATCTATAAAGCTGTACAGCACACCCAATCATTGAAGAACACTGAGGTAGTTATATGCTCTGACTGCCAATCCGTTATCAAAGCTATTGAAAATACAAAGTTTGGCATGGTAAAAGATAATGACATAATATTAAACATAATTAAAGAAATACTAGATAATAACACGAATACGTACATTATACAATGGGTCCCAGGACATATGGGAATAAGAGGTAATGAAATTGTTGATAAATTAGCCAAGTCCTCAACCCACAATGTAAATAATGTTAGAGAATTTTACACAAACATGGCAGATTTCAAACCGTATCAGAATACAAGGAATATAAGGACAATGACAAATAGTCTTAATACAAGTAACAAAGCACAATGGTACATAAGTGTCAAAAAAGCCTTTTCAAGGGAACCATGGTTTAAGGCAACAAACTATACTAGAAATGAAATTGTAAATATAGTTAGAATTAGGTTAGGCCATGCGAATGTAAACACCTGCTTACATAGAATTAAATGTTATTTCACTCCACTATGCCTAAATTGTACATTAGGTTCAGATGAGACGCTAGAACACATTTTAATGAAATGTCCGAAATATTATTGTGAAAGAGAGAAATGGTTAAAAAAGACCAAAACACTCAGTCAAAATTTTTCTACAGGATTAAGAGAGATTATGAGCATGGAGGATCACCAAATTTATATAGAAATAAATAAATTTTTATTTTCCATCAATAAAAGACTATAAAAATATAAACAATACTAACACTTGTTGTGTAAAACATATATGTGAAACCAATCCCAGAGTTCTTCTATCCGTGGCCCACCCTTTCGGGTTAGGAGGATACTGCTTGATTGGCCCCTGGCAGAGAAGACAAAATCCATTTTTTTACCTTTGTGCTGTTACATTTTTTTGTAAATAATATCTGTGATGTGTGTATATATGTGAATGGATGCTGATTAGGTGTATGTATTATAACAATCAAAACTATGATGAACAATGGACAATAGTGTACATCGAGGTCTCATGGTTATTTAAACCAGACCGCCTTTTAGACAAAGAAAAGAAAAAAAAAACTAAAGGTTGGCTTGGTAGTAATCATGCTTCGAAACAAAACAACCGAAACTGCGCAACACAACACGCTTGGTGATAACTATACTGATGATTCAGGGCCGCCCACGGGGGGGAGCAACGGCGCAAGTTGCGCCATTGAAACAAAAATTGGGGGGGAATGAAAATTTTTGGGGGGGAACTTTAAAAAGCGGGTATCGGATACGTTATTTACAAAGTTAAAAATGTACAAGTTTTTGCAGTAAGTTTTAAACAATTAAGCACAAGAAAAAAATAAAAAAATTAAAAATAAAAGTAAAAAACTTTGCAATTCAAACGAGGCGAATGCAGTAGTTCTATTATTTAGACCAACAGACCCCCGCCCCCGCCTTGCCAAGGTCGTTGTCAAGGGAAGTCCACGCACCCCTCATCCCTTCCGCGCCGCCCAGTGCTTAGTCAGTCACGCATTGTCTTCAAATAATGTATGTGTAGTGTGTAAACATAACCTCAACACAACACAATAATTAGTGTCTTTACGAAACGTAGTGACCACTATTGAATGTCGTGTTGTGTTTTCTGTTTCGTTTGTTTATACGAGTTTAGTATTAAGTAGCTACTGTATTTCTGTGCTAACTATAACTTTTTGTTTTATAGAATTAAATAATGCCCTCCGCCTCGTAAATTAAAAAAGGCATTCAAATATAAATGTTTGGAACTAATGTGCAATACGGTGCACCGCCATCACAAGTGGCTAGAACACTGTAAAAAGAAACACCTCTATATGTTGATATAAAACAATAACAAAAACAATATTGATATAAAATATAAAATAACAGAGGAGAAAGAAGGTAATGGACCTTGGATACCCTACATGGGACGTGGAGGAACGTTCTACTTTAACTATGGACGACGAACCTCAAACCATCAACTTCTGAGCAATCATCGGCTATTGAAAGGTACCGCAATATTACGGTAACAAAATGTCCATATCTTAGTTTTGTTTAATTTTATAAGCAGAGTAAACACATATAGGCTATGCTCTATTACTGACTTACTCCTAAAGCTTTCAAAACATTAAAAACCTTTCTAAGTAACAATTAATTAAGGCATTGAAGGCCATAAAAAAGGACAAAGCTTATAAAATAAGACTAACAAATGATAAAAATTCAAAATGCAAGTAAATATTATACTGTATTGAAGAGATGAGGCCTGCCTGAAATGGTGACAAGCAATTAAATATATGTAAATATTAGCATTTTACATTTACAAACTTACTATCAGCCAAATATTAAAGTAGTATTGGTCCAATACGTTATAAAGCATCTAATGAAATAAAAATTCAAATACAATTTAGTTTAATAATGTATAAGCCTATTGGTCTATAGAGTTTTTGTAATTAAAATATCAAGTTAGTTTTACTTTTTATTGTTACGAAGCTTACAGCTTTTGCCTTTGTCCCTTCAACCCTATTAACACTCTTTGTATGTAGAAAGGAGTTGCTATCTTTAAAAAAAAAAATTTGTCCTAATATATTTTACCACTTTAGTATGTATATTACCATTTTGACGTGCCCTGAGACAAAAGAGGTTTCTCTAAAAATATATGGCTTTTATGTGTGTTCGTTTATCTCTCCTGTTCAGTGTAGCAGAATGTGGCATATTATTGATATTAAACTCAAAAACAGTTCTAATTAATCTGTACTTGAAAAAAGGGTTTTATAGATTATACTAAATTTTGACTAGCAGATTATTGATATAAAGTTTACAGTAAAGGCATTCTCTATATTTAGATTGGTGTTGCCTGGGCTAGAAGACAATCCACATTCTGAAACATCAGCTGTCCAAGACCGCAACGACGAAGAAGTTGAGCTGCAGTGTCGCCAAAGAGAGATGGATCTAAATATACGCCTCTAATACTTTGTTCACGATAAAGAAATTGAACTTCCAACGTCCTCCATGGAAACAAGCCTGCCAATGTCAACACCAGAAGAAGACGAAGTTTTAGAAAATATAGAGGACAACATACCCACAGAGAAGATACCTGAACCCATTACTTTGACGGAACTTCATTCTCTACAATCGATCCTACAGATCCAGAATTTTTATGCAAACAAAAGACTCTCTGCTGAACTAATTAACGAAGCACTAAAGCTGGAATCGCAAGACCTAAGTATAATAATAGATTTTCCTTCCTCATCCGGTAGAAAATTCAACCCAAAAGTTAAAACAAGTCTTTTACCTAATGGAACAACCAAAGATAGGAAGTGGCTTGTTTACAGTAGACATTCTGATGCTGTATTTTGTTTGCATTGTTGATATTTGCTTTGGTGCCATCAGAAAGAACAATTTGGGGTACCACAGGTTATAAGGGTTGGACGAATCATAGAGGAGATCGAGATATTGAACTTCATGGAAAATCAAAAATCCATATTTTTCTCTCAATTGGTAGATTGCAATGGATATCCAAAAAAGAAGAGTTGATACTGATTTGACTGAGCTAAATGATAAATTAGTCAGTCATCACCCGTTGAGGGTTCTATCGGTCGTTATAGACTGCTGTCGGTAATCTGGCCGAGGAGATGTTGGCTTTTCGAAATAAAGAGTCTCTAAACGGAAAAACTAGTAAATTTATTTCAATTGCTTGCTAAGTATAACCCAGGCGCAAGAGTTTATTTGGAGAAGCTTGATAAGTCAAAAGAAAATAAAACTAAACTTGGTTCTAATTTTCTGAGTTACAGAAACAGTTATGATTTAAATAAATCTCATGAATAGAATTGTTGTTTCAAGAATTGTGGATCATGTTAATGAAACTAATACGTATTCTAGTAATTCTTGACTCCACACAAGATGTTAGCAAGAAGGAATGCACAACAGTGCTAATTCGATATGTCGATCACAGAGATACATTCGGAGAAACCAAAGAGAATGTGAAGCCAGAAGAGCGGCTTGTTAACGTTTTTACTAGCGGAGACACAACTGGCAAAAACTTATTAATTGAGCTTATTAAAAACTCTCCAGGAAATTGGATTTGAATAAGAATGGTATGATTGGGCAGAGCATGGATGTGCGGGAAACATGCGTGGTCCATTTAGTGGGGTCAAATCATTTGTCCTCAAGGAATGCCCTAAAGCATTCTACATTTGGCGTTTGTTCGCATAGATTTTGCCTTAGTTGTCGAAGAATCAATGGAATTGTGCCCACAAAAAAGGGACATGTTCTCAACTTTGCAAGAACTGTACAATTACATGTCTGGACATAAAAGACATCACATATTTTCGTAGAGAAGTTAGAAAAAGGTCCATGTCCAGGCTAGACAAAAGCGTTTGAAAATAGTCAATACGACAAGGTGGTCAAGCAAAAACGATGCCGTAAAAAACCGTTATAACTTGCTATGATGTCCTAAGAGAAACCCTGGAAGACATATCTGATAACACTCAATCTGAAACGGACTCAAGAACATCAGCAAAAGGACTTCTGAAAGCACTATTTGATTATGAATCTGCTGCAGTTATAATCATTGCTGCCGAACTATTCAAAATTCTGTCACCAGTGACTGTTTGTTTACAGTCTAAAATTATTGACTATGGAATGATTCCGACAGTGGTGTCTGAAACTGTTTCTAAACTCCAATATATGATAACCGACGAGGGATGGAACAAAATGGTGGGCAGTATTAAATCATTTTGCTCAAGAACACAATCTCCAGAAAACTTCAAACAAACGAATCCGAAAGAGAAAAAGATTCATGACGAACTTGCCATTGATGAAATAATATTAGATCCTATGGCAAAAATTGAGGACAGAAGTCATCTTTAAAGTGCTTGATTCCGTGATCACACAACTACATGATCGTTTTCCTGAAAGGTCATTAAATTTTGTGCAGCAAATGACTCATTTTTTCTCACGAAAAGCTGCTAAACACTGGGACGACACCCTAAACCCAGACATTTGTCAGTGACCTGTGTGGTTACTAATGGATTGGATACCCAGAAACTTTGTGAGGAGTTTAATGTTTTCAGCCAGTTATACAAAGGCAGCTATGCAGCTATCAAAATATTGACCTGTCAGATATCCTTTCTTCAAAAGACGATAAATACAAAAATGCAAGACTAACCAAATGAAGAAATTGAAGTTGAAACCCAAGATTCTTCTGATGAAACATTGGATTGTACAAGTACAATTGCAAAAGCAACGATATATTGATCAATGGATCAAGAAGGGCTTTATAAGACCCTATCGCTGTTTATTTGAACATATCTGGGTTTCCCTATTTGACATCATTGTATCAGATAATTCTCGCCCTGCCAGCAACAAGTTGCTCAGCTGAAAGAGCAATGAGCAAACTTAAAATCGTTAAAAATAGATTGAGAAGCAGTATGGGTGATACCTGGTTGTCTGATATGTTGGTTTTGGCATCCGAAAAGGATATTTTACAATCAATTCCAAACAGTGAGATCATAGACAAATTTGGCATTTCAAGTGAGAACAGGAAAAAAACTGCTGCTTTACAAAGGCCATCAAGGGTAATCAAGGGTTAAGTTCATCAAGTTAGTTACCTTTTTGAAACACCTCTAGCCATTTTGACTTTTAGTTATAGTACTGTACATTGATTTATTATTTTGTATGGCATATGTGTTGGTTATACATTTTATTAAAAAAATTTGACAATAATTATACTGTATAATTTATACACCCCCCTGAATGGTACATTTTTTGGGGGGGAATGCGCCATAGCCTTTGGGGGGGATGGGCACCTCTGCTGATGATCAATGTGATTTACACGAAGATACTGAAAGAAAAATTTAAAGGTGAGGAAGTTCTCATTCCGATTATACCAACCGATATGCCGTTTGAGTTTAAACTACTTCAATTTCCAATTTGTCTTGCATAATCACAAGGCCAATCCTTGAAAGTTTGTGGTCTAAATCTAGAAAATGCATGTTTTTCACACACACATATATATATATATATGTGTATATATATATATATATATATATATATATATATATATATATATATATATATTAACGATTCCGGATCATTGCAAGTCTACTGCATCTATTTGTGTACAATAATTGATGGACAAATTACTGATCTCTAAAACGTGTTGTTGACGTACTTTCTGAATTAAAAAATTAATCAAAATGTTATTGATATCGATTGATCTTTTGCAAGAAATAGGCATTGTCAATAAAAATATTCAGTTGAAA
Organism: Homalodisca vitripennis; assembly: GCF_021130785.1. Classification (NCBI taxonomy): domain Eukaryota; kingdom Metazoa; phylum Arthropoda; class Insecta; order Hemiptera; family Cicadellidae; genus Homalodisca; species Homalodisca vitripennis. The sequence continues at coordinate 126,493,051 of NC_060208.1, read as the reverse complement.
ATGGGTAGGAATAGCAAAGCCAACAGTGAAAACTTCGCGGATCTCAAGAAAACTATGGAGAGCATTGAGAACTCTCTTGGTGACGTCAGGCTAGACTGGTTACTTTGGAGCAGGAAAATAATATATTGAAATGTGAGTGCACTCAACTGAAAGAAAATAATTTGTGTTTGGAGAGTCAAATCAGCGTTTGAACAATAGTTTGGAGAATTTGAAACAGTACTCCCAGAGCCACAATTTAGAAATTCGAGGAATTCCTGTCACTACAAATGAGGATGTGTATAGTATATTGGCGTCAATTGCCAGGGCCATTGGAGTTGACTTTTTAAGGGATGGCATTTCTATCGCACATCGCCTATCACCGCCGAAAGATCGCCGCTTCTCACCAAATATTATAGTGCAGTTCTTGTCTCGCTCGATGAGGAACCAATGACTTTTTGCTGCTAAGAAGAGGAGGTTACAGACCACGGACCTGGCTTCGTCACTAAGCCCTGCACCTGTCTATATAAATGAACACTTGACGCCAAACAACCGCAAGCTCCTCGGATACGCCAAGTCAGCGGTCAAGGATGGGAGGCTGCTCGCTGCGTGGTCCAGGGATGGCAGGACCACTGTGCGGAAGTGTGAGAATGCCGCTGCTACTAGAGTGTGGTGCCCTCGGGACGTGGACAGGATAATGGGAGACATCAGTCAGGACATGGACTGCACTCGCACTGAGAAATAGGGGAGACTGCTGTTCATCCTACCAAGTATGTCACCTACAACTAAGTATTGTATCTGGCCAATATAATCGACCATACAGTTTTTTCCGTCATACAATTACGTGTTAAAGAACAATATTGTTTTTTATTAACTGTAAAGTTAGTCTGTTTAGTTGCTATGTCTATTTCTATTAAATGTAGTTAACCATGTAAGTATTCACCATATTATTAAATTTTACATCAAATTTCATAAATCCATATTGGCGGGTTTTTCTGTAAGTTGTATATGTTGTTGGTATCGACACCTTGTTGATTTAGTATTTAATTTTTGCTAGAGATAATAAAGAGTTGTGTATTGATCTAACAGAAGAATAACATAATGTTTGCCAATATATTTTCTAAAGTATAATTACATAAACATGTAATCATAAATGTGTATGAGCCAAATTTAGATCTAACTACTGTACAAGATATAATAGGATGTTTATTATTCACTAAGTAATACACTGCTAACATACGTATTATCAAATGTTAGTGTGGTATGTAAGGGTTTCGTTTTATGCCCACGAAAGATTTTTTTTAATGTGTCATTGCAGTATAACTATTTTTATTTTAACAATTTTATTTTAAGTTTTCACTACATGCTAATACTATTCTTTACTTATATATGTATTAGTTACTATTGGCTATAATAGTTATGCTTTAAAAGATAGCCAATAGTTCAAAATAATTCTCCTTTTTAGTTATTTTGTACAATAAAATATATTGAAAAGTTTTTGGTTTCAATTATAAATTGTTTATGTACTATCTGTGCATTGTTTTGTATTTTGTTTTAGTTTAAGACAAGTACAGGATACATCTTTTTCATTTAATTACTCTCAAAAGTGCTTTATGGTTCTAGGTATCACGTTTTTTTGTCTTGATTATCTTGTACACTTATCCATAGTCTAATCAATTCACTCCAATGATAAGTTAATAGTTTATTTTTTAATTTAATCAAAACCTGTACTTATTGCTAATAGTATTTGTTTTAATTGACCAGAATTTTGACACAAATACATTTTATTGTAAATAAAATTTTAAAGCTTCAGTGAAATAACAATATGTATCTGTAATTGTTACATTTTCAGAAACCTAGATTATGAAATAAGTTAAATGAATATAAGGCACATACTTAGTGTATTATTAAATCCAGTTTTTCATATGGTTGTACAGTAGAACCTCGTTAATTCGACACTCGATAGTTCGACAGTCCGTATCATTCGACACCAGCCGTGACCAACATAAACGTGACAGCAGGGACAAGTGGTGTTGTCCTTGACGGGCCCGCCATTGTTGCCGTGAACGCGCGCCACTGCCCTTGTATAGCGCATCCTCCTCCCCCTCCCCCTCTGACTCACCCGCTATTCTTAGTCGTCAACTCAGTTCGCTCGTGACGCTGCGGGAGTTAAAGACGCGTTTTTGTTCCTTTCGTGATACGTTACTGTTTTACGATCGTTAGACATACGTAGTTGGTGTTACTGAACTGCTTTGTACATTTGTTTGTTTTTTAAAAATGTCAGATAAAAAACGTAAAAGGTGCTTTGTTACGATGGAAATGAAATTAGATGCTCTAAAAAGGATTGACAAAGGTGAAAAGTGTACAGAAAGTGGCGAGTGATTTGAACGTTGGTCGGTCAACAGTGATTGGGATGGAGGAAGTCTAGAATGAAATTGAGTCTTGGTGTGTGAAAAGAGTGTGTTCAGAATCGTTAGAACAAGAGGAGGAGTATGAAGAGGTCTGAGTATGAACAAGTAAGTGAAGCTTCTTTTCCAGTGGTTTAGGATTCAGAGGGAGAAAGGGACACCAATCTCAGGACCGATTTTACAGGAAAAGGCCTTGAAATTTTATCAAAACTTTAAAGAAGAGGGAGAGCCTGAATTCACAGCAAGCTCTGGATGGCTGGGACAGATGGAAAGAGAGGTATGGTATTAAACAATTGAGCATTTGTGGAGAAAAACTGTCAGCAAATCTCGATTAGTTCACATGATTTTAAAATGAAATTTCAAGCTTTGATTGAAGAATTAGGCCTTAGTGGAGAGCAAATCTATAACTGTGATGAAACTGGTCTGAATTTTAGAATGCTCCCAACAAAAAGTTTGGCTCTCAAACAAGAGAAAGCTGCAGCAGGATATAAAAAAAGTAAGGACAGAGTTACTGTGTTGGCTTTGCAGTAACGCAACAGGAAACTCATAAAATTAAAATTGGCTCTGATAGGAAAGGCCAGGAAACCTAGAGCCTTCAAAAAATATTAAAATGAATGGTGACCATTTTGACCTCCCCGTTTTTTACAGGACACCAATCAAATGCTTGGATGTCAGAGAGCATTTTTAACGAATGGTTTTCACAAACAGTTTGTGCCCGAAATTAAGAAGCATCTAAAAGTCCCAGAACCTTCCAATGAAAGCACTCTTGATCCTCGACAACGCAACAACGCACCGGCTGTAGATGTCATTCAAGACGGAGAAATTAAAGCTATGTTCTTGCCCCCTAACGTAACCTCCCTTTGCCAGCCTATGGACCAAGGAGTTTTGGTAACGCTTAAGAAGTTGTATAGGAAGAAAACTCCTTTCATGTCTCATTCAAGCCCTAGATGAAGGAGTCGAATTAGTGGATAAGTTAAAAAAAAATTGATATGCTGGATGTTGTTGGCTGGGATTTCCCAGGCATGGGATGAACTCAATCCCCTAACGCTCGTGCGTTCTTGGAGGAAGCTCTTGGACCACCAGGGAAATGAGTTCAACGAAGAAAATTAAAGATGACGAGCTAGCCACTTTAATGGAAAAAAAATCCCAGGTTGTGAAGAAGCTTCACCTACAGATGTTTTCGAGTGGATGGAACAAGATGAAGAAAGCGGACCAACTTCAGAGGAAGAAAATAGTTGATGCTTTAAAATCAAGAGAGGATAGTGAAGAAGAGTCAGAAGACGACGAAGATACCACTCAAAAATCAAAACTGACACACAGCGAAGGTGTAAAATTCTTCGAGGGAGCGATCCAGTATTTACAGGATACAAGGGACGACTGGAATGGACATTTTGTTTCTTCGACGATTACGTGACGAGGCGGCTCGGCGAAGAAACCAAAGTGAAAAACAATTAAAAATCACAAACTATTTTGCGTTGTAAAAAGTAAAAACATGATGTAACCATGTTACAAGTTATAGTTGTCCCCATATTAATTTATTTTTGTATTATACATTTTGTTTTTTATCTAGCCTATATTATTGAATTGAGTTTGTTTATTTTTTACATTTATTCATTTAATCATTAACTATTTTAAGAGGAAGAAGTACAGCACTGTGTAAAACAATGTAAGTTGATACATTTTGTTTCATCAGTTTAATATTTGTTTTAGTTGTACATTGTTAATTAAATTACAGTCCATCTTAACATAAACTCGCCTTTTAAATATTCCTTGTGTTAAAATCTATATACTCCTATAGTTCGACATCTTGATTAGTTCGACACCCGTTAGTCCACAAAGTGTCGAACTATCGAGGTTCTACTGTACTATCACGTTTAACATCTTTATATAAGTGAACGGACTTTTAGTATTAAGTATTACTGTAAGCATTGTATGTGTTTTTTTTTGCGTGGGTCGGCCATGGGTATATACTTTTTTAATGGATCCAAACCTTATCGAAGAAATTGGCTCTTTTGCGATTAATACCGAATTATTTGAGGGAATAAATTCCTTTTGTTTTTTTCAAGAATGATTATGTTTACAGTGCCTCTGATAACTTAATGACAATATTTCATTGTAACAACAGGCATATTGATGAGCTCATGTTAATATTAAATGGTTATAACCAGAAATTTGATATTATAGTTCTAACGGAGACTTGGATGGATGAAAGTAGCGTGTTTGAGCGAATGCATGGGTATGATATTTTAGTTAACAAAAAGCGTAGGAATTAGAATGATGGAGTGATTGTGTATGTAAGGGAAAATCTGAATGTGAGTAGTGAGGAAGTTAGTTTACACGGGGCAACTAGCATTAAAATAGACATAGTAACTGGTAGTGGCCGGCACAGTATCCTGGCTGTGTACCGCAGCCCATCACCTGACCTTGAACTGTTTATTGATAATCTGGAGTCGTATTGTGATAGCAGGCCGCGGGACAGGACACACTGGCTGATAGGTGACGTGAACTGCTGTATTCTGCCGGATACACATAACCAAACGTCGCAACGTTACCTGTATGTGCTGTACGGCGCGGGCTATGTCTGTGGTAATAACTTACCCACTCGTGTCACCACAAATACAAGTAGCTGCATTGATCATATTTTTGTCGACTCACGTACCACGAAAGATGTAAGATGCGGGGTAATTAAAGCAGAAATGACGGATCATTATTTTACAGTTGCTGCAATTAATAACAATTATATTACCAATTCTAAACTTAGTAAAACATATCACAACATTTTTATAGATTTCAAAAAAGTAGCACATCTCATTTCCCTAACTAATTGGGAGTCTGTAGTTGAAACAGACGACGTCAAAACTTTTAGCGAGCTATTTATTCGTCAGATACAGACAATATTGAAAAACTCTACAGAAGATAAACACATTCCCGCGAAAGAAATGAAAATAAAACCGTGGATGACTAGAGGATTGGTTAAGTCGGTCAGGCGCAGAGATAAGATTAGCAAACAATTAAAAAAACAACCTTTCAATCCTATTCTTATTGCTCAGTTTAAATCCTACCGGAATGTACTTAGTAACCTTATTAAAACTGCGAAATAAGACTATTTTCGTAATAATATTAACGTGAACAAGAATAACGCGAAATTCCTATGGCAAAGTATTAGCGAAATTACCGGTAATACTTAACGAAAAGAAGCTTTCAAAATTGACCCATTTTTGGAAGGGAATAGGGAGCCTGATAAAAGTGACGTGATTAAGGTTGCGGACACTTTCAATGATTATGTCAGTGTTGGGGCAGGGCTAGCCAGTGCTGTCCCTCCCGCGACTGAGCTTGTTATTGATGATGGTGACTTCGCGGTTGATACGGCCCTCAGGTTGGTTCCCCTCACTCAGGATGATATTTTTTGGAGTGTCACCGAACTCATGGGGGCTCCGCTCCGGGGATTGACGGGATTCCCGCTAAGATCGTCAAAGATAATATTACTGAACTAATAAAACCACTGTTACATATTTTTAACTGTAGTATTTTAAAAGGGATTTATCCGAATGTTTTCAAAGTGGGTAAAGTTATTCCAATTTTAAGGGGGTCCGAAACATGAGTGTGTAAGCTATAGACCTATTACTTTATCTAGTGTACTTGCAAAAATCTTAGAGAAAAGTGTTAAGAACCAACTTGTGAATTATTTAAAAATCAACAATATAATTTATCAAAACTAATTTGGATTTAGGAGCGATAGGAATTTGAATGATGCTTTATATTTGTTGACTAAAGAGTTACATGATGCTGTGGGCAAGAACAGGAAGGCTCTATTGGTATTTATTGATTTGGCTAAAGCGTTTGACACAATTAATCAGGACTTATTAATTAAGAAACTAAATTTCTTGGGGGCTCACGATACAACCTTGAACTGGTTTAAAGACTACTTCCGAGACAGAAGTCAGGTGGTCACAATTCAGGGGGAAGCTGAGTTCGAGGAAGACCATAAAGTACGGTGTAATTCAAGGAAGTACTTTAGGTCCTAATTATTCTTGATATACGAGGGTCAGTCAAATATAAACAGTACTTTTATTACTATACCCAACGTCCAGGTTGTATCAGGTAGCCATGTTGCAGTAGTGGTAGGGGGCAGCCTGGGGGAGGGGGAAAGCTGCAACAATGCGTTCTCAGTGCTGTTTTGTTTGTCATTGTAGCCATTTCCGAACAAGAGGTTGTACCTGCAGTTGCGCAACGAATTATTATTAAGTTCTTGACAAACGAAGGTGTTAAACCAAGTGAAATTTTTGTTAGACTGACAACTCAGTTTGGGGATAAGACTTTATCACGTTCTCAAGTGTACGATTGGGTTAAAAAGTTCAAAGGTGGACGTGAAACAGTTGAAAATGAAAGTCACAATAGGCGTCCAAGGACCAGTTTGACTAATGAGAACATTTGTGCTGTTCGTGAACTTCTTGAAAATGATCGACGCTTAACGATAGATGAAATTGCCAGTGAAGTGGAAATTAGTCATGGTAGTGTGCATTCCATCGTCACAGAGCATCTGGGTTTTCGGAAAATTTGTGCAAGATGGGTCCCTCGGCTTCTGACTCTCGATCAAAAACAAACCCGGAGAGACATTTGCCAAAGGCTTTTGAATCGGCTTGGGAGAGAGGGGAATGGTTTTTTAAATCGCATAATAACCTGTGATGAAACGTGGGTCCATCACTACACTCCTGAATCCAAAATGGCGTCAATGGAGTGGCGAAGGAAAGACGAAACTCGCCCTGTGAAAGCCAAAACACGGTTGTCTGCTGGGAAAGTTCTTGCCACCATCTTTTTTGACTGCAAAGGCGTTTTGCTTATTGACTTTTTACACGAACGTCGTACTGTGAACACTGCTTATTACTGTCAACTTCTTGAGCAAGCAAAAGCAGCCTTTCGGAACAAAAGGCGTAATCAGCCAATCAGAGATGTCATTTTGCTTCATGACAATGCTAGGCCTCACACAGCTGCCTTGACCCAAGAGAAATTACGCCAAATTCATTGGGAAACATTGGAACATCCTCCCTACAGCCCAGATTTGTCTCCATGTGATTTTCACCTCTTTGGTCCTCTCAAAGAAGCACTTGGTGGAAACCGTTTTGAAAGTGATGAGGAAGTACAGGAATTTGTGTGCAATTGGTTCAAGACACAACCTCAAATCTTTTATGAAGAAGGGATCCATAAGCTATCCTCACGCTGGGAAAAGTGTGTGAGAGTTGAGGGAGACTATGTAGAAAAGCAGTAACATGTAATCATTGTATTGTTTAGCTTTAATAAACGTATAAGTTAAAAGTCTTGTTTATATTTGACTGACCCTCGTATATGAACAATTTAGGTAAAATAAATATGGCAAATGGTAAAATATTTTTATACGCGGATGACGCAGCTCTTTGTTTCGAGGGGCCCAGCTGGCCAGAGGTGTATGGGGCGGCTGAACGTGGTCTAAACACTAAAGCGCTGGTTTGACCAAAATGGACTCACCATCAACGTCAAAAAAACAAAGTGCATGGCAGTGGCACTTCGGACGGGTCATGATCCGGACAATTTACACCTGAGGCTTCACACTTGTGGCGGAGTGGCTGGCTGTATGTCATGTGAATGTGTAGAGCGTGTATCTGAGTACAAGTATTTAGGAGTATTTTTTGATAATCGGTTGAAATGGACAGCTCATATCCAATATATAAGAAGTAAGTTGAGGAAACACAATTTTATTTGTAAAAATCTTTGTAATATATTAACATTTGATTTACTAAAAATGGTTTATTACGCATTCGTACAATCTATTCTGCAGTACGGAATTATTGCTTGGGGTGGGACATTTAAGAGCTCGCTGTTACCATTAGAAATCGTTCAAAAAGCAATTATTAAAGCTGCCTTGAAAAAAATCGTCTTTATCCTTCAGAATTGTTATTTGATGAATTTAAGGTTTTTAACGTTAGACATTTATATGTTAGAAATATTATAATGTACATGTTCAAAAACCACAGTCATATTTTTAATCAAGTAAGCCATAGCTACTCGACCAGATTGGCAGTGTCCTCTGGGATTATTGCCCCGAAATTAGAGAGAGTCCATTAATTGCACAAATTCACACTACATTGCAAATATTAATTTTTCCTTCCTAAATTACCGGATTGGCCTTAAGTTACCAAGTGTGTACAAAAAAAAAAAAAAAACAATCCGTCACTTATAAAAAGAAAAGTAACCTTATGGCTACTAAAACATACAGGGTGTACATAAAGTCCTGCACGGGTATAATATTTTCTGAATGATAACAGATAAATAAACAAGATTTGGTACATCAATACTACACCTAAAAATCTACTTTTTGAAGGAACTATCAGTTTTCTCTCTGTAATATCATGGGGACCGTCCCGCAAGGAGTCAGAAGGAAATCTTAAATAGTGGAAGCATAGGTCAATATGGACATCATTTTAAAGGGCTTGTCTAGCAGAGTTTGATGCCGCAAACCGCACTCAAAAAGATTGATCCAGTACAAAAAATGGTGGCTGTTTTCAAAGATTTTACTTGGTTAACATTTTATTAGTAGCCATAACCCTAGTAAAAGCAAAACTGCAACCAAACAAATACTGCAGCTAACCACTACATTATGCTGGTCAGTTGTACAGAAGTGAATTATGACATTAGTTATCCTCAAGGGTTATAAATTTGGTCCTAATATATTGATAACGGGGAAAACCTGATAACAGTAACAATTAGAAATCTCTTATCTTTGGGTCGCAGTTAGGACTTTCCTATTAGCCAGTCTATTCATAGTAGGCTATTCCTAGTTTTCCCTTGTTTAGTAGTGCTGTCCATCCTTTTATCAGTAAAGTAAAGAATGTCTTATTTTACCAGGCGAAGTTAGGGCTAAGAAGCCCTCTCTAACACTTAACCTGGGGACCAACGGCTTAAAGATGACTTCCGAACTCCACCACCAATGGCCGGGCAGGCGGGCCGCTTGCAAGGACAGGATCAGCTCAGGCGGTCACCTGTCCAAGCAGCAGCCGGACGCTCGGCGTTGGTACAGCTTTAGTACAAAAGAGTTTGTCGTATTGCTTGTAAGTTTCTTCAACTACACTATGTCGCTTGACGAACGTGAACGTATAACACTTTTTAATGATGGTTGGTTGGGGAAATAACAGACGATCACACGAAGAAGCATGCCATTTATTTTTAATAACTACTTTCCGCGCCGCACGAGAGGCAGCCAATTTCTATAGAACAACTGTAGGGAGAACTGTTCAAACACTTTATGAAAACAGGAAGTGTTTTCCGATCGTTATAGGTCGCTGAGATTTCTAATTGTTACTGTTATCTAGGTTTTCTTACCCGTTATCAATATATTAGGACCCAAATTTGATAACCCTTGAGGATAACTAATGTCATAATTCACTTCTGTACAACTGACCAGCATATGTAAGTAGTTAGCTGCAGTATTTGTTTGGTTGCAGTTTTGCTTTACTGGTGTTATGACTACTAATAATAATGTAACCAAGTAAAAATCTTTGAACAGCCGCCATTTTGTACTGGATCAATCTTTTTGAGTGCGGTCTGCGGCATTAAACTCTGCTAGACAAGCCCTTTAAAATGATGTCCATATTGACCTATGCACCTATTTAAGATTTCCTTCTGACTTCTTGCGGGACGTCCCCATATATATTACAGAAAACTGATAGTTTCCTTCAAAAAAGTAGATTTTTAGGTGTATATTGATGTACCAAATCTTATTTATTTATCTGGTATCGTTCAGAAAATATTATACCCGTGCAGGACTTTATGTACACCCTGTAGATAAAGTTGAGTTAGAAATATTTTATAACTTCTTTTGTATGCACATGAGCATAATTGTTGAACCTATGTTCGTCATCATCAGTAGCATTGGCAGTGGTGTTGGTGTCATGATGTTGTAAAACTGTGTAGGATTTAGTGTTGATAGAGTGTCTTTTGATGGTAAAGGGGAGCAAGGGGGATAGAGAGGGAGGGAGGGAGAGAGAGAGGGGGGGGGAAGAGAGAGAGGGGGGTGGGTAGGGAGGGAGAGGGAGGGAGGGCAGAGAGTGAGAGAGAGAGAGAGAGAGAGAGAGAGAGAGAGAGAGAGAGAGATTATGAATGGGTTATGTGTGGCATGAGTGTATAAGTGTGTGGAATGGTTCCAAGCCTCCTAATTAAAACCGATATCATGTTTTTAATTTTGGATAAATTGTGCGGTTGTTATCTGGTTGTAATCTTAATGTCAAACACTTGCTTTGTCGTAGCTATGAAGTATTTTGTTTCTTCTTATATTACGAGCATACAAAAAGTTGCATTTCATGTTGTCATTACACTTCTTTTTACCATACGAAGATTTACATTACTTTTTATGTTGATGAGTACATATTCATGCTGCTGGAGATCGCGTCTCGATCTCCACACACAGCTATGCCCATGTGGAGATCATTTCCTGTTTTTGCATGTATGTTGAGATCTTTGTATCTATGAGAGGAAATAAATAAATATTCATTCATTTATTGCGTCCTTTGTTAGAAATTTATTTTTGACGATGGAAGGCTTGTGAAGGAAAAAGGATTTTTTCCGGACATTTGCCATAAATTGTCATTACACAATTTATTGTGTAATTCCTGGTTTATTAGAAGGTTCACATATAAGTAAAAGCTATAAACTTTTTAATACATTGGTTTCTGAAGGGCTAATCGTTTAAATTGTTTTCAATACATAGTTGTCTTGCAATTCTGAGTCCTATAACTTATGTGAGATAAATGTTCTTAGTTGCAAGAATCTCTCAGCTGAGCCTATCAACAGGAAACAAAAAGTCTTTTGATTCCTCCAAGTCCCTGGGTTTCCAAAGATATACACGGTTGTTTATTGTTCTTTGGCTCTTGTACATTATGGTTTCATATTACATTAATTTAAAGATCTTCAATTTCTGGTAATCTTGTCTTTTAACTCAAAGAATGATGTACTAATTCACATTTTTTAATGTGTAGAAGAACATTCTATGAGCAATGGAAGAAAGAGTGCTTTAGACCAGGTTTCCTTTCTGTAAATGTATACAAAGAAACTTAAGAGTAGTGGTACACATCATTAGATCATATAAATGTTCTTTTCTAATCCACAACATGCAGGAGTCACTGTTGTCTAATGTATGTTTTTCACATTTATTTCCTTCAGAAGGCTAATTAAACGGTTTAACCCTTTAAGGAGTATGGACGTCATAATGATAGGCTACAATGAGTAATGGATAAAATCCAAAAAATAATACCAAAAGGAGTAAAAAATTGAAATCTCTTAAAAAATGTTTATTTGCATCTTGAAAGCTTAATAAAAAAGGACTCACGTGTTCTACAAGTACTTTTCAAAAATCAAATGTCTTATTTCCCTCACTACGGCAGACTCAATCAATATTGCCTGCCATTTGGACAACAGTAACAAACTAGATAGTTACTCAACAAAATATGTCACTCACACGATAAATATAGCCACAGTTAAAGCAGATATACAAGGAATGGCTAGTATAATGTGGCGGCATATTCTAACAGTAAAACAAAGTGATGCGCACATGACGCAACCAGGGGGCTTCTATCGGCGTGGGCTACTGCGATCTGGTGGTAAAAATCAGATTACAAGTGAATGCGAGCACAAATATGGAAGTTAAGTATGTTGCCGATAGATGGAACCACTTTACAGACAAATCTACTTAAAGGCAATCAGTAATAGCAATGCATTTAGGATAATACAAAAATACAGAGGCTAAACGCCATATGACATCCTTACTCATTATGTAGAGTTTACATGCACTCCTTAAAGGGTTAACAAGAACAGCTACCTTACACAGATTGTTAAAAAAGGTACACACCCACATAGGTAAAAATTTAATTGAACCATAAACTAGAATTATTGAAAACCTTTATTTGTAAATAATTTATGTACATTAAGACATCAGCTCAGTATTATCTTAGTACAAAAGGTGAGGTGACGAAGCAATACAGCATCTATTTTACACTGATTCACTTTCATGAAATTAAATTAAAAAGAGATTACAAATAAATACAAACCATTTGTAATGAAATCATAACTGGTATAATGTTCAAGTCCAGGGTCATTAACACTGATCAGAAAAAATAGAAAATGTCGCTTTAGAAGTGGTTTAGTAAATGTAACACAGCCATTGTGAATCCATTGGTTCTGTCGCTGAGGTCAACAGTCTTACCGCTCCTCCAGAATGAGAGTCTCTTGAGGACAAAGGTTGAGCTGTTGCAGGGTTGAGTTCACATTTAATGTGGTTAACTGTAACACAAAATATGTTGAAATAAAAATCCTCAACTAAGTTTTCGTAAATTAAAAAAATTTGTGGAATATTTTGACAAACATAGATGACTTACATTGTTATCAAGATGATCATAAAATTGGAACAAAAAAGATTAATGTGCAAGGTGTGTTATAGAAAGTTAAAAAGTCCAGGGAAGGTTAGATAATTTTTTAATGATTAAACTTATAAGAGTGAAACTATTATTAATTTGTATTTTTCTTTATTTATTTATTAACCCGTTCTTTGCCCTTACTTAACTAGCTATTGATATAAATAAATAAACGTTTGATTTACAATTATTATTGAGTTTATTTGTCACATATATGATACAGGGTTTCGTGAATTATACTGCTATGGGCACATTAAAAAAACTATATCCAACATATAAAATGTTTTGGTGCATGTTAGGTTTGAATTTATACAAAAATAGGTTTGAATTTTGAAAGATATGAACTATTAACTTTTCAAAACAAAACTGTAATACTATGAATGCTAACATAGAATAAAATTACTATTGTTGTAAACCACCGGTGATTCTACCTAGTATGATATTGAACAGAAGTTAATGGAAAAGCACTGGTCAAAAGTTGTACATCATATGAAATGTAACTTATATTTTGATATATCTTATATATCCAATATCCCTGTCATAAATCTTATATTTTTAAAAGACAAGTACAAGTATAGAGAAATGTTTTTAAGTGGCATCACTCAGGTTCTAGACGTACCAGTCATGGATGTTAACTTCACATATGACTCACAAGGATCCACAAGCAGTTGGATGATTATGAGCACTGTTAAGACATAATACCGTTTGCTTTTTGAGAACACTGCAAGAATGGTATTCTGTTTGTGCAGATAAGTCTATTGGAAATACGATTGGGCTAAACTCACCATCCAAATCATATTATGCGTGTTAATGGTAAGGAATGTGTCTCTAGTGCGGATCAAGCCTACAGAAGGATAAATGTACACAAAATTATAAAAAAAGCAGTCTTGAGATAAAACTCGATGAAGACCCTAAATGATTTATTTACACGTTGCAGCAAGGGTAAAGTCCCAATTACCTGATGCCATTTATTTTGGAATTAGTTTTGTTACTTTATTAATTAAGATTCAGGATCATTATGTTATACATTCTTTTCAAATGCATATCCCAAGTAAGATGAGCATATTGCTCCACAGGATATATCGCAGGTTCAGGAGGTCAGATTAGCTGTTCTGCAGCAACACTATATTCAGGTTCACCAACCGATCATGACGATACTTCTGAGAGAGAGAGAGAGAGAGAGAGAGCAAGCTTTAATCGAAATCATTAAGATCTGACAGGCGTAATTTTTTACAAGTATTGAGTTACAATCACATGCTATTTTTGATATTAAAAGTCGTGTTTGAGAGTTCTATATTCCAAAGTCTCTCCAGGTCAGGAATTCATCCATCGACTGTGAAGAAGGGGGCCGCAACGATAGCCACTGCTTCAGGTGAGGCTTCAGCCCTATGAGAGGGCAACATTTTGAGCTCGACTGGAAGGATGTTGAAGTATCTCGCACCGGCGTAGGATGGTTTCTTCTCGAAAAGTGTTTTTTCTATGGGATGGAAGGTTGAAATTTTTGGCGAATCTGGTGTTGTGGTCATGTATCTGGGCGTTTCGAGTGATCCCCCTTGAGCAAGAAGAGATGATCACCTCGAGAATGTAAGCAGCCACACTGTCATTATTCCCCATTCAACAAAAGCCCCTCTACAACTATCTCTCGCCCCCAGATCTGCCATTATTCTCACGGCTCTTTTCTGGAGCACCAAAACTCGATCCAGACTAGTACGAGATGAGCCACCCCACAATACTATGGCATATCTCATCTGCTGTCAAAAAGCGCATGGTAAGCGGTTAATGCTGTTTCTTTAAGTTCCAATAGCCATTGATCTTCTTATGGCGAAGAGAGCAGAACTTAATTTTAAGCAGAGTTCTTCAATGTGGGTGGACCAAGATAGATTGTCATCTATTGAAACTCCAAGATGTTTAATGGAATTTTCAGTTTTGCAGATCTGGCAATCCCGAAATTTCATTTTTTGTGGGCTCCAAACATCAACTGCTTTGTTTTTTTTTTTATTGAATACTAAGTCGTTATTTGAGCAGTAGTCGATTGCAAGGTTCATTGCTACATACGATTCGATTTCCAAGTTTTCAATGGACTTGTTGGACGAGAGTATCACAGAGTCGTCGGCGTACATGTAGCATCGCCCGTAGGGCTGACATGGGCCGGGAAGTCATTAGTAAAAGAGGGTAAAAATAACCGGTCCCATGACTGACCCTTGTGGCACACCTCTAGAGACAGGTAGAGAGGTGGATCTTACTTTGAAGATTTCATTGTTGCTGAGGTAACCCAGCTCCACAATCTGAGTCCTATCACCCAAATAACTTGTGAACCACTGCAGGGCTTTTTCCGCCCAGCGAGCCGAGTTTATTAAGGATGAAGTCGTGGCTTAAGCAGTCGAATGCTTTACTCATGTCAATGAAGATTCCGGTGGCATTGTGACCATTTTCAAGGTTATTGATAATATCTTCGATTAGGTCTACAAGAGCTGTGATGGTCGACTTGCCTTTTTTGAACCCGTGCTGATACTCTGTTAGTAGCTTATTAGCATTCAAGAATTGGAGCAGCCTCTTAAGGACGACTCTCTCGATAATTTTCGAGAAGGTTGGTACCAGTGATATTGGCTGTAAGTTGTCCATGATGTCTTTTTTGCCACGTTTGTGAAGAGGAAACACCTTCGAAGTTTTCCATCCTTGACGGGAAACTTCCTAGTTGGACGGATAGATTTGTTTATGTGTAGAAGCGGTAGTAAGAGCTCCTCCTTGCAATGCTTAACTATTCTCGAAGATATCTCGTCAAGCCCTGCAGAATCCTTTATCTTCAGATTGTCTATTATTTTTAGATATTTCGGCCATGGACGCAGCTGAAAACTCCGATAACTTTGGTTGTAAGTTGTTATTTTGGATTGGTTGAAGAGGATGGAGTAACCTGGTTTTGCTCTAGAGTCTTTGCTGCAACTGTGGTAAAGTACTCGTTAAAGCTCTGGGCAATTAACATGGGATCTACGACGGCCCTATCATCAAGTATCAGGGATTTTATTTCTGGGTTGAATGTGAGTTTGGATTTATGTTCTTGGTTTGATGACGTTCCATATGGCTTTGCTTTTATTATCGGCGGATGCAATGTAATCAGCATTTCCCTTGCGCCTAAGTAACCGGAGCTTAAAGTCATAAGCTTTCTTCAGGCCATTAGCTCTTGCTTTGTCTTCCGAGCTACCATTTGTTAGGAACAAGTTGTTGGCTTGTATAAATTTCTCCTTTAACTCGATCGTTTCTTCATCATACGGTATCATTCTCTTTTTTCTTCTTTTTCTTGATTTTTTTTCAGGACATGCATGGTCAAGAGCGATAGTGACAGAGTTTAGCAAATTGCCGTAGGCCTGATCAATGGCGACGGTTTCCAACACGTTATCCCAGGATTCCAGAGATAAGTGCAATTTCAAGTCGTTGAGGCTGTTAGTGTTGAGATGGCGTCTAGTTGAGACAGTTAGTTTTTCCAGAGTATTCGGAAGATTCAAACGGCATAGCTGTCCAGTGTGATCGGAGATGCCCGTGTGAAAGACATGCACTGAAATCTGACTTTCGTTTAAGGTGGTGCACACTGCGTCGATAGAGGTGGCAGAATGCGGTGTTATTCTGGTGGGGGGCATGGGAACTCTTCTGATATTGTGCGAGGTGATTAGTTCATTAAGAAGACTTTTGCCGACTGATGGAACTAGGTTGTCAATGTTCATCTCACCGATAATGATGGTAGAAGTCTTGGCTTTGGGGATACACTCTAGAAATTCAGCAATTCGTTCCATAGCTAATTTCATATTATCCAAACAGTTTGAGGGAGGACGATATATTCCAAGTACGTACACATGTTTATTGTTACTGAGACTTATCTTTACAGCCGCCATCTCACATACAAGGGAGATGCTATGAGTTTCAATTTCTAAGTTCACTGTATTGTTTGTGAATTTGTTGTTTTAAAGATAGCTACTCCACCCTTAATATGTTGTTCTCTACTATATGCAGATATCAAAGTGTAGTTAACGAGTCTCGTGTTTTGTATAGTGTCAGGTGTGTTACCATGTTCTGTAAAGATCGCCAAGTCCGGTTCGAGTAAGTCAAGAAGGTGATTTATATCCTATCCAATTTGTTATTCATCCTGTCTGTATTCTGATGGAAAATGGTTATTGTGTTGTTTTGGCCGTACTCTGACTCTTCCAGTTGTGCTCTGCTGGTGGACTGCATTCTAAAAAACGATACTTAGACGATTCAGGTTTTGAGTAGCCAGGGTTTGAGGTTACAGTGACATTATTAGCCATGCCAGGCAAAAGTGAGATCAAAGCTTCCCTGCGCTGAAGAGTGGTCAATCTCATGGATGCCAGCTGATTGATCTCTTCTCATCGTTGTGGAGAGGTCAGAGTAGAATTGAATGTGCTTGTTATAAAATTCCTCCACAGTCTCGTTGGGGTGACGTATTCTTGAATTGGCTGGCGGGTTTTCTAGCTTGGTTGGTTGTATCTGTAGAAATGGTCCATTACCGGGCCCGTGATAACCGCTTCCATTGAGATATAGCTTCTGAGGATTGATTTCTTGAGGAGAAGGTTTGTTGAAAGTTTTTTAATTGAGATTCCAGAGCCACCAATCTACACTTGATTGAGGTTAATTCGACTTCGAGATTGATCGCTGTAATTGGAGGTGCGTCGATGAATTTACCACTTACTAGGAGGTTTCTACTGTCTTCGGTGGTATTACCGTTCAGTGAGCGTGGAAAGTTTAGACTCAAGGGTAACAATTTTTTGTTCATATGATTCAATTGATGCGGAGTTGTTCATTGTCGTGTTCGTTAAAATATCTTGCTGTTTGAGTCTTAATGATTTCTCTTTCTCCAGTTGCTTAAAAGAGGCGTAGAGTTTAGAAAACATCTCTTCTTGATTGTTGACTAGTGTGTTGTACTTTATGATATGATCTTCTAGTTCGGCTTCTTTAGATTTTATTGCGAATGACAGCTTGCTATTTTCTTTCTTTAGTTCTTCATTTTCTGCCAGTAACTTGGAGCCGATCTCCGCAGACATGTGAAGGAGCTCTTCATTTGCGATGTCTCTGCCATGGTAAGAGGACACCTCATGCTGTAGTTCTTCCAGAGATTTCCCCTCCGAATTAATACTCTCCAGGAGATTGTTAGACATATTTGAGTTGTGGCCCTGAGTTTGTTCCATCAAGTTGCAAGTGGAGCAAAGCCAGGGTTCACTGGGGCACTTTGAAATATCATTATAGTGCTCATGTGACATTCCCATGCACTGTCTGTGGTACCAGGATGAGCATTCGCCATCGCAGAAAACAGCATCATCATCGTTATTTACCGAGTTGTCGCAAAGAGGGCATTGCAATGTTTCATTAGGCAGTGCGTCAGAGGTTCGTTTTAATAGAGCTGCTACGCTATTATGTTGAGGGTCGAAAACCGGTTTTCTGTTTTTGTTCTTCGTCTTGTTTCCATATTGACCAGACTTTGTTCCTAGCGAGGAAGTTGATTTTCATATAGTAATTGTATACTTTATGTAGACGTTATATAGAAGGCCGTGGATATTTTTCGGCAAGAGATTTCCTCTATAATAGCAGACGGACAGTGGTCAGTGACAGTTTATTCTGATTGGGAGGACTGTGAAACATGAAACGGGTGAAACACCAAGTCAACAAAGTGTAATGAGCCGGTCTGCAGGCTAGGGTTGATGTTAATTAGGACGTGTCAAATGAACTGGTACAGGATTTTTCCACACCGAATAACACATATTGACTTACAGGTCGCAGTCGTTATAGGTCTAGTCGTCCTGACCGAAAATAACGAACCAGTAAGTGAAATAGTCGGCTAAAAAAGTAGCCAGTGCTCCGCAGACCGGCACAACGGACCGTTCCCTCCTGCATCTGACCCAGGATATAAGTATGAAAATGACATTGCTCAATACATAAGGTCTGCTTCATTTACACATTGATTGCAGAACAGTTAATGAAATTCAACAGATACCTCAAGAAAGTAACGGCAAAAATCTATAGGTTCTAACAACTCACACTGATGGCCAAAAGCATATGGGATTGTTACACCATGTTGCTAACAAATAGGATGATATCAGTTCCAATCACAAATATCCCTGACAACAGAGCAGCTTTTGGCAGCCTACATTTCTGAAGTAAAATAAAAATATCTAATACATTATATTACTGATTGAACTAAACAAAACTGCAATTTACATCACTGAAATTATTTTCATTGGTATTACTATACGATACATAAATTTACATAATAAAAGAAAAGTTCATTTTATATTGTATAAAAAAAATAGCTCTAACCATACTGCAGATAGGTGAATGAAGGCTACATCATTCATAGTCAGATATTTAATCATCAAATTCATCACCACTTTCATCAATACTGATGAAAGTCAGCTTCTTGAAAATTTCTGCATGTCTTCCACATTTTACCTAATTATCTTCAAATTCAAAATTTCTTTATTCAGACATGTAACAGATTACAAGAATAGCGTTATAATAAATATCAATATAAATTTATCATTTATATATTAAAACATAAAAATCAGTTTGACACTCACTGAAAAAGTAAGATTTGGCTATGTAGCCTTCTACAGAGTAAGTTAAAACAATTTTTAAATCAAGGCAGTTATTAGTTAAGATAAGGGGATATTAGTTAATTTAAGAGGATTTTATATATTTCTAAACATACCCAACAATACTTAAAAGTTACTTACATATTGAAACAAAAAAGTCTTCAAAAGAATACGTTCAAAAGATAATGTTAATAAATAATCTTTAAGTAGTTTTTTGAATTTTTCATAATTTTGCTCATTTTGAATATTGAGAGGAAGGTTAAACAAAAATTTTGTGCCGATGAAACCAGTTTTCTTTTCATAAAACTTCAGCCTATGTTGTTCCCCATATCTGCTACGTCTTAAATTATGATCATGATGATTTAAAAATACTAATTGGGTTGTTGTATTTTTTTACGTATAAAACAGTTTCATAAATGTATAGATCATATACAATCAAAATTTGAAGTTGAGAAAAGTATGGTTTCACTGTATCTCTTTGTTTTAGGTTAAAAATTATTCTTAGAGCTTTTTTTGTTGTAATAAGATTCTGTCCAGATTTCTTTTAGTTGTGGCTCCGTATATACCTATATTGTAAGACATATAGGAATTTACTATAGCAAAGTAGATGGCTTTCAATGTCTCAATGCTACACACCCTTGACATTTGGCGTAAAGCAAATAGACCGGAGGACATTTTTTTTTACCACATAATCAACATGTTTCTCCCAACCTAAATTCCGATCTAATATTATTCCAAGAAACTTTATATTGTCTACTTGATTTAATTTTGAATTTTCTAAATATATGTTAGGCTCAAATTGTAATCTTGATTGTTTGGTACTGAACAATACAAAATTTGATTTATTTGGGTTTAGCAAGAGATTTTTGGAACTCAAGAAATCTTTAACAGTTAGAAGGTTTAAAAAAGATAAAAGCTCAATGTCTTCCTGTTTATTACCTGAAACCGTAATACTTGCATCGTCAGCATAAAGGCATATTGAGCCTCCACCTGGAACCGTCCCAGGGAGCCCCTTTAAATAACAGAGAAATAAAAGAGGGCCCAGGATAGAACCTTGAGGAATGCCATGTTTTACGATTTAAAATTTTGAAAAATAGGTTCTACTGCAATTATATTTATATTGACTTCCAGCATAGTTTAAAATGTGTTGAATTTGAGTACACTGCTGTCTATTCTTCAAATATGACCTAAACCAATTGTATTCCTTACCTTTTATATTCAAATCACTAAGGACATTAAGCAACCCATCATGTGACACACTGTCGAATGCTTTGGTAAGATCAAAAAAAATTCCAATAACTTTTTCATTTCTGTCAATTGAGTCTAAAATCGATTTAATAAATTTAACACCTGCTGTAGCTGTGGATCTGCCTGGTCGAAAACCATGTTGCTCGTTATCAAGTAACTGATTTAGTTCCAAATATTTCATAAGCTGATTATAAACTACTTTTTCAAAAACCTTTGAGAATACGGGTAACAATGATATAGGTCTGAAACTTGATGGGTCATTTGTGTTTCCTTTTTTATGAAGAGGTATTACCTTAGCAATTTTTAATTGACATGGGAAAAAACCAGAAATTAATGATGAATTAATAATGTGCGTGAGTGGCCTGGAGATGAGCGTCATATTATTTATTGCATTATCTTCATGTCAGCCAACAACTTCTCTCTTGAACCCATATAAATTCAATGGAATTTGATTGACAGTGGTAGAACAACTTTGTTATCCAATCAAAGTAATAAGAGAATTGATTTTTTTTTATTACTTTAAATGAGAGAAGTTAGGATTTTATTTCTATTAGATCATGTGGTGTATTATTTTATGTTAACCAATAAACAATTTCATTTTTTCACGTCACTTTATCTGCAGCAGTACAATTTACAGCTACCATTTGGCATTCAATCTGAAACCAAGTGATTTCAATATTCTAATTAAAGATTCTTCAGATATGGTGTAGTTTGTTTTATGCTGCAATTTAGTCAATAATTTGTTGGATAGTCATAATACAAAAAAGGTCATAATACATATATATTATTGTTTACTGGATGTGAGAGCAAATCTGCAAAATTATACTGTTAGAGAAACCATACATACTTATAAAACTAGAAAAAAGTACATGTTAGAGTGTCCAAGGACCAGGCTTGAAAAAACAAAAGGTAGTCAAATCTATATGAAAATAAAATTATTTAATAAATTACCAAAAGGAGGATGGATTGTAAATATAATTAGGTTTAAAAGAGTTGTAAGCTAATGGCTTAAAGAATAAGAATTTTACTCTGTGAATGAATATTTGACCTGTTATATTAGTTCCTTAAGTTTGCAATTTTAGCTAGGCAAGTTTTAACCACCTGATTTAAATATTTTAAATATTTATATTGTTACATTTCTCATTGAGTTTTAATTGTATATGTTATTTGTTTCTTGTTCAATTTGTATTTTTTTATTTATTTTACCCTACAATGCTTTCTGTATTTCTTAAATAATTTTATACAACCACTCTCTATTTATACCAGTTATTAGTTTTGTAAGTTCTTATGTCTTTTGCAACGTTCCTGTTAATTTTAAAATAAGTCTCCAATTCTAAAATTGTTATTTTTTTGAGTATTACTGCCCAATAGTTTGACAAAGTCTATTGTAACTTATTATGTTGCTTATTGACTAATAAAGACATCTTGAATCTTGAAGGTTTATGATTTCTTATATTCAGGGTTGTGTGCCAACATTTTGAAAAATGTAAACACTGATGGTTTACTTACTGATGGTACTTTATTCTGTTTATTTAAATTGCACAAGTTGCGTTTTACAGTTGTGTCATTTAAATGTATGCTACAAGTATTAAGATTTAATGCAGTGTTGTGGAATTGTAACTACGAGGGTTATTCCAAAAGTAAGGTCTGACTTGCAGTAACTATGTGAATTTGAATTTGGCGCCAAGGACAAAAAAACGCATGTGCGCTTACTCTGGCATGCCCTGCACGTCAAGCACTGACATTAGCGTTGTTACCATTGCTGTGTGCTGTATAAAGTGTCAGTTCACAATGTTTAATACAATTGATCAGCCTGCCGATTGATACGGTTTTTATCTGCAAGAAACATTTCTGCAGCGGAAATTAATCTGCAGATTACTGAAGTTTACGGTCCTAAATTAATGAGTGACAGTCAAGTGTGCAAGTGGGTGTGAGTTTTGAATGAAAGATGGGAAAAATATGCATGATGAACTACGCTCTGGTTGACCATAAGTAATTTCAAACGATTTGGTCAATGCGGTTGACAAAAACATTTGTGAAGATCAACAATTTACTATTTCAGATTTATAAATGGATTTCCTGAATGCTAGTAGAAGATTTGGATATATAATTAGCCAGTATACAATATTTATCATCTCTAATACAAATGTACGATTGTTGCAAGAAGTTACTAACACAATACACTTAAATGCTTGGGAAACATTTCACATTAACACAAATCAAGAAAAACTTATCAATAATAAAGGCGGACCTACTCAAAATTTGATTCTCTTCTCATCTCAATTTATAAGAAGATTACAATGTAATTCTGTTTAAATATTTTATATTGACTAATCATATATCCAAATATTTTACCATTATGTTATTATAATATCTATTATTTAGAAAAATGTAAACATTTGTTCATTTGTGAGGTGCCTGATGATGGAATCATTGATTCCGAAAGGCCTTGTGCAATAATCAACTTTATATTGGACAATTTTTTTTCATTTACCAGTGATTGTAAACTAAACCTTTTTCCAATGCTAGGATTCCAAGATTCTTCATTTCCATACTTATTTAAACATGTCACATTGTTCAACAAGCTTTTGAATGCATAAGTTGTAGAAATCGGACACCTGCGATGATAACCAGTCTTTAACTGCTTCTTTCACTTCATCATCTATGTCAAAGCGTTTGCCGCTAACAAACTCTTTTAGGTAGCGGAACATGTAAAACTTACTTGGCGCTAAGTCTAGACTGTATGGTAGGTGGTCCATCTATTCCCACCCAAATTTCTTGATTAGAGTTTGCATTTCTCTTGCCAATACGAGGTCTGGCATTGTCATGTAACACCAACACTTCAGACAACAAAGACACCATCGCTTATTCTTGATTGCAAGTCGAAGATTAATCAGGGTAGTGCAGTAGGCGGCTTTATTGATCGTAGTCCCTCTTTCCATAAAGTCAAATACAATACTCCATTTCTATTACAAAATACGGTCGCCATAACCTTGCGTGTTCAGATTGTCTGCTTTGTCTTGACCTTGACTGACAATGGTGTGTGACGCAATCCCCTTGATTGACGTTTAGATTTGGGGGGTATGTGAGAAACCCATGTCTCATCCTCTATGACCAAATGGTCTAAAAGACTGTCACCTTCCTTATATCGCTTCAATAAAGCAAAAGCTGAAGCCATTCTATTCATTCATTTGTAAGCAGTCTGGAAACCCAGCGGTCACTCAATTTTCGAAAATTCTAATTTTCAGACACAATTAAGTATGGAAATGGTGTAGAAAAGTAGAAAAAGATGTAAGGAATGTAAATAAAACAATTGTTTTGGAAAAAAATTTGGATTAACATTTTTTTTTTCTTAACCGGACCTTACTTTTGGAATACTATAGTCTGTGATGGAGTGTTATCTCTGAAACATGTAACAAATGTAAAACCTCAACTGTTGATTTTTGATTTGGCAGAGGTAAGTATATCTAATTAATTTGTTCACTAAATTTATTGATTTACAGCTACTCAATGTATGTTTATTGGAACAGATATTGAGTAAGATTAGTTATTTTCCATACATGTAAAATTGACAACAGTGTTTTGTACGAGTATGAAGAGAGGGATTCAGATGAACCAGCCAGCATCAGACTATTTTCGTGAGCCTACTCTAGGTGTTTGGGTTAGTAAGACCAATCAATATAAAGTGGGGAGAATTCATGCCTCTCTGGCACTACTTGATTTCACAGGACTTTCTAGTAGTAGTAGTAGTAGTTGTTTGTTTGTTTGTGTGTGTGTATCACACATTCTAATACTACTAGAATTATTGACTCACATCCCTCCTTGGCCAACTGGAGATCACTTTGTAGTCTTCTGTGTGGTAGCCTTGGACCACCAAATAGTTGAGTAACACCTGTAACACATAATGAAGTACAATTGGACCACCAAGTAGTTGAGTAACATATCTAAGTACATACAGTTTGACAAACGCACAATACGACAAAATCACATTTTAGGGATCGGTAATTTGCGTGCTGTCATTTGTCACCCGTGAATAGATGCAGTAGACTTTTGGTGGTGCACAAACCTAAATATAGGAAATATACATTGCAAGCAAAATACTATTTACAAAACTACTTTTGTAGGGTACTTTTAATGATAGTTCCCCTTTCTAGGTAACATTCGGTGCTTGAACCACTTCATTTCTCATGTTTTTATTTGTCTTTATACTGACTAATGTTTTGTAACTTTTACATTATATCAGAAATATACATAAAGATGTTCAGTGACTAGTAAATTATGTTTAGTGATTCTAATCAGTAGATTTATTATTTTGTACGAGAATCTACCACATTCTAAGTGGATCATTCATTTAATCGGGAGAACGTATCATTATAGTGAACAATATACTCCGTAGCATTCTTGAAGTAAATTATGGTAACTGACAAAAAACGTATGGTAATTCAAAAACATTTTAATATCTGCTCTCAATCCTGCCTCATTACTCCAGGATGGATTCCACATTGGTTCTAATAGAAACACCACTTAGACCATCTATATGTTAAAAAGATTTATTACAATCTAATGACAGTCAGTACAGCAGTTCTATCTGGCTGATTTCCTTCATTTAAGTTTTAAATGAAAGGTATTTGTTTACAGATCAGACATCAAGTATTAAAGGTCACTTTGGTATTTTTCACATTTTACTCAAAAATGTTTTCCTTTTGCAGCGACCTCTACATCCAAATCAGCATGCCTACACTCCAGGAAGGTTATGCGACTCGGCTCTGCATCAATTGGTATGCAAGATTGAGAAGACGCTGGCAGCAAAAGAGGTAGTCATAGGTGTCTTTCTGAACATTGAAGAAGCCTTTGACAATACAGACTCAGGCGATTATCAATGCAGAGTATACTTACCTGAACCAATGTTCAGTCATAGTTAGTTGTATGTGGCGCAGGAAATCGTTCAAAAATGTTAAGTTAGATATTAAACCTTAGGGTTGGCTCACACAGCCAATGTGGTTTGGAAGGAAGTATTGTGAAATTATATAGTATTTTTTTGTGAATGAGGTTGGAACATGTCAATTAATTATAACTTTATACTTTGACGAGGTAAACAATTACTATCAAAGCCCTCCACCACTAATTACTATATAGAGTAATACTGCGGAGCAGCACGGGTCCACTAGTTACTACATCCTTAGCATATGTGAGGTAAAATGACGTCAATGGAAGAGAAGTTGATTAAATAACCTTTTTCTCAATAATATACAAACATATGTGCATGGATGTTGTACTTCAGAGTTAAGAAGTATTGTTATCAAAGTGATTTTTTTAAATAAACTCAAATCTGGACCAGCATGGGAATTACAATGTTAATTTGTAGTTTCAATGAACACGAACAAAAATTTATATTATAGTAAATGAATTCTATTATCAATTATAAATGAATATTATTATTATGTATGGTGTATGGCCTGTTGCTAATGTTGACAAATCATTGAGATTTCAACAAAATAGTAAAGTACATCTTATAATTAAGAAGATTGTATGTTAAAGTTATGTTAATGTTAAAGTATAATATGAAACTAATTTTTAAATTACATACAAAGATAAATTTGAAATATTTGCCAAAAATTACCTGAAGTCTACTAGTGGCTAGAAATCTCCTCTCTAAAAACTCGCCATTGGGCTGTCGGAAACGTATCTTCGTTATACTCAAACTCGAGTTCTCACTTGGCTCATCTGGTAGTTCTGATTCTAAGGCAATCCTTTCAGCCTGGAACATAGCAAATAATTTTTCATCAGAATTCCTGAAATCATATACATATGTAACTTACATCCTTATAGAATTTGTGTTACCAGTGTATTGTTTGTTTTTATACGGTTTACTTTCTATAATGTTTTATGTTGAGTTTGGGTTTATTGATGTCCTAGTCTAAAAAAAGGTTTTTAGGCTGTAGCTTAAAAAAATTGTTGATAAGCTCATGTTTAAGTGAAAGCTCAGATATGCTCAGTCTAAATTTCTGACATGGCCTATGAAAACTTAAGTTTAAAAAGAGTTGGATAACAAGCTCTCATTTAGGCTAGAACTGAGATAGACTGGGGTTTGATATAAGTGCATTTGGGATATGCAGCGCTACATATAGTAGGCCCTATCAATCAGATAATGGTGAATTCTGAAGACCTTTAAGTTTGACTTATTTGAGATTGAGAGGATGCTTGTATATTCTCAAAGGAGAGTAGTACGCTCCCTTCTCATAGTTGGCCATTCGATGAATAAGACTGTGCAAAGGTGGTTCAAATACAGTAGCTCAAAAATAGAGGAGAGTCCAAATTTCAAGTTAAAAAAAAACATAATTTACAGGATTGTTTGCAGTCCAGCTGGAAAATGACTCTCAATATCCTCTTCTAACTTATCTCTTATAACTTCCAAAAATATTTCAAAAAGATCCATAATTATCCATTATAGTACATGTCAACATATTTAATTGTTTTACAAGAGAACTTATCCCTTTAACTAATTAGAACTTCAACTTATCACAAGAAAATCATAGCACAATATGCAGGATTCAATTTGTCTGAAAAGAATGGAATGTGATCTCTTCATTTCCAATCCTTGTCTACACAAGCTTGAGAAACTTTAAAAATGGCAATGAGTTCATGTTTTGAATTGGTTGTATTACGTTTGAATTTGTTGTAATGATTTTTATTGGTTATTAATTGGGTTTATGATTGGTTCAACATCAGCCAAGATCGAAACAACCTATCCACTGTCTAACTTTCGCTTGAAACAGTGAATAGCTCAGGCCCTGCAGGCTTGTCTACATCAAACTTATGTCATCCATAAAGAGACAAACTGAAGCATCTGTGAGGTTTTTTTATATACGGCATGAATAATATAGGATATACGAGGGGGTACCCAAAAAAAACCGGAATTGTATTGCTGGCAGCCGGCAGCGTGTAGTACACATTCCTGCCACTAGGCGTGTGTCGCGCAACCCATTGCGAGCTCAGTGACCCCAGTTCCGTTGTCCTAGTGCATTTTGTTCGTTCGTAGTGACTGTTTTCGCTAACCCTGTTTTGTTCTTGTTTCGTTTTTTGTCATGGCAAATTTAAGTGAACAACGTGCAGCTGTGAAATTTTGTTTTTTACTTGGTAAAAATGCTGCAGAAACTATTTAAATGTTGAATACAGCTTACAAAGATGATGCTATGGGGAAAACTCAGGTCTACGAGTGGTTCGCTCGATTTAAAAATGGCGACATGTCGATTGAAGACAAACCTCGTTCTGGACGTCCATCAACCTCTCGAACGGACGAAAATGTTGAGAAAATTCGTGAACTTGCGCTCACCGACCGTCAACAGACAATTGAGGAACTATCAGAGAGTAGTGGGTTAACTTGGAGCTCGGTTCAGCGAATTTTAACAGGAGATTTAGGACTGAAAAGGGTTGCTGCCAAATTTGTTCCTCGACTTCTGACTGACCATCAAAAGGCACATCGAGTTGAAACTTGCCGCCTTCTGAAAGAACATCTCGAAAATGATCCCGATTTTCTGGAAAAGGTAATTACTGGTGATGAGTCATGGTGCTATGGTTATGACCCAGAAACGAAGCAACAGTCAAGCCAATGGAAGTCGCCATCTTCACCTCGTCCAAAAAAATGTCGGCAAGTCAAATCAAACATCAAAACCATGTTGATTTGCTTTTTTTGATGCTAAAGGCATTGTTCATTCTGAGTTTGTTCCTCCAGGTCAGACTGTCAACCAAACATTTTATTTGGAGATTTTAAGAAGATTGCGCAACAGTGTTCGCCAGAAAAGACCCTATTGTGGCAGACTGGAGACTGGTTCTTCCACCACGACAACGCACCGGCACACACAGCCATATCAGTTAGGCAGTTTTTAGCCAAAAACGGCATGGTTCCGCTGCCCCACGCACCCTACTACTCGCCTGACCTCGCTCTATGTGACTTTTTTTTATTTCCACACATGAAAAGAGGCTTGAAAGGTCAACGATTTGACAGAGTTGAAGAGGTTAAGAAAAAAACGAAGCTCGAGCTTGCAGCCATTTCTAAAGATGACTACAAAAAATGTTTTGATCAATGGAAATACCGTTGGGACAAGTGTATTAGTTGTAATGGAGATTATTTTGAAGGAGATAAGGTCGTATTGTAAAAAATTTGATAATATATAATTTTTATAAAATAATTCCGGTTTTTTTTGGGTACCCCCTCGTATATGTGTATGATTCGCTTAACCAGTGGATATGAAATTTGTCTTCTTCCACTAACAAAATATTAACTTTAAGTAAATAAAAATATGTAATTAAAAACCACCATAAAAAATTCTAGTTAATTAAGTACAACTACAGTCTAATGGAGCTCATCCAATATTAATTACCTTAGCATCATGAATTAGTCATTACCAATATGTATAGTACAGCCTGTAATTATTACATATGTTGGGTTATGTCTCAATATAGTGAATCATCATTCTATAAATAAAAAAAAACACTTTAGTTAAAAAAATACCACACACATGATCATGATTAGAGGGACAGTGGACAGATAGACAGAAAGTTGCAGTCATTATGTCATTCAAATTTGATCAGTTAAGTTACTTTACCTGGTTACAACCAACTTTCTATAAACAATTAGAGAAATATTAGTTAATGGTAAGTTGCAGAGTTTAAGCGTAATACAAGAAAGAGTGAAATTTAATATTCTATGTGAATATAAACCTTTTTAAAACAAAAATTTAAACTGTTTAATTTCAAGTAATAACTTATACTCTATTAGTGATGTGTCGAAGTTGAATCCCCAATCCACTGAAGCTTCAGCAAAGATTTGGATATGATAGTCTACTGGAAGGATTCAACAATTGAATCTATGGTAATAACCATGTCATTAATTATTGGCTCATTGACAGTTCATAAAGTACTGATTGCTAATACATGATTTTATCCTATGAACAATTAATTATACAATTATCTTACTTTTGCAAATAACATTTTCCTTGCAGACTTGTGAATTACCACAAGTCTGCTGCATATAATCTCTGATGGCAGCTGGTCGGAAATACAATTTACCTGTCATCGCTAAAACGTAATTTTGTTGTACTTCGTAAATGAAAACTTTTTAACAGATAATCTAATTAACAAATGATCCTGTAAATATAGTTAATGTAAATAATATAGTTTTCTAAATTATATTTTACTTTCAGTTCAGTATTTATGACATGCATCACCGCAAGTCTGCTGCGCATATTCGTGGCCGACAACTGTTCAGCAGTACGCAAATTACCGATCACTAAAACTTATTTTAGTTGTACTTTCCATTTGAAAAATTGTAAATAGATTACCTTATTAACAAATAATTATTTGCAATTTATATTTTTTAAAATTATGTTCACATATCATCGCGAATTTGTTGTGTTTATTCGTAGCTAACTGATCGGCAAATGCAAATTTCGACCCCCAAATTATGTTTTAGCCGTATTTTTTTAGATGAAAGAGCATTGGTAGATAACCAAATTTACAGATCATTTTGCTTTTGTCAATACAATTTTTCTCTTATGTTTGTATTTTTTATGTTTATTCGTGCTAAGCCGCGCGTCTGCTGTGTTATGTGCAGATAGCAGCTGCTTGGAATATATACATATTCTGGAAGCCCACATTATAATAATCTATAACGTCAAAATAAAAGTTAGGGATATGACTTAGTTCTTAAAATATAATTATTTGTCTGAACCTCTGCAAATCTCTTCAAAATAGAGTGCTATTCTTAGAATCGTTTTTGTATTATTAAATGGTCTCTATTTAATAACCCAGGGTTTAAGAATAGTAGAAATTTGGATTGGGGATAATTTTGTCTAAATCATACTTAGGCTAAAAAAATAGAATTTGAGAATCAAGAATAGATTTTTCAAGATTCGGAATCGGATTCAAAATGGCTGGATTCAATCATTACACTTGATTGTAATATCACAATTATACATATTACATATTACAATAGATTATTAATTGTAAGAGTATATCAGATACATGTACCAGGAGAAGTAATAAAACGACAAAATGCAAACTTTTGTTTGTATTGTTTGCAAGTCTTAATTTACCACATTTATTTAGACATCACATTAGATAATTGTGTAAAAAACTGCAGCAAAATGCTATAAATGATTGCTGTTAGTGTTTATAAAGTGAACCTTTTTCTTTTAGACTATATATTTGTTTAAATCCTGTATAAATCTTTAAAACCCAAATAAATATGCTTTTACTAACAAAACTGTGTAATGTATTAGAAAATATTTTAGTCAAGCTATAAAAAATAGTCACTAGTATAAAAAGCATGTATGAACTCCTGAATCAAATAACTCACTTCTTTTTTGGCTTCTTCCTCTTGTTTTTCAGTTTCTATTCTTAGTTTTTCTTGTGTTTCTATCATTTCTTGGTGCTTCTTTGCTTCCTCCTTTGCCCTTAAAACATATAAAATTGGTCACTTCCTGTATTTTTAATGATGAATACTAGTTTAAATAATGTTTTAACCCTTTTACTGCAAGACATTTTCTCACAATTAAAACTGGTAAACTATGTCTTAAAACTGCGAGCCCAGTTGTAAACATTTTGTAGCATTAAACATAAAATTGTTATTAATAAATAAAGCTAGAATTTGCTTTGTTGTTTTCCCAACGAACTTTCATATTAAAAACAGTATTAAAACGTTTCACAATATAACAGAAAATAATTTTTTGACATTTTTGTTTGGAGAATTTCATGTTTTTAGTTTAAGGAGAATACTGAAGATCCAAAAATATTACTTTCATTATCATTAGTTTAAACTAAAACAATAGACAGTGAACAAAAGTTGCTTTAAGATAGTTTGCCAATTCCTGCCATAATCCTTCAGAAAAACATTAAAAGTAGAATACACTGTCAAAGAATAATATTAGAATACACACAAATTACAATTAGAAATTAGGTAAAGAATAATTACAGGGAACAAAACAGTTTTAATATGGCCATAATTCAAAGTTTAAAATTTAATGATTTACTGCACAATTTCTTAGGGACACTTCTGTATTCTCAATGGGTTGATAATATAAAAAGTAAGTTTA
The DNA here is from genome assembly GCF_021130785.1 of Homalodisca vitripennis. Classification (NCBI taxonomy): domain Eukaryota; kingdom Metazoa; phylum Arthropoda; class Insecta; order Hemiptera; family Cicadellidae; genus Homalodisca; species Homalodisca vitripennis. Next base: position 126,461,297 of record NC_060208.1, on the reverse strand, counting down.
TTAAATTTTGTGTAATTTATAGGCTACAGATATTTCCGACATCACTAACCACAAGTTAGATGTTAAGAGTCAAATTAATATTACAGCAGTAGTCACAAATCCTAATAAATAAATAAATTACAATTTTGTAAACATGTTAGGGGATTACGAATCCACAGTAAGAAATAATTTTGTTATGATGATAGCTGTCAGCAAGCTGTGAAAAATCCAAAATGAATAAAAGTATTGTCATTATGTATATATGCATTTAAAAACAAACACTCCAATAATATACTTTTTTATTTTTGTGAGATTCTGTACAAAGTATTATTTTACATTATAAAAATGTCTCTTGAATTCTTTCCTAAACTAATCTTATAAGGAGAAGGTAAAACATATAGATGTGTATGTTGAGTTTAGCTGTAGAAATAAATTGATGTTGAAAAATATTTTTGGTTAAAAAACTACAAGAAATTATGGATTTGGCTAAAAAACAAAAATTTTGATTATTTACAGCCTGTATTACCTGTCTATTTCTAGTGAAGCCTGATAAGCTTTGTCCTGTTCAAACTTTATCATCTCCCTGGCGTTCCTCTCTTGCTCCTCTCTGACCTCCTGTTTCTGTTGCTCAGTAAACATGTCCACGGTTTGAATCAGACTTGTCAACAGATCGTTTACTCCAACATTTCCTGTGAAAACAAGTAGCTTATAAATAACATTTGCTGACAAGTTCTTTGATGTCTGTACAGTTAGAGTACAAAGTTATAGGATAAAGAAATTTTACTTTTATTTTGTCTCTATTGAATTGTACTATAACTGTCTGGAAGTGATATATTTGGAATGTTGGACAATATTTTACAGGAAATGTTTAGAAACATGAATCCAACTTGTTTTGTCAAATTATTAATACTTTTCGGTTTTACAATACAATTTCTATCTTTAATATTAATCATTTTTAATCAGGAAGGGTTTTTTATTGCTCTTTATTGTAAACATCGGCTCAGCAATGAGGCAGTAGAGGGTGTTGTCCTCCATTGACAGCTGCTGCAATAAATATTTTGAGTGTTGTCAAAAATAATACTGGTGTTGCTTGCCCAAATTATTTGTTCTTTCTGTATCATCTCAACTCAAGGCTAACTGTTTTCACTACTCAAGTCATTTCCAATAACCCAGGTTTTCGATAATTTAAGTTCCCATAATCAGCGTTTTACTGTAGATATGTATGTTTATATATGCAAGTGAAATGATGTTTGTTAGTCTCACTAAACTTGAGGGACCGATTTGGCTAATTTTGGTTTTGAAATATTTGTCGAAGTCCAAAGAAGGTTTAAGGTGGACAAACATTGAAAATGTTTCTCAGAATATTTAATAATTCGGGAAAAAATTATTATATTTACGACACATAATCAAAAATTTATGACCCAAAACAGCTGTTGACACTTTTAGCTGTAGTACACCAAAGTGACAGAAACATTTGTTTACATTAAAAAAAAGAACAATTATACAGTGCTTGATCAGCAGTGTTATGCAGATTGCAAAGATAAAGTTATCAAAATTTGTATTTTAGATTCCACCAGTGATGAATAAAACCATCTAATGCAATGAACATATTATTTCAACGTTGTTCTAAAACCCACCTTGTGAACAAAACTGTGAATGTTTTGCACATAAGGTTATTGAAACTAATCGTCTCTCTTAACAATTTTACTGTAATAAAATGAAAAGTAAAAGGATGACACACTTCCCCTTATACCAGAAACAGAATACAAGCGATGGAAGTAGATGCATTTTGACTAAAGTAGTCTTTTTAAGCTTATGAATGCACATATTTTCTTGATCGGGTTAAAAATCAATATTACTTATAGCACTGCAAACTTCGCAGATCGCAAATAAACACTTTTACGTGTAAGTTGGATTCCAAAATCCACATATGTGTTTATTTTCTTGGTCAGTGCAACAACATAAACTCAATTGTGGAACTGTAAATAAATTAGAGTGGAAGTGAATGTAATCTGTTTTATCTGACCCTTAACCCTTTGAACGCTGATATAAATTTAGTATTTTTTTAGAATACGCTCATTTAACCCTTCGTACGCTGTAAGCGGAATATTCCGCCGAGTAAATTTAACTCGAAACGTTCTAAGCGGAATAGATTGCGGAATCCCCTGACAACGCAATATATTTACGTTAGTTCTACAAATTGCCGCCAGAATGCTTGAGAGTGAATGTTTGGTGTTCTAATATGACGCAATGTGAAGCGTGACTCATCAAAACAGCTGGTACCAATCACAACGGAAGCTTTCGTTTGCTTTGTCAGTCCGCGCCATCGCTAGTGAGCAAGCTGTACGCTCTAAGCGGAAATACTCGCGCGTGACAGTTAGCTGCCGACGGCCGCTATATACTGTTGTTTATTGTTTATAACCTGCTAATCTGCTTTAGCTGTCTATTATGCGAGGTTATCCATATCGATAATGTGATAAACTATATATCTATGTAAAACATGTGAGGCCAAGCCTGCCCTCCACCCAGATGAGTGTTTTGAGATTTACCACACACAAGTCCAATATTAGTGTGCCTTTTTTATTTTTGTACCATTTTGTGTTCTTTATATATTCTATATTTGTCATGGATTTGTTCCCTTCATTATCTTCTAATTTTGTATAAATAATATGAATTACTGTTGTGCTAACTTTTGCTACTTTCAGAAAAGTTTATTGGACTTTATATACTGAGTGTACATTTACATGTATATGTACTCATATTTAACCCTTTCCGTCCCAGCGTCCGGTTTTCCGGACGTTCGAAAAACATCACAAAAATCCCCCGCGTCCGGTTTTCCGGACGTTCGAAAAACATCGCGAAAATCCCGGCGTCCGGTTTTCCGGACGTTAAGAAAAAATTTTTTTTTTGATGTTTATTAACTCGGAATATTTATATAAATTATATATAAATGTTCGGAATAACATATACCGTTATAAAAACATCGATTTATTACGCTATAATGTTTTATTACTGCACAACAACTTATTTACTTCTTTCTCTTTGTGTTGCGTCATCAACTGTGTTGAATTTTATCAGCAGTATTTGTTGGGTTTCATTCCAGCTTGTTGTTGAGAGGGGTAATAACATAAGTATTACAAGTAAACCCAAAATGATAAGGGAGTACAATGACTTTATGGGAGGGATTGATAGAAATGATCAGATGCTATATCATTATTTCAATGAAAGGAAAACCATCAAATTTTGGAAGAAACTTACATTTAATATAATTTCTAGAATGGTCTTAAATTTATATACATTGTACAAAAACAACACAGATAATCCTGTAAGTAGGCTTCAATACATATCAAACTTGGTTGATGAATGGGCACATGTGAGAGGAGTAGGCCTAGGTACTCATCAAAATGAAGCCAGTAATGCAAACAACGGTGGTACAAAATCATTTTTTGAAAAAATACCAGAAAATAAAGACAAAAACTGCTGTGTGTGCAGTGCAGAAAGTACAAGAAGTCAAAAGTCTACTTTTATGTGTGTTAACCGCAAAAAGGGCCTGCACACTAAATGTTATCCTTTCCATAGATGTTTGTAAACAAAAACAAAATTTTATTGACGGATGGTATTTTTAGTTTTTATTTTGTTAGGATTAGGAGTTTTTTTAGTTAAAAATATGAAATAGTTCATTGTTTGCCTATTGACATTCAATATATTTGGTTAGAACTATATGTTATGTAGAAGTGGAACATGATATGCCATATTGTTGTTATAACTGGGGAAAACTCTAAACTACAGTGATTTAAAAAAAATCCAGAACTTTTTTATTTCTCAACATATCAGTGTGAAGTATGATTTTTTTGAAGACTGTTAAATATGGTTTTGTCAAGTGTTATCAATCTTGGTTAAATAATTTTTTGATGCCCATCCACAACGCAACAAAGTAAAAAAATCCTCAAAATATTTTTTGGTAAGTACATATTATTAAAAAAAAGTTATTGTAAATATTTGCATGTTCTTTTATATTTTATTTTATAGTATATATAACATGTTTAGGAAGCTAATAACACTTAAACTAATAAATTTGCTTCATAAATAAATTTTTTATGGGTTTTCTAGTAAAACACGACAAAATTAACTAAAAGAGCCTGGGATTTTTGGGTATGTCATTAGTAAAAATACTTAGGATTTTTGGAACAAATTTAAAAAAAGTGTCTGGGATGGAAAGGGTTAAATAAAATAAAAGCAATACAAAAACTATCATGTGTTTTCATCAGTTGCAAGACCAATAAACCTAAAAAAATATATAACTTTGAAAAAATTAAAAATTTTTTTTTTTAAATTGAGCATTAGAGCAATTTTATACAACTTGCTTTCAGCGTACGCAGAGTTAAGGTGAAAATGAAAATTCCTGCAAGCTATTTTTTTTTTATTCATTCCTAATGACTAATAACACATAAAAAATACATTTTAAATAATGTAATACTTGCATTAAAATAATCACATTAAAAAAAATGTAATACTTGCATTAAAATTACATGTTTTCATAATAATGGAATATTTTAATAAAAATCAAATTCAGGTTACAGAGTAATCAAATACATGTGATGAAAATATGAAAACTATGTACAAGGATAAGAAAACAAATTTAGTCTAGTATGCGATCTTGATTAGTTTATAAGTTCTGATGATAGATTTAGGTAGTTGTATGGTAAACTTCAAAACAAAAATCGGGATGAAGCCATGGGGTTTCAGGATATGACTTGCAGCCATAATTAGACAACAGAAAAGAAACAATAAAAACTTGATTGTAACACCTAAAACATGATAACAATAACTTTTTACAACTGTTTGTATAAGGAATGACAACACAAGAATACTTCCCAAAGGGCACAATGGGTGCTCCACTGCCAGTCGGTAATGGCGGATAATATCGTCATCAGATTATTTTGTCTTTGGCGTTATAAGACCTAACAACATCGCGGATTATTCTGTCTACGGCGTGCTAAGTTTGACCGCAGTAACTTTTCAGTCGTACCTAAGTTACATATTTTCTTTATCGGACAAAAAAAACAAACTATCACAATGGCACTTGAAAAATCATTGGCAGAAAACAAATTAACCCTTTGAGGTCTCAATAAAAATTGCTTCGACTGTCCTCAGGTCGTATTTAATTTCTGTTAGTTTACAGTTCTTTGACAATACACAAATGCAATTTTTAAATCCCTTTTTCTGCAACTTTTTTATTTTTTCTCTTTATATATCAATGTAAATAACCTAAAAAGAATATTTACATTATTTTATAGTATTTTTTTATAACTTTAAGTAACATTAAAAAAATATAAAAAAGAAGTAAAAAATATAAAAACATAATTTTTATTTTTTTATACATATGTAATAAACCAAAATTACATGAATACAGGTGAAAAGGCACTAGGATCTCATCAGATACATGTTATTCATTATATTATATAATATTATATATATTATAATTTTGCCTTGTTCCAGCCCTAGGCCTACTTTGGGTAACATATCTAGCTCTTCCTCTTTTTCTACTAGTTTGTAGCCTAGGCCTACCTCTATTATTTGCATCTCCTTGGCCTACTTTTATCACATTATCCACGAATTGATCAAATTCTTCCCCATCATTACCTAAAGTTTCCAATCCAAACACATCACTTTCGTCGTCTAGGTTACCGTCATTTACCACAATGTTTTCAGAAGAATTTTTAATATGATTCAACTCACAATCACTATCACGGTCTTCTTCAATAATCTGTTTTTCATTTTGGATACTAATTTCACTGAAAATACTATCACAATCATCTAATTCATCAAAAATTTCGTCATCGTCAGTAAAACTTGTACTTGGACCAGCCATATTTGTAAACACGGCGCAAGTGCAGACGTCAGTTGTATTGGTCTTCTATTATCACTTCCAATGCCTCCTATATCGTGAATAAAGATCGACGTAGCATTCACGTAACCAAAATAGAAGTCAAAAGTACTGAATAACTCAAATACCAAACAGCAATAGGTTAGAAATGGCCAAACAAGCAGTGACATTATGCGGTCGACCTATTGTCGACATGCAAGCGTTCAGCGAAACTGCCGCGGTCGACCTATAGTCGGCTTCCTAACAAATGTAAGTATACAGCTTGAGTGTGCCAATTACAGTACTTACAGCAGCTGAATTTTAAAATTGCACTAAAAAAATGTTTCGTAGCTGATAACAATTTAAGATTTAGCTTACCATGTACAGCTGTGAATATCTCTGTGCTGGAACGCATCCGCATGATGAGCAGCAGGGCTGGCAACCTCTCCACTTCCACATTCCTGACTGTAACGGCTGCCATGGTCCCCAGACTACGTGTCAGGGAGGCTAGGAACCTGTACATACATGTACACTCTTGTTATGTAAAAGACAACACACAAATAATAAATAACCTTCAAGTCCTTCTAGATAAAATTAGGTGTCTGTACTGACTACAGTCTGCCAACTGAAAGTACTAAAAATAACTTAACCATGCAACGCAATACCTGGAAAGCTCAGACTATAGCTATGTGTAATTAGTGACTAAAAATGTTACTTATATAGGAACCTCCTAATGGAGTATAGTAGGCCAATGAGATTTATGCAAAGCAATGTAAATAAAAATTTTGCAATAAAAGTGCAATTTAGTTTTGTCATAAAATTACAGAAGAAAGACAATAGCGGTAAGACAAAAAAAAAAAAAAAAAAAAAAAAAAAAAAAAAAAAAAAAAAAAAAAACACATCCCACACTTTGGTAAGTCAAAACACAAGCCACAGCAAGTTGCAAAAACTGAAAATTATTACATAATATCATAGCACAAGACAACACATTTCTACAATACAAATAAATTTCTGTAAATTATTCAATACAAATATTATGAGAAGAGTAATGATTGATTCACAAGGAAACATTACTACCAATAAATCAAATTGTACAAGAATGACATACTGACAGTAAGTGGTAACACAAAATGAAGGGTGTTGTTAAAGTACAATAAAGTATTAGCATCAAGCTTCCTTAGGGGTGTTTTGAAGCACTCGGAAGAGGGTTAAAGAATATACAAAACACTTACTTTTGTCTGTTTGATTCGTATGTAAGATCCCAGCCCCAGACGACAAAGTTGGTGGCTAAAAGCTGTAGAACTGAATCAAAACACAAGAGTTGTGTACAGAAGACGTTGGTCAATACGCTGGCATCGTGATGTAGGTACACGGCAAGAAGTCTTCGCTAGATAACAAAACCATAGACACATAAATTTAACATATTTAGATTGAACCCTTTAACCCATTCACACTGAAATACGAGTTAACTAAGGTTTATATCATATGTTAATTTAATTAATTTTGTCCAAAACAAATTATAAGTATCCCACTAATATTATAAATGCAAAAGTTTGGATATTTGGAGGTTTGTCCTCGAATCACGCTGAAACTGCTATATGGATTGTGCTGAAATTTGGAACAGGTATAGCTTTTGGTCTGAATTAACATTTAGAGTGCTTTTTACCAACCATAACACATTCATTTCACCAAATAAAGTCGAATTCAAATTGAAAAATTAGTTTGTTTACATTCGAATGTTATGATAAGAACGAAACGTATTTTGACAGCTGTTGACAGCTATAGTTCGACAAACTTTCTGAAACATCTGTTTACATTTGAATTTGATCAATAATAAGTAAACAGTGCTTGATCGGTAGTGTAATGCAGATAGTAAATATATTACATTTTAACAATGGCTAATGGAAAAACAGAGAAATGAATACTAACATGCCTCAACGATTCATTCTTTCCCTGGCTACAGTCCAAAAAACAAGTGTAACGCAAAACTTTAATAACGACTATTTTGGAAAGTTGTAAAACCTTAATAAGAATTTCCCTCTTATACCGAAAGTACATATCAATCAATCAATCAATCAATCAATCATCTTTATTCATATTTGCACAGTAAGTACAAGAATAGTGTCATATTTTATCTTATTTCTATATATATATATTTTTTTTCTTAGTAGTACACTATCATTACAATACAGAATTGTAAACAATCTAAAGACAGAACAATGCCATTACACACTCATTTATACTTAATTAAAATTTTTTATAACCACCAAACTAACATATTTTATTGCTGACATTTTAATTGTTGTGAGAAATAAACTCTTCTATAGAGTAAAAAGCAGCATGTGCTTAGCATAGTAAGTAGGTAGTACTCTCCCCTAGGTCGTAATAGGCTTTTCAGTCCTACTTATGTGTGTATTTTCTTCATCAGGACAAGGTAAACTCAACTATGTCAACACGATTTTGACCAAAATAGATTTCCGAGAACTAGATAATTGAACGTATATAAAATTTGATCGAGGGCAATATGGCAAGCTATACTGTGTTATAGTAGGTAAGTGAATTTAAATGGTCTTAAGTAGGCACTATTTAACCGAAGTAGGCATCTCGGTCCTACGTAAGTATGTATATATATATTTCTTCTTCGTCAGAACAACAAGGCAAACTCTACTATAGTACTGGAAATATCTTAAACCTGAAATATATGACAAGCAATGGAAATATACACTTTTAGACCGAAATAAGTTTCCGAGACCTGTGTGATCTGAGATTTGTGTTTTCTTGATCGGGATGAGAAGGCAGATTCAGCTGTGACGTTATGTATATAATTAATTAGAACCATGCTCCTACACGTGCCAAACACGATATAATGATTAAGTTAAACTCTGATACTATTTACCATGAACTTAAATAATATCTACCTGATGTATGCCTACTTATGTTTTAAAAATTTTATAGAACTTCCATCATATTATATCATAATTGCTTTTACTAAGTAATATAAGGACTTTGGTTCTAAGATTGCGTGCGAAGCCAAGGGTAACAGCTAGTTAAAACATAATAATACATGTTTATTTCATATTCATGCATAAAAAATAAAACTAGTAACAGAAGTGTTGCTTTTACCAGCTGTTCTCTCAACAGTCATCTGATGACTGTGGCATCGGCTGTCTGCAATTTGTGACTACATAGTTTACACGCGAGCTGGGCTATGTTGGTGTAATCTGTGTTTGTGTTCTTGTTGTTGATGAACCTATTACTTAGCATTTAGCATATTTTTTCAAATCTGAAACATATGCTGTGCAAAGACAAAACCAGTTTATCATTCTGGGAGTTTCTTATGTTGGAGGGTTAATATGGTACATAGCTGATATGTACTTGCTGAAATAACACTTACTTTTTTAATATGAAATAAGCTCCAGGGAGTCATGCCAAGACATGTATTAAAGGCCCAGGGTACAAAGTTTTAATAGTCAATTGTTTCATATATTTCGAAGGATTTTAATGGTTAGATGTGCAAAAACATTAAAACAAGCAGTCTAATATTGCTACGGCATTAAATGGGTTAGTTTAAAAAAAAAGGTAAATTTATAAATGTTCAGTGTTAATTTAGGTAAGAGGAGTTTATTCAGTTCTGTGAAAATATATTTTCATTAGTACTATGAATTATTGTTGAAATCTCTTTAATTAGATATTTTAAAGGAAAAATAGTCTATAAATTTCATAAAGACCACTAAAGGATATCACATTGATAGGAATTCTCAGTTTAAAACACTTTTTGACATAATAAGTTTATATATTACAGGGAATTTTTCTTTGAGATACATAAACTTGTTTTCTTTTTTCTGTTGCTAGTATATTCAATGAAGACAGCTGATAAAACTAATTCTACATAGTTCTACAAATGATATACTATTGGATGATGAAAATATTAGTTCTGATGATGAAAGTGGCATATCAGCAAATTAAGTGCCTGATGATAATTCTTTGTCAGATTTGTTGTCATGTAGTCTGGATGATTATGAACCAGTGGAATGTGAGTTGGATTGTGAACAAAGTGACAGTGACAACAATTTCTACTTATCTGATATTCCTCTTACCCAAAGAATTCATCAAACCCCAATATTGATGTGTACTGCCAAAAAAAGTAGTACATACTCTAAGTACTTTTTAAAGATATCTATTATATTGTATTTACTTTGAATAAGCAAATTAGATTATTGATATATCCATAACGATCAACAACTTGTGTTGGATTTGAATTAATAGGGCTGATAGCCAGGGGTTGTTACTAGTTAATAGGGAGATCAACAGACTTACTTTGAAAACTATTTTCTAGGGTCCACTGATTGAAAGATCACATAAAAGTACAAATATTTTACACATAGTTCAATCAGTAGAGAACATTCTAGTTGCCTATTCACTTTGGGTTGCAAAGTTAACCCTTTGACTAGTAATAATCCCGCAACAGATTCGGGAGCGCCCTATGTGCCTGCAATAATCCTGATAGCCGTGTGGGAAACGCTATGACACTAAACAGTTTTCATAATGTTTCGTGATGAATAATCTCTCGCTTGAATATGAATGCAATCTAGCGGAATAAATAAGAAAGTTTCGAGTAGTTTTCGTTGTTCCCACTAGAATATTGAAAACCAAATACAACAGAGAAAGTTAGTTTTTAGCTATCCTGACCAACAGACAGCTGATAAACTGAAAATTCCAGAGATTGTTAAATAATTTAACAATGGTTTAATTTTTAGGCTATTTTAATACCTGAGTATATATTTTTACTACTAAATAACTTGCATACACTCACATATTTAAGGTTGCCAATATTACTAGGCAAATAGTTATGTAAGTATACCTTGTATACTTTTTTTCTCTAGGTTTTAAAGCAAGAGATTATTTTTAATCTAGTATTTTCAAACAGTGTATCTTATTTGTATTATCCATTTTATAAAGGACAACAATTTAAATGTCTATATAGAAAATGAGATTTCATTTTATTACTTTCTTTATTTTTAATTATTTAACAGATTTCTGTAAAATAAAATTTTTTTATACCATTTCTCACCCTAATTACCATAGTTGTTGGAAATTTATAGATTAGCTTACAATGTGTTATTTTGCAATTTAATATCTAGCTTCCTCACATATAAATATATATCTTTTATCAATATTAATAGCTAAAATGTACAAATCTATTTTGTATTCTTTATAACTACAGTAAATGTGTTATAAAGTGGAGAACTGTATAATAATAATTATTATAAAGGAGAACTGTTATCATCACAAATTAATGTACAGTGGATACAGTTCTAGTTGATGAGGATGACAGTAGTATCATGGCGCAAAGAGCACAAGCACAGAGTGAGTACAATGCCAGATGACATGTGGCAGAGGCACAGATTACATGAGATACAACAGTCATGACAAGACAGGACGTCATTTAGTCATCTGAAAATGGGACCTCTTCTGATATTGTGTTGGTTACCATTATTATTATATCAAATACATATATTATAAATATATATATATATATATATATATATATATATATATATATATATATATATATATATATTATTATATAAAATATTTTCAAGCAGGTAAATCAATTTGGTTATTTGCATTCTTGTCTTTACATACAGATCTAGGTTTATTTGGATAGTATAGGTAGTTAGTTAAATTAATTATGTGATAACATATTCTGTAATTAGCATGAATAAATTTGTTTTAATTTGATATCAAGACCACACAATCTTTTGTAACAGATTAAGCTTTTCAAACAATGGATAAGCCATATCTAAGCAAAATATAGCTCAAACACACAAAAAAGAAAGTTTTTACTCATTCATAATATCACAAATGACCTTGTGAATTTCTAGCTACATTATCAGTGCCACATCAAGATGTAGCAGATGAAAAATTAGAAATGTATAAAAAAATTAGCTTTATTTTACATTAAATACCATTTTACTACACTTTTATAGCTTCAGCGTGAGATTATATTCATAGACTATTTATAGCTAAAGAAAAATACTCCAAATACATTAAAGTTTGTTATATTAAACTTAATGTGGTGCTGGGGAATAATGTTACATGTGGACATGGAGATATAATGTGAAGGATTAAGTTATTTATAGTAAATATATTACCAATTCTGCCGCTTATTTTTTTAAAGTCACTATGAAATGGTTAATACTACGTAGGAACTGATACCCTTGGAATTTGATACATTTATGATAAAGCAAACATTGATCCTATTTGAAACTTCAAGGCTAAACTACTATGCTGAATATTTTTAGGTAAGTCATGGTTTTACAATAAAACTCAATTTATTCTTAAGCTTGCAAATAAAATTATGTTTTAGATAAAACATTAAACATTCAGTGATATATATATATATATATATATATATATATATAGTATTAAAAATTCATATCTTGATCGATTTAAAAAGTAAAAAAGAATATAATAACAGCACGAATCTCACCATTTCACCAAGGTTATTGTTTCTCCTTCAGCTTACATGTGGGTGAAAGTAATTGTGCTTGCCGGTGTAGCTTTCTATGCTCAAGAAACTTATATATATAAAATATTTTCTTGTTTGTCATCTGACTGGATATCCAATGTTCCAACATATATATTTGGACAATTTTAAGTAAATCTTAGATATTAGCAGTTATCCATCCCAGAAGATCAAGTTAAGAAATATTAAAGTTAATCAAAAATTCAATTAAATACAATTTTACTATCAATTAACATACTTCACTGGCAGGCTTGTGACAGGCTTCTTTGATAGCATCTTCAAGGGTGCCGGGGAAGAAATCAGGATGCATTGCACCGTAACGATTCGTAAACTCATCTGCGAAATGTATACAGCCTGCAGTCTCATCTTCTACGTTGTCTGGAACTGAGATAAACACATCATATTTATTTGATGTTGTGACATTTCATAAATGACCTTTTAATTTATCATTACAGACTTAATTAACCCATCAAGAGCCATATTGTTGCGTACATTGACAGTATAAAAAGTGCATATAGTGATAGTATCATGCAGATCAACGACTGTATTTGAGTAATATTTAATATTGTATACATTATTTCGATCATTTCACCATAAAGTTGTATTCAATAGGTTCCAAACTATATTGCATTTTGAACAACCGAGTTTTGAATACATTTCCTTCTATTTCGTCACTGTGAATTATGACTATATTATCTTCTGACAGCTGATGTGATAAAAAAATAGTGTGGTTTGAACATGCTAATAATGGTCTGTTTAATCCAAACAATAATTAAAAAATTACATCACAGTTATTGAAATACTTTATGTTGAGTAGCAACACTGCAAATAAGTTATTCTGAAGCAAAAATGTGACATTTTAGTTTGGTTGTTAATGATAAAAGTTTTGTAGAAACATTGCCTCTATCCTTTTCAGTGTGTCTTAACCACAGTGTGTTCTTGCCAATATTTTTTATTTAAGTAAATAAACAAATTTAAGAAATATAGCCAATGATGAAATTAGTCTTTCAAAAGACTACACAAGTCTAGCCAGCCTAACTTCCCATCCCATTGCATAATAAAAAATCTGAATCTTACTACAGAACCCCAGGACAAAACACATCATCCAAAGATGACACAGGAGGAGCCAGACAAACCTCCTTTAAAAAACTGAGCTCGACTGTGTATTTTACTACAGGACCTCAGAATGAAACATCATCCAATTATGACATAGAGGAGCCAGTAAAACTTCCTTTGATAAAAAACTGAACAGCTGTACAAAGTCCCTTCCAATAAATGAGCATCTTTTTAAGAGCACACACTAATTAAAAAAAAAAAACTTGATACAAAGCCAGGATCATCCTCTATTCACAGTTCTAACACCAGCACATTCTACAGAAAAAAACTTAAAACTCCTGGCCAATATAAAATTCCATCAGACAGATATTACAAAAAATGTCAGAATATTTCACCAGAACATTCAACACCTTTTTTTAAAATAAAAAAGCAAAAAAGGTTAAACCACTTCAGTTCCCTAAAGCCTACCATGATAATTTAACCCATTGGCCTACTAGTATTTCCAGCCTCTCAACTCCACAGTAAATCCAATTAATTTGGCCCAAAATGGAGAATTTTACTTAAAATTCCATTACTCTAGTTGTACTGTTTAGATTTTAATAAAACTTAGGATATTTAATAAAAGCATCCTAAACTATATTTTTCACAAAAAAAAAAAAAAAATTAAAAAGTTAGTGTTAATTTATGTTAATTACAAAATAAACACTTTTTATTTTTTACTGACAATTATTTATTATTACAATCTTTTAAGTATACAAATACTGTCGACTTAAAAATAGTAAGTTAATGTTAATTTTGGTTAATTTTAAGTTAATTAAAAAATAAAAATCTTTTTTTGAAAATTTCGTAGACAAATTTATTTTGTTTTATTGTTTTAAATATTTTATAGCTTATTCCAAGAAAATATCATATGATTTTTAATTTCAGTATTTGTAAATTTTTAATTTTGGGTTAATTTTGAGTTAATTTCTACATAAATTGCATTTTTTGTGCAAAATTACTTATTACAGTATACTTATTGTTACATTGCCATAGTTACTAGAATAAATGAAAAAACATACCTTTTACTTTCATAGAATAATTGTCCAAATTATCTTCAGCTCAAAACATTTTACTATACACTATATACATTATACACACACACAAAATTGTATGACTTTTGGGCCTAGAACTTTTGAAGTGTATGGTACACTTCAAAGCACTCAATGTGGAGTCCTACTACACACTGTTTGCACTGGATCCTGCTTTCCTATCTCAGTCCATGCTCTTTGCACACTGCACACCTTTTTGTAGGGAATTCCTTCTGCGGTGTTGGAGGAATGGACTGTGGAAAATGCCGGCCCTGTAGTCTCATAGGATTGCTTGTAGGTCTCCCAGGTGATGGCCTAGCTCTCTGTTCCAATGATGCAAGCATCTGTTCTGCGACAGCAATTTTAAAATCTACAAAGTGTGGCTTTTTCCCTCCTTTTATTTGGTAATATGCTACATACGCATTGAAGAGGCACATGTCAAACATATAAAAAAACAGTTTCTTATAGCCCTTACTGTACCGTCTAATGACCGGGTCATAGGCCAGTACTTGATCTTGACGGTCCACAGCCAACATACCATTGTTATAGTCCATGATCATCTTAGGCTTCATTATTTCCAACCGTTCTGGACGTTTCCTAGTTGGGATGGTAAACCTGCCAGTTGGTTGGTAGTCGATGTTAGTATGACATGTGCTGATGCAGTAGACCATTTTCTTGTCCATCCATTTCACTACTAGTAACCCACCAAGGCTTCTGCGTTGTGCCTCGCCAACTTCTAGCTTTCCTGTTTTGAGCTCATTAGGCATGTTTTTTCTACTAGGTCGGACAGTGCCTACTGCATAGGTATTGTGTTCTAAAAGCCTAAGAAATAAATTCGGTGACGAATACCAATTGTCGATGTGGCAGCAGTAACCTTTTTCCAAATATGGTTGTAAGAGTTCCATTACAACTTCCTCACTTACCATCATTCCTTCAGGAACAACCTTTTTACCAGTGTATATTTGGAAACCAGAACAGTACCCACTTTTTGATTTTAAAAATCACAAATTTTAAAAAACTTTATACCAAATCGTGCCCTTTTGGTTCGATTGAATTGGACATAAGATAGCCTCCCACGAAATTTCATCAAACTTTCATCAACTGATACGTCTCTATCGGGGGTGTAGTTTTCTTTGAAAATTTGATTGAAAAAAGTTATTATAGGTCTAATTTTTTTCAACTGATCGTCTTCAATAGTTTCAGTCTCATCATTATTATTTGCTAAGTGAAGGAACCTCATTAGAAGCTGAAACCTTTTGAATGACATAACTTCTGTAAAGATACATGTTTCAATTACTTTCCTTTTCGTCCAATAACTTTGGAGTGTTGGTTTTTGCACTACAGCCATAAGTATGATCAGAGCAAAAAATGCTTTCATCTCGTTTACTGTGCATTCAACCCATTTATTATCAACCTTTTTTTTTCTTTGTTTCATCAGCTAAGCATTGGGTAGCATACACATTTGTTTGCTGAACAATATGCTCCAAAATCTCAATAGTAAAAAATTTTTCAAAACAATCTAGTTCAGTTTTTATTTGGTCAAGATTTCGAATATTTACTCCTACCTGACTGCCTAAAAACACAATATTTTTAGGTTCGTTTGGCTCGTCATTCCATATTGGAAAATTCCATAATCCAGTTACACCAGAAGCCACACTGCTAATAACGTCTTCAACATTCCGTAAATGTAAATCATTCATAGGATCATCGGCATTGTTTAGGCCTACGTCCATCTCTTCAAAATCAATATCTGAGAGGGCATTGTCAGACTCACCGTCGCTAAATTCTTCATCACCATCAATCCTCCACTCTTCTTCCACATGATTAGAACCGATTTCACCATCAGATTCACTTAAAATAAATCCGTCATCGTCAATATAACGATCAATTTCACTACTACGTAAAGCTCCATGTCGTGCCATTGTACACACGCTTAGTTTTTTTACTCGAGTCAGCTGTTTACTTGTTCCGATCGTCTATTTATGTTCCCCTTCCTCAACTGCAGTGTTGCCAAACTGTAAAGTTAAATTATTCAATTCCCATTATTGCATAGAACACAGAAACGAAGTTAGGACTGAATGGTGCTGACATCTTGTAAGAAATAGGCGAACTACTTGGTGGCGAGATGGTTTCGTCAAAGTATTTTACCGTGCATAGCGCTAGCGGCGAGATGGTCTCGTCGAAGTAGGCTAATGGGTTAAACAGAAAATGGCTTAAACCCTAATAACTTAGCACTGATAAAAATTGATGGCTACACACTGGTAGCTGACCATTGACTGGGAGGATTTGCAATGTATATAGAATCCTCATTAGATTTAAAAACAGAACAGTTAATGTGTCTGACCACTGTGTAGAATTTGTGTGTAAAGCTGCATTGGAAAGATTTAGTACGAAGAATAATTCTTTCTATGTGCATTCGTACCTATCGACCACCTGGTGGATCATTAAAACAAGCCATTGAAATAATGTTAAATATACTCAACTTTGTGCAAGCTGAATCAAAATCGTTGGTGATAATAGGCGATGTTAACATCAGTAGCATAGCTCAGAATTCTGACCGTGCATGTTTTGAAGAACTGCTATGTTATCAACTCGAGTAACAAATCAAGAGCTCTCTGGAAAATTATAAATTTAGAAAGGAACAGTGAGCAAACACAAGATACTTCTTTTTGCTTGGAAATGAATGGCAAGAAAAAGGTTGACCCAGAGCTCATTGCTGATCATCTCAACATTTATTTTTCACAAATAGCAGAGACAACTTATCAGGAAAACAGAAACCAGCTGCAAAACGTAATTCTGGCTCATCTAAACAATATTTCAGCATATCATTATATAACATTCAATTTTACCCCTACTGGTGAGAAAGAAGTCCTAGAAGCAATACATTTGAGAAAATGCTACCATACCTTAAAGTTAAAAATCCCCTAAGAACAAGCATGGATTTTTCAAGGGGACGTCAATTGTTAGTGCCATTACAAGATTGGTTGGGTTTTGTATGCAGACGACACCACCTTGTTTTTAAGAATGAAAATGCTCAATGTCTCTGACATTACACACACATTTTTTTTCGTCCTAAAGGAAAAGGACGGTTTGTCCCTGTGTTTAGTCCTAAAAGGACCTTTGTGCCTCCCTTACTTAAATTTATGTCCTTAAAGTCCGTGGCTTTTGCAGAAGCCGATCAGATTTGAGGGCTCCTGTTCTCTAGTGTCCTTGGGGCTGAGTAGATTAACTATGTGTTCCATAGTTTGAGTTGTGCTACCACAATCACATGTCATATCTTCTGACATTACCCATTTATATTTCCACAAGTTATAAGGGTAATACAGAAAGTAGATTACATTTTGATCTGTAGCCGCTAGGGGCGGGACCACGGCCATTTTGATGTCAGGGCGTTTCTAGAGAGAGGTTACTGTTGCTCCTTGTTGTTTTACAATAGCAGTTTAAAATGTGTGACTCAATTGAAAATCCCATGAGTTGTGGAGTGTGGTCGGTAATACAGTTTTTGTTGGCTAAGCAACATGATGAGATTTATCGCCAACTCTGTGAAATTAATGGTTATGATGTGATTACTGGAGGTAGAATGCTTCAGTGGTGCATTAGATTTAAAAATAACTAAACTAATGTGCATGATGATGAACGAAGTGGACGGTCAAGCATTGTGACCGATGAAATTGTCTATAAACTCGATGAGAAGATTAAAGAAGACCGCCAATTCAAAATAACAGAACTCTCACTTAGTTTCCCTCAAATTTCAAGAAGTTTATTACATAAAGTTGTTACTGATAAGTAAGGTTACCATAAATTTTGTGCAAGATGGGTACCGAGAATATTAACAGAAACCTATAAAAATCAGCGTATCGTTGCTTCATTGACATTTTTGGACACTTACGAAAGAGATGGTGGAGACTCGCTGCGCGACGAGACTTGAGTACAATATGTGAATTATGAAACCAAATTACAGTCTATGGAATCGGGGTGCACACACTCCTCCAAAACACCAAGGGAAATGCATGCAAACATTGTCGGCACGGAAGATTATGGGAACTGATTTTTGGGACAAGAATTCTAGTTGATTTCTTAGAATTAACACAACCATCAATTCTGCGAGGTATTGTGAAACCTTGCAAAAGTTAAGAAGAACAATAAAAATCTAGTGCAGAGGAAAGTTAAGTTGAAAAGTTTTGTTTTTGCAAGACAATGCCCAAACCCACACGGAAAACCGGATTCTAGAAGTCCTGGATGTTTAAGTGTTAAGTGGGAGGTGTTTCTACATCCGCCTTACAGTTTGGACTTGCACCCAGCAATCGGATCCTACACTCAGCGACTACCATCTGTTTCCCGCATTGAAGACATAGCTTGTGATGCAGCGCTATGATGACGATGTGGAACTGCGGAAGGGTGCGACTATCTGAAGCCACTTTGAAGTGTCACTTTCAAATGAATATAATGAAATGTATTTTGTTTATATGAAAGGTAATCTACTTTCTGGATAGCCCTGTACATATGCCCATTACTGTATGAAATCGATTCCTTAACATCCACTCTTTCCAAGGAAGGTTCATCCCATCTACAGTGTTTGTTGGGTCTGAAACTACAGATACAATTTTAATGTACTCACTGCGTAGTGCCACCTTATTAATGTAAATTACACAGTTGATTATCATGGAAGAGGAATTGCCTGCCATGAGGATGCCACTACTTGTCCTCATGCTTTATTCAACTGTACGCCGATCTCTCATACATGAGCACTATTCAGCTACACAGGAGCACAATATTCATCAATGAGATATACCAGAGCCAAGGCAGAAGTACGCAGAAGATGTGCTTATAATGAACCAAACTGGAGTGAATGATTGTAGAGTGTGTGGTAAGTATGCCAAGAGTGCAGCCATATTTTGCACAAGTTCTTGTAAAAATGGATCCATTTTAAATGTATTGGTTTGAAATACTCAACAGTTAAAAATATGACAGATCAAGAGATTGAACTTTGGCTATACTCATCATGCAGTGAATTAAGTAAATTAAATATCAGCAATGAAAATGAAAACAGTGACTTTAATCTTTCCCTTTCACTGGCTACACAATTAGGGAGTGCCATTCTCCAAGAAAATGAAAATTTAAAGCAGGAGTTGCATGAAGTGAAAAATAAAAAATCTACTTATGAAATAGAATTGGAAGATAAAATGCAACAAAGGGAAGAAGAAATGAAACTAATGTTAAAAACCCATAGTGAAAAGGAACATGAATTTAATATAAAAATAGAATCTTTAGAAAGAAAACTAAAACTCGAAAAACAGCTGAGGGAGGAAATGATAACACAGGTGCAACAGGAAGGAACAACTTTTACCTTGAACAGTAAAGATACTAATCACCTAATTCTTAATCCCCAAGATACTACTGTAATGAAATCTTCATGTAAAGACTTCCAAACACAAATTATTCTGCAGGAACTGATTTATTGTAAGCAAGAAATACAAAATTTAAATACTATTATCACAGTTTTAGAACAAGACAAAAAACATTAGAAAATAATTTTTCTGAATTTAAAACCCAAAATTCAAGATGTATGCACTGTTTTCCCATCTTTCAAGGTATCCAACATAACAAAAGAGGATTGTCTAAAAACTCCTACCCAATTAGGAAATACAGTTTTTCAAATACAGTGCGGTAATCAATTTGGAATTTTATCCTCTGATGATAATTTAAATAATGAAGAAAATACTACTAAATCTAGCCTCAATGAAAATAGTAATAAAAATAGACCTAAGAACGCAAGAAAAACTTCAGAGACTGAATCAAAATTTCCTGAGTGCTCAATTCTTAAACAGTCCTCCAATGCAACAGTAAATAACCCTGATAAAACTCACAATAAGATTTTGTTGTGTGCTGAGAGTCATGGACATGGTTTGACTTGGAATCTAAATAATTTGATTAGGACTCATCAGACAGTGGGTTTTGTGACCTCTGGAGGTAGAGCTAAACAAATTCTGAACCCAGTAAATATACATGGTGAGAAATTGGAGGGTAATGACATTTTGCTGTTCATCTGTGGTACTAATGATGTCTCAAGAAATGAATCAGAAGAAGCAATAAGTACGATCAGAAGTACGCTTGAAGAACATTCAAACCAAAATATAATTTTAGTAAATATTCCACATCGATATGATCTAGCACAGTGGTCATGTGTCAATGAGGAAATCAAAAAGACTAATGGTGTTTTGAATGACTTTAGTGAGCAATATGCTAATGTCAAGTTAGTGAATGTATATGATGCTGAAAGAAAGCTCCATACCTGGCATCTCAATTATAAGGGGAAACTGTGGCTTGCAGATAAACTTAGTGAGGCAGTGAAGACCTTCTCCAACACCATTGACTATTCCCAAAATTATAGTCCAACACTAGATTTCATGCTAAACCTGGATGGTACACAGAACCCGGGGAATGAGCAACAGGAGAAGGAGACAGCATCAAGTAAAGGAGAAGCAGCCACGGCGTCAAGAAACTCGTCACTAATATTTCTAGATCCGCTAAAGTAGCATATAATGATGATCAATTTAAGTCTTTCAATGTTTTTCATTTAAATGTTCAATCAATTAGGAAAAACATTGACGTGTTAGAGCTTTTTTTTTAGATTCAATTAGTTGTAGTATTTTAACAATAAATGAACATTGGTTAGTTTTTGAGGAAGGTCAGCTCTACGTTCTTCAAGGATATAGTCTAGCAAATATTTACTGTAGAAAACCACCTTTAACCAGAGGAGGATGTAGCATTTTTGTAAAATATGGAATTGATTACCAACCCATTGATGTCAACAAATTTTGTATTGACACTGTATTTGAAGTAACTGCTGTTTTAATGACTAAGACTAATATAATTATAGCTACTACATATCGTACACCAGCTTCTAACATTGATTGTTTTCTATTATCACTAGACACTTTTGTTATTTTCTTGCATAAAAAGTATCCTTCCAGCCATTTTATTATTTCAGGGGATTTCAATATTGATATTTTAAAAGATGATTTAAATACTAAAAGCTTCTTAAATCTATTACGCTCTTTTAATTTATATTGTTTGAATAGTGAATTCACAAGAAATGAAGCTTATATTGTTACTAATATGTTAAAAAATAATATAGAATGTAAAGTCATCGAGCCATATATCTCTGACCACTCTGGTGTTTGGGCAGTCTTTCATGATATTTTTAACAGTAACGTTAATAAACAAACAAATTTGAAGTTAGTCAGGGACTTAACTCCCAAAGCAATTAGACGTTTCAGAGATGTGTTAAGTGAGGTTGACTGGACATACTTAAAAACATATAATAGTGTTGATTTTATTTTTAACGAGTTTATCAATTTCTTGACAACTTCTTTTGAAGAATGCTGTGTTTTAAAGAGAATAAAAATAGATTTAGGAAAAAATAGGTTTAAGAATAAGTGGTTTACATCAGAGTTGAGGTCATATAGAGATTTTGTTATGTATTCATATGACCGTTACAAGAATGATAAAGGTCTTGTAGAAAAAAATGTACACAAGGATGTATATTTAAAAGCTAAAAGACATTATAGGGCAAAAATAAAACAGGCAAAGATAAAATCTCATGAAAATTACATTCTTAGTTCAAAAAACAAGTGTAAAGCTGCTTGGAATGTAATTAAGGTAGAAGGTAATTTAAATTCAGTAAATAAAGAAATAATAGTTCATTCTAACATTTTTAATGACTTTTTTATTAATTCCGCAATCACTCAAGGAGTAACTAATGTGAGTAATTGTAATAACTCTGCTATAACATTTTTGAGTACATACACTTCTAATTTAAATATTAGAAATAATATTTTCCACTGGAGACAGATATATTCAAATGATGTGCTTGAGTGTGTCTCTAGATTGAGCTCATCACAAAGTGAAGATGTTTATGGTTTCTCCAACAAAATAGTTAAAGAAATAATAAATATTATACTTGAGCCCTTAACTTTACTTTTTAATTTGATACTTGAGAAGAGTATTTTTCCAGATATTCTTAAAGTGGTCAAAATTATACCGGTCTACAAAAAGGAGATAAATCATGTCCCTCTAGTTACCGCCCGATTTCACTAATACCTATATTTAGTAAGATTCTTGAATATTGTATGAAAGATCAATTATATAATTACTTTTTTGGAGAGCAAACTTCTTTGTAAAGAGCAGTTTGGTTTTTGCCTGGTAAAAACACTATAAAAGCAGTTGAATTGGTTGTTAAAAAAATCTTGAGAAGCTTCAAAAATAAGGAAACATTATCTGCCACTTTAATTGACCTGTCTAAAGCATTTGACAGTATATCTCATGATTTGCTTTTAAGAAAACTCCAATGTTATGGTATACAAGGTAGAGAATTAAAATTAATGACGTCCTATCTAAATAATAGAAGGCAAACGGTAGCTCAAGACTCTCATGTATCTGAGTTTAAAACTGTTAAAATAGGTGTCCCTCAAGGCTCTGTCCTTGGGCCTTTTTTGTTTATTGTAGCCGTAAATGATTTTGCATTTAATGTACCCTGTATGTCTGTCTTATATGCAGATGAAACAACCTTACTCAATTTTGGAAAAGATTTAACTAACCTAGACATTGTACAGAGTAATGCTATGAGGGTTGCTTTTGAGTGGTTTAGGGCAAATTATCTAAATATAAACACTAATAAAACTGAAAATATTTATTTTAGTTTAAGCTCTGCTGTAACAAATATAAATAGCTCAGTTAAGTTGTTGGGGGTTCATTTGGATGACAGGCTTAGTTGGGATACTCACACAAGTAGTTTATGTACAAAGTTATCTAGGGTTACTTATCGTACAGTTCAAGACGAGAGGCACTAAGGAGCAGTGGATCGAAAAGTCAAGGCAAAAGAAGAATTTGACGGCTAGAGATGTCAATCAGCACTTCCCTGTTCAGCGAATCTTCATCAACGACCATCTCTCGCCGGAGAACAAACAGTTCCTCGCGAAACTCAAACAGAAGGGACGGGAGCTCAGCTACAAGTTCGTATGGTGCCGCGACGGCAAGTTTTTTATTCGGAAAAGTGAGGGAGAACCGGTGAAGAAAATAAACTCTTATGCAGATATGGACTCACTCAAATAAGCATGTAAGTTGCACTTCAAAGTACCCAAACATGGAAACCTTACTAAGTAAACATATTTTAAAATATGCATCAAAATACAAACGTAAATACTAACTGTTTTAATAATTTTTATATTTCTCAAGATCAATTAGGCCTAAATCAGAACATAATTATTTATGCAAATATAAGAAGCATCAGAAAAAACTTTGACAGTTTTTTATTAGTTTTAAATCAAATTGTACATAAAATAAGTGTTATTGTTCTTAGCGAAATTTGGATTGGTGGTGACGAAGTTGAAGTCTATAATATTCCTGGTTACAACACATTCCATTGCTGTAACAATGATTTAAGATCGGGGGGAATTTTATGCTACATATCGAACGAAATTTGTGTGTCGAACCTAAATTTGAGCTTAACAACAGCTGATACCTTACTTTTAAAAATTATCTTTAAAGACTTCTTTTTTAATCTTTTTTGCATTTATAGGCTACACAGTTTTAGTGAAAATGATTTTATTGTGGAGCTAGGCAATGAATTAACATCAATTTATAATAACACAGTATTAATTGGGGACATAAATTTAAACATAACAGAGAACACACGAAATGCAAATAGTTATCTAAGTTTATTAAGTAGTAATGGTTTTGTTCAGTTAATTGATCGTCCAACTAGAATCACTGCCAACTCACAGTCGTGTATTGATCACATTTTTGTCAGACACCGTGATGTTTCCATGTTTAAGAGTGCAATATTTGATGTTGACTTAACTGATCATTGTATGCTAGGCTTAAAAATGACGCTTCCTAGTTGTAAAAATCAGGTTGTAAATAATCATAATAACTTTCAAGGCCAAATAGATTACGATAAGCTATTATTAGATTTGGATTTGATACAGTGGAATGAATGTTTTATAAATAATAATATTGATGATAGTTTTAATTGTTTTTTAAAAACTTTACTAAATACTATAGACAAATGTAAGAAAAGTCAACGTTTGAAAAATGATAAATTAAACAAAGCTAAATTAATCAGTCCTTGGATAAATAATAAGCTATTAGAAAAACTGAAAAGAAAAAATAAGTTATGTCATCTTTATAAATCCAGGCCATATGATAGAAATTTTTCATGCTATTATAGTGGGTTTTGTAATAAATTAAAACTTGAAATAAATCTTACAAAAAATCAATATTATTCTAAGAAAATTAATGAAGCGAAGGGAGATACAGCCCTTCAATGGAAAATAGTTAATAATTTGAGTGGGGCAGTTAATAAAAAGTCTGTTGAAAAGGTAGCATTAGATAGCGGAGAAATTTTATCTGATCCAATCATTGTAGCTGATACAATAAACAACTATTTTATCGCTGTACAAAATAATATACAATACTACAATAACGATGCTATAGAGCTAAACTTATTACCTAGGATGTCTTCTTTTTTTATTCTTCCAACAAACGAAAATGAAGTGTTTGAAGTTATTAAAAGCTTAAAAAGTAAAAAATCTTCTGGTTTCGACAATATAAGTGTTGCATTGGTGAAACATGTTGCTCGCGTATTGTCTCCTGTTCTCGCTAAAATAATTAATTTAAGTTTTTCTACAGGTTTATTTCCTCAGAAATTAAAGTCTAGTATTATTGTCCCTATTTATAAGAAGAACACTTCCATTAAATTAGACAACCTACGTCCTATTAGTTTGCTTTCTATTTTTTCAAAGATCTTCGAGAAATTAATGAAAATGAGATTAGTTAGTTATTTGAATAAAATACATTTTTTTAGTGGCAATCAATATGGTTTTAGAAAGGGGTCGTCTACCGAGGATGCACTTGTTAATGTAACGGATATGATTTATTCTAGTTTAAACGAGGGCAGTAAATCGACGGGATTATTCATTGATTTCCAAAAAGCATTTGACTTGGTTGATCATGACATATTGTTGTTAAAAATGGAGATGGCGGGGTGTGGCCTTGAGCTGGTTCCGCAGCTTCCTCACGGGGCGGGAGCAGCGTGTGCGGGTTGGTCACGCTGTCAGCGCGCCACTGCCGGTCACTACAGGGGTGCCGCAGGGAAGTGTCATATCTGCCACTCTATTTCTGATATTTATAAATGATTTATTAGAACTCGGTTTTAATGGCAAGGCTAGTGCCTTCGCCGACGATATTGCCTTCTTTTATTCCCAGAAGAATACGGAATTATTATATAACCAAATTAATGATGATTTGTTTATTTTAAAAAATTGGTGTCTTACAAACAAAATGCTTGTAAACGTTGAGAAAACAAAATATGTAAATTTTGGTTTTAATGATTTCAACTTTCATTCTGAATTTGTATTTCACGAATTTACTTGCAGAGGCGATGTAAATCTATGTAATTGTAAGCGAATTGAAAAACAGGATAATTTTGAATATTTAGGAGTCATTTTTGATCGGAAGCTAACATGGGATAAGCACGTAACAGTTTTGCAAAGAAAATTAAAATCTTCAATTAGAAAATTTTACTTTCTACGAAATTTTTGTGACGAACATTTGTTACAAACTCTGTATTTTGCTTTGGTCGAATCAAGACTACAATATGGGTTAGTTTGCTTTGGAAGTACTTTTAAATATCTAATAGAGAAATTAAGAGTTGTGCAAAACCATTTTATAAGAATTATTTCTCATAAGAAAAGACGTGATAGTTCTTTCCCAATTTTTGCTAAACTTAAAATACTACCTTTGCAACATCTATTTGTATTTAAGGTACTTAGGCTATTTTACATTAAAAGTGGTAATTTGGGAACTACGGACTTAAATTACGGTACTAGAAGCATAGACCAGAGAATGTTTCGACTACCAAAAGTCAATAAATCAATCGTAAAGCAGTCTTTTATGTACAATGGGCCGAAACTATTCAATAAATTACCATATGAGTTGAAAATTGCCGTTAACGATAAGTTTTTTTATAGGAAATTAAAAGAGTTTTTACTGACAATAGAGGATTGTTTGTTATTTTTCAAATAAAATTACTTGTACAAATAAAGACTGAATAAATAAAAATAATAAAAACCATGTAAATAAACGAGGATTAATTTTAAGTTTGTTTGAAATGTTATGTAATCTATTATATCATTATTATTTTATTATTGAATTTTAATTATTTTTGTGTACAAAGTTTATTTTAATTTCATTTAAATTGCTAACCAAGTTTTATTTTTATTTAATGTAGTTCATTCTCAACATAGAAACTTATTTTTATGATATATAAAGGAAAAGTAGTTGTGTGTAAATAAATAAAACTATTTTAGAGTAAAAGGTACAAGTTGTACTTCAGAAAGATTTTAGTTCGGTTTTAGATTTGGTTCTGAGTTTAAGTTCGTAGTGTTTTAGATAAATAGTAGTGATAAGACTTATGTGGACGCCACAGAGAGCAGCCCGGCTGATACAATTGAACTTATATCTGGACGCAGATAAGATACTTGTAATTTAAGTACTCGCACTGGCCACACTACTTGTAAAAGTGGTCAGTCTTTCCAAAGATTGTATTTTGTTAATGACTGTACATATTTGCTGTTGGAAATAAATTCAATTCTTCTTATTTATTGCGTAGGTTAAGTTTATGTGTAAATAGATATATGTTATTAACATCATATTTTGCCTTTTTCCACTCACTTCTGTCATATGGAATAATTCTGTGGAGCAACAGTAGTGGAGCCCAAAGAGTTTTCCTGTGGCAGAAGCAAGATTTACGGTTGATCAAGAATGTGAAGGGTAGAGAATCTTCTAGACCAATGTTTAAAGAGTTTTTAATAATGACTGTACCATCTATATACAGGGTGATTCGGTTAGTGTTACCGGCACTTTCTGAGCTGATTGTACTATAAAAAATAAAGAAAAAAGTTCATATAAACATGGGTCCGGAAATGCTTCCTTACTGGGTTATGGCCAATTGAAGATTTCACCAAAAATTGTGTGCAGGAGGTCAAATGATGATTTGCCGCGTGTTTATGAAGAGATATTTATAGGCGAATGCAACTTTTTCTAACGGATTTTTAGATGAGAAATTGAATAAAGTTCATCTCATAGCTGTATCTCATTTAGTTTTTTTGTTATACTACAAAAAATAGAAATAAAATAATTTTGAAAACACTTTTTTAAGGTTTAACGGACAATTATTTTGTTAAATAGGCATTGAAGACCCACATTTTTACAAAGAAACTTGCAGAAAGTTAATTCTGAATAAAATTATGTGCCACACGGCTATTAACAGCGAAGTATTAGTTTCTGGAATTTAATTTTACAACAAACATTCTACCAAGCAAGAAATACGTATTTAGTAAATAAACACCGTAATGTAATGATATAAGGTACACAAATAATTGATTAGCATACAATTGTAAATACGATTTTAATAGATTAATGCTCAACTAAAAAACAATAATACTATTACTTTTTAGGACTATCCAAATGGTTACATCATGTACCTACATATCTTTGTCACGTTAGCTTTACAGAAGGTAAATTATGTCTTTATAAGTTGGTATCACAAATCAGCTGTTCAACAATACACTGCAATTTATTGAGGAATCCAAATTATTTGTTACCAATTCTGTACTAGTTTAATGAGTGCAATTTAATACAATTAATTTACTACTCGTTTGTTAGTGAAGTGTATTTTAAAGTAACTTACTATCACAATTGCAATGCCTTTGTTATTTACAACGGAAGAATATGCCGACATGGTATTTGTCTTAGGCGTTTGTGACGGAAATGCAACCGCTGCTACTGCAGAATACCGAAGACGATTTCCTAATCGCAGAGTTCCAAACCCAAAAACGATCAGTGGATCATTTCGTACCCTAAGAGTAACAGGTAAACCTCCTAGTATTAATAATTATCGGGATCGCCCTGCCCAGAATAATGTAGATATGGAAGAGGCTATAATCATGGCTACTGAACGCAGTCCTGGTGTCAGTACACGGCGTCTTTCTAGGCGATTCGCAGTGTCTCAGTCTGAAGTATGGAGAACTTTGCGCAAAAATAGCATGTTCCCTTACCATAAACAACAAGTTCAAAGTATTCAACCAACAGATCCTCCTCTTCGATTGGAATTTTGCAACTGGTTAATTAGAAACCGTCAACATCATAGAACCATTTTATTCACTGATGAAGCTCAATTTACCCGAGATGGCGTCAACAACCTTCACAATGAACACACTTGGGCAGAGGGAAATCCACATAGTACAATCGTGCGCAACTTTCAACACAGATTTAGTGTAAATGTATGGTGTGGACTCATTCATGATCGATTAATAGGACCATTCATTCTCCGAGGACATCTAAATTCCCGCATGTACCTAGAATTCCTTACAGAACAACTACCACTATTATTAGAAGATGTTCCATTAGCAGCAAGGTGCAATATTATTTATCAACATGATGGTGCCCCTGCCCACTTTTCCCATAATGTAACAATGCACTTAAACGAGCAGTTTCCCGGGCGATGAATTGGTCGCGGTGGACCACACACTTGGCCACCAAGATCACCAGATCTAACTCCATTAGATTTCTGTATATGGGGTTGGATGAAGAACCTGGTGTACCAGGAAAAAGTAAATACACGTGAAGAGTTAATAAATCGAATTGAAGATGCCGCCGCACAAATCAAAAACAATCGTGCAGCGTTGCGGAGGATAACTCGATCAATCAGAAAGCGAGCTGCTAAGTGTATTGAAGTACAAGGACTGATTTTTGAACACCTGTTATGAAAGTGGTACGTAGTATTATAAGCTTTAGATGAAAAACAATAATTTATTTAAAACTTAATTTAAATTGCATCCTAATAAATCTTATGTGTAGGCTACTCTATGTCATTAAAATGCGGTTTTCCTTTGCTTTGGAATTTCTTGCTTGGTAGAATGTTTGTTGTAAAATTAAATTCCAGAAACTAATACTTCGCTGTTAATAGCCGTGTGGCACATAATTTTATTCAGAATTAAATTTTCTGCAAGTTTCTTTGTAAAAATGTGGGTCTTCAATGCCTATTTAACAAAATAATTGTCCGTTAAACCTTAAAAAAGTGTTTTCAAAATTATTTTATTTCTGTTTTTTGTAGTATAACAAAAAAACTAAATGAGATACAGCTATGAGATGAACTTTATTCAATTTCTCATCTAAAAATCCGTTAGAAAAAGTTGCATTCGCCTATAAATATCTCTTCATAAACACGCGGCAAATCATCATTTGACCTCCTGCACACAATTTTTGGTGAAATCTTCAATTGGCCATAACCCAGTAAGGAAGCATTTCCGGACCCATGTTTATATGAACTTTTTTCTTTATTTTTTATAGTACAATCAGCTCAGAAAGTGCCGGTAACACTAACCGAATCACCCTGTATATATATATATATATATTATTGTTTAGTTAAAGTTAAAGAAAATCTGAATGAGTACGAGATGCGTCATGACATTCATAACTACAACACAAGGGCCAAACATACTGTAAGACTTGAGAAATTTAAAAAAAGTCATTGCTTTATGGAAGTTCAGATTTTCAATAAGTTACCTGATAGTGCATGGACAACAACTATCAATAAATTTAAAATTGTTCTTAAGAATTGGTTTAAGATAACTCCCTTATACACGGTTGATGAATTCTTTGCCTGTATATTTTAACTGTAAACTTTGTTGTTTTTAAATTTCTTTTATTATCTGTCTGTAACTTTGTTTTATTATTTATTAGTATTGTTTAAGTGATCATTTTAATTGTTTAAATTTTAAGTCTTAACATTGAAGCTTTCTAGCCATACTGATAACACTAAATTGTTTTATCTTCCTCTTTTGTGCATTTTATTTAATAAATTATGTATTTTATTTGATAAAATTTTAATTTCTACCACTAGATTAATGTTTTTCTTCAAACCACAAATTTGTTAATAATTATTTAAAGGAAAACATTTTAGTGTAATCTAGTTTATATTAGTATTATAGTACATGCTTATTATGTTTATGACTATGTCTATTATACAATTTTGTATTTAATGACAATAAAGCTTCTTGACTCTTGAGAACTGGTCTGGTTCTTACTTTTGCTGCTGTTTTTCAAGGGGATTTTATGTGTGTGCCTTTACACGGCTTCCAGGTACTGTGGGTGGTAACTTTGTTAAATTTGACTACATTGAATTATAGCTAATTAGTTTCTGATACTGAAACAGGCAATCTCCGCCTTTAAAGGTTGGGCTTTAGCTTCCAGTTTTAAAGTAATTGTTGAGGATGGCAAGATAGTTTGTGAGTGTGATTTCAATTGTTTTAAGTTCCTGTGTTGGAAAGCTATAGCAGTATCATTAGCATAAAGAAACTTCCTGTATATTGTGTCTGGTGAAATTATTTTCAAACTTACCTCATAATTAATGAACTAAACATAAGTGGTTTCAGAGAACTGCAATAAATCTGTCCATGCCAAAAATTAATGAAAGTTACAGATTGGGCAACACTTAGGTGTTAAGGAAAGCTGAGTAGTTAAAATAAAAACTCTTGTGAATCCATTTCCTCTCTTACTATACTTTAAAAACAACATATTTTATAGAATTAAAAAACTTGATGAAGACTTGCTATAAAAATTAGGTAGTAATTGTTTCCAAGATACCATCTTAGTTGCAAAATAGCAACAATCTTCTAATAGCTAATGTGGCTTAACACATTGAACCCTAAGTCTATAACATCACATTTACTTAGTATACTGGCAGTTTTTTGTGATTTAAATTTTTTAAATTATGAAGACATTGTTTTAACCTAATATTATTATATATCAAATTAAAGAGGAGAACACACAGTTTTAGAAAGAGTGCCTTTTTATGATAAAATAATTATTTTAGCAAAATTATAAAGTAAACAAAATTATGGAGAAAAATAAAATTTGAAGAATTGTAACTTTGTATACGTTTTATTTTTCAACCACCTAATGTTGTATAAACTATTTTTTAACCACCTAATGTTCTATAAATGTGTTTTTGTGATATAAAATTAACATATAAGAATGAAAGTATTCATGTTAGTACTAATGGAAGGCCTATCATAATCATACTCAGCGTCATTCACGTCTTGATTGTTAGGCCTAACCTCAAAATCTGGATCAGGATCATTGTCGTTGAGAAACTCACCCTACGATCCAGAATCATAAATTTGACCCAAGATTCTTTTAAACTGAATCGCAGATGAACTTTTATTTTCATTAAAAATACGATCATCCTCCTCCAAATCATGCTCAGAATCTGACGTATCATGTATCATGCACACCGTTATTTTGTCTAAATGATTACTCATTTTACACAATGATCAAGAAAAATAAAACTTGTATTACTAAGAAACCAATCAAAATAAACTAAACCATCACTAAACTAACATTTATCACTTTATTCAGTAACAGTGGAACTTTGTTTATAAATAACAATGCTCGCATCACTGCGTCGTCAGTTGGTTACGTAACCGCAATAGCTAAAAATACAATTTTTACAGCTGCACAACCGTTACTTGTTATAAAAAGAAATAATAAATATAAACAATATAACACAGGAAATAGTCTGAAACAACTAAACCCGATTTTTTTTTTACCAAAAACCTAAACGTATTGAATTAAGTACCGGAGTCCGTATACAACGGCGTGCGTGCTAGTCCGACCTATACTTAGGCTTCGTATTCAATGTGTTAAACAATACTTACTTAATGGTTGTAGTTTTTTTGAGCCCATGTCTTCAACAAACATTTCATCTTCTCCGGTAAAAGATTCAGATGCATCTTCAAACTCTTCCACCGAACTGTCACTGTCAGCCAAGTCAACAACTATCTGAAAAGCATCACATATTTTGATAATTGACATCAATTTCAGTATCATTCCATTTTTAACATCTGCCATGCTGTTATCAGCAGATAATAATATACTTTTAATGTCTAAATTTTATTGATACCGAGAATTAACATACAAGTTTTTAACAATCTATCTGCTTCCTTTTGACATCCAACGAATAGAGACGCAGCATACTCACGGTGATGCACAAACATTTACTAAACTGGAATAATGTATTAATTCAGATACCTATCTAAGGGTTTTAATACACAAAGTACAACAGAAAGATGTTTTATCAATCTGTAGTTTGCATAATGCTGATCAGTGGTCTTCTATGAATAGCAAGTTGTTTCAATATATATGTAACAGAAATTGTTTAAAATAACTTAGCAAACAAAAGTACCCAAACCTCTTTAATTGTCCCAGTGAGTGAGCATGAACTCGTCAACCAAGACTAGGAGTCTTTTCAGTTGAGCTTTAAAATCATCAGAATTTATTGTCAGTAATGATAAAAGTCCTCATAAGACATTGTCACAGGATTCTTAATGATTCTTAGAAGATATGAAAACTCACAAGAAAACTACTGATAAAAAATTTGTTTTAACGTAACAAAGAAATGTACTGTTAGCTTTTAATTTATTAAATTTATGTTATAAAATAATTAATTAATTTGATTAATTAAACGAATTTCCTACAAAACGTATATTTTGGTTACTTTTAGAAAGAGGAGAAAACACTATTTTTTTTATAGAAACAGGATTTTTCCGGACATTTGCCATCGTTCAGTGAAACAAGAAATCAGTAACACTACGTTTCGAGATCTGCAATCTGATCTCTTCTTCAGGTATAACAAGTTATGGCCTCACCAATGTTGTTTTAAAAAAAATACGGACCAATCACACCGCCAGCCCAAAATCCGCACCAAACAGTAACTTTTTGTAGATGCATCGCTACCTGGTCAACTATTAGTTATACCTGAAGAAGAGATCAGATTGCAGATCTTGAAACATAGTGTTACTGATTTCTTGTTTCACTGAACGATGGCAAATGTCTGGAAAAATCCTGTTTCCTTCACAATCCTTCCATCATCAAAAATAACCTTCAAACAAAGAATTGAGCGATGATCTGGGTTATGTTGATCTTAAGTTCATTTATTGATTGAGGCCTATTGGCATAGACCTACGACTTCAGAAAACCCCATACAAAAGTCTAGGGGCATCAAATTGCACTATCTTGGTGGCCAATTCACATCACCTCTGCGAGAAATAACCATAACCTCAAATCTATTCCCTAACGGAGGTGGCTTTCAAATAATGCGGTTACAAAATATTTGGTTAAAAGCACCTTTTTACAGTCTAGAGTCATTTGTTTCGTTTTTTTCTTGTTGAGAACGAGGTCGTTTTTCCTTGTGTATTCTTGAGCCATGTTAAAAGCTATGTATCTGTTGGTATTTCTATTTGCTGCAAGCAGAACTGTGTCGCCTGCGTATTTGATCATTTGACAATATTGTCTCGTATTCTGCAGTCATTTATAAATAAAATAAACAAAACTGATCCAAAGATAAAGCATTGAGGAACTCCTCTTCTTGCTAGTAGGGGGTATGATTGTACTGATTGTGTCCCTTGGATTTAACACTTTTTTACCTATGTACAGTAAAATTTTTGTATGTATGTAAATGTAAACCTGTGTTTTTTCTTACAATGTAATGTTTTTGACGCAATACTATACTCTATGTATATGTAAATAAAGATTGATTGATTGATTGATTGGCTGTTTCCTTTAATTCCACTACAGCTTTCGAACCAACTGAGTGCTGTTTGTCGGATACCAACGTTTTGAAGTTTAGTCAATATGAGTTAATGTCCACAACATTTAAAGATCTTTGTTGATATTTAATCTACTCCAGAAGAAGAAGAGCTAATTAGAGACCTTACAATTTTGTAGATTTCATCAGCTGTAGTTGGTTCTAAAGCTTTTAGAGTTTCTCTTAGAACTGCTTGGACATCCTTTGTTTGAAGTTTATTTTTGACGATGGAAGGATTGTGAAGGAAACAGGATTTTTCTGGACATTGTTCAGTGAAACATAAAATCAGTAACACTACGTTTCGAGATCTGCAATCTGCTTGGACATGTTGAGTACCTGGGGCTGAAATATTGTTTATGTTATTTATTTTAAGCGTTTCTTCAGCTATGTTTGCAAAATACTTTTAAAACAATTAGCTATTCTTCCAGTAACTACTAACAGCTCTCAGTCATGATGTATTTCTACTTTAGTAGTTTCAGGGACAACCTCTACGTAGAAAATTAAAGCAAAAATCTTCTACCCCAAAGAGAACTTGACCTAAATTTGTAAGAATACTTCAACAAATCAAATAAATATAACAGTAAAGATAGTGATATTTTAGTCTTAAGAAATTATAACAGTTCTTTAAAGATTCCACAAAAATTAAATTCCATTAATGCATTCTTGAAACATTTTTAAACACATTAAAACACATCATTTCAGGCCTGGTGACAAGTAATAAAACATTTTGTAATTGTAAGCTTTGCAAGCAAGCAATGTCACACAGACAAGCTCGATTACTGTCTCCCATACATGGCCGATGTGGGGGAACTGGGAGAGAGAGGGGGTTTAGTTCCCTCTATGACGGCCTCAAATAAATGTTTAAATAGAGTAAACATTTTTATATCATAAATCTATAACATTTCACGTGAAACAGTTCCAACGCAACATACAATGATTTTATAATTATGTAGGTCCTTGAAAAAGTAAACAGCAAGATTGGTAGTGCATGTTCTAATAAATTTTATCATATTGAAATTCCACATCCAGCTTTTGTAATATTTAGCCTACCATGTCACATTATTAGGCTGGATATGTCACGGTTTTATTGTAGATATATTTAACTAGAGCAAAATTTTCCTATGAACTTACAGTAATAAACAGAAACTAACTACACAGTCAAACAGAAAAATAAATCAAAGTCTTTAAAGAAGTATCAACCTAACTTTGATGGATTATGTTCATATTGATTACACATACAAGCATTTTGCCAATTTGAGAATATAATCACTCAGACTTCCCAAATAGCTGACCAAGAGACCCTCAGGAAGTCACTTACTCTCTTATACTCCTTGGTCGGGTTTCGTTTGACACTAAGACTGTGGTGGGGGTGGTTGAGCCTAGCTGCAGCCAGAGTGGTGGTGTCGTCTCGCAGTGTGGTGGGCCAGCCTGACCACACCTGGTGGCGGACTGCGATGTCGGTCAGGTTGTATACGTCTGCCTTCACCTCCTCTACTGTTTTAGATCCGGGATACTTGAGGCTGTAATCCTTGCACTTGGTCTCATCGAACACATTCAATGTGTATGTGCGAGTCAGCAGGTCCTCTGCCCTGTGCAGCAAGATTCATATTCTATTAACTTTTACAGCTAAATTAAATGACACTGCTATTTTTATGTTTAACTGATTCTGAAAACATATAGTTAATTACATCTCTAACATTTTGTATCCTCTTTTGTGTTTTTAATACTTTAAATGTACTTCAAAAGTACTAGCAATGTCTGATAAACAAAAAAAAAAAAAAACAATTCATAACCCCCCTTTAAAATTAATTAGTCATGTTTATTTCTATAAGAAACTAATGTAATTTTGAGCTATTATTTACATAATGTTTTCTCCATGGTAAAATGTTATTGTATAACAAGAAAAATGTCATAAAAACAATGTACTGAAAAATGTCGTTAGTCAATAACAAAGAGATTCCTTCGGAAGAAAGATATTACTGTTGTATTTTAATTATAAAGTAATACATACTCCAAAGTCAATGGTATGACATAAATATAAACACATAGAAGTGGACATAGAACTATAATTACAACTGACAATGATTCAAATACTGGAAGAATCATTTCACAATAGTCTAGCCTGAGATCTCTGAAGATGTTACTGATATTTACATTTCATAACATACAGACCAATCTGAAATTCAAATGATCTTGAAAGGTTTTCTAAGGTCAAGTTAGGATATTGACCTGTCAAATCTAGTGAATAATCAAGTTACCTGACACTGTCCATCCCATTGTTTTCTGTGTCCAGGACAGTAAGAAACAGGAGGTTCTCTCGGGGCAACTTGAGTGAGCTCAGTTTGGTTTGATCACTATTTGGAGTCTTATACCATCCAGTCAGTGTCTGACTACACCCAGGCACTCCAAATTTGCTGAACACCATTGTCTTTAGGTCTCCTGCCATCAAACACGTCATCAATTAATTGTTACAAAATTGTCATCTGATTCTGTGACTCTAAAAATACTTTAAATATTTATACAGTAAAGAGTAAACAAGAAATTAAATATCACGTCAGTTAACTTATCACATGCATCTTGCAATGCAATTGTGCTCTACAAAAAACAAGAAGTGTTGTGGAAACAGTTAAAATTGGAGCCCAGGATATCAAAGATTACTTACGACAAGAAATTTAACATAAAAAATGTGACTCTATAAATAAAACGTTTATAACTTTTATTCAATAATACAAATATTGGTAATAATGAAGGGATGGTTTAAGTCTAATGATGTTTGAATAAAGTAAAAGTGATGAAAATAAAAATGTTTTATAATGTATTGAAGTTCCCCATCACTGAACATTCTTTCAGTATTCCAGGAAATCATAATTTTACACTATTAAAGGAGAAAAATCATTAGCAATAACAAAATGGGTATACAAGTTTAGATATTATTATAAACAATACTATAACTTAACCAACCACAATTATTGCCAACGCTACCTTTATTAATTAAAAAAAAAACTAAAATTTTAGAATATACGAGTAATTTTAAATTTAATTTTTAGGCATCTTTAACCCTTTGCATACTAAAGTTATATGTTACCTATAACTGTTGAAAAATACTGAAGTTCAAATGTCAGGACTACTCAATTATTTTTTCTCTTTTCATTTAAATAAATTGTATTTACTACAAATGCGCATGCACGCACACGTGCGCGCGCGCACACACACACACACACACACACAACATATCTTTGAAATATGAGTTTCAACTGACATTTGTGATTGTTAAAAAATTATCAACTTAAAATATATATAAAAAATCAAATAATTTTTACAATGTCATAAAAATCGTATTTTGATTGTACAATCAATACAAATTTGTGGTTGTCTAGTTTTAACTGTGGTGGTTAGTGACATAAAACGTTTTGTATCTGGATTTTTTGTGAAGAATCCTACTCAAAGAAGGAAAATATATTTTTTTATAAGAACGTTTTTTATTATTACTTGTAATTTTACATTTATTTTATAAAAATATAGTCCGTTTACTGTCACTAAATTTATTTATGTACACAACTAATTTTTATATAAAAGGGAGCTCTGTATTCTTCCCTGGGTAAAAGTTACTGGTATTTCTAAGATACAAAGACAAATCTTAATCTGATACTCAAAGGATTAAACTAAATCAAAAAAGGCTTTTAGAAATACTCTGACTCTAATGAAAAAAACAACTTTTAATAATTTGAATTGGTCTTAAAATTTAGTTTTAAGTTGACACATAATGACATCATCCCGGCTCCACATTATAGTTCTGACTTATCTCACATTGTATAATGATATATTTTTATAATCATACATTTTTTGTTATCTTAGGCCTAAAACTACTAATAGTGTATGCTGTGACTTACTGACTGTGGAGGTCTCGGGCAGTGTAAGCTCAACCACCCCATCATTATAGTTCACGTGAAAGGTAAGCCGCCGGGATACAGAACCGTGGGATGTTGATGGTACCTCTATGAAGTCTGGACTGATGACAACAGATGCCTGTCCATTCACTAAGGTGGGCCTTCGAATCTCCTCTATCATTTCGATGTCTGGACCGACCTCCGATGGCAATGTCTGAGTGTCTTGCGGCATTACACGATTTATCGCCGCCTAAAAGGATCAACGAGTGGTTATAAACCTGAATACCAAGTATATTTAAACAGTTTAGATGAAAAAATCCCAATTTAAGCACATTAGATGCAAATAATCTTGAACGGCTGAAGGAAAGACCCATTCTTACATAAAAAATTAACATGACAACTTTCTACTGAGATAGTGACATCTGTGGAAGTTAGCTGCATTTTCCTGTCAAGTTATGATTCGTCATGACAAACAACAAATAGCAAGGTCCATCTTTATTAGGCAACTTACTACTGAGATAATAAAATCACTAGTCTAACTAATTTACTGTCTTTTTCAAACTATCCCATTCAAAACCAATTGCTAATAAATCCAGATAAAACCAATTTCATAACTTTACAGACACATCAAACAAAGTTACACAAAGACACTGTATAAACATACCAAAAAAACTATAAACCAGGTAAATTAAACAAATTTTCTTGGTTTACAAGTGATAATATTTTAACTGGAACTCTCACATTCATAAAATTCTCTCAAAAATTGCGTCTGGGATGTATGCACTAACTAGATTAAAAATCTTACGTGATTCAAAAGCTTTCTGTATGGTATGTTTTGCCTATGTTTATTTTGTTATATATTTCGACATTGTTCTGTATGGTTCAACCACACATGAAAAATTTGTAAACTATTTTAAAGATTCAAAAAATGTATCAGAATAATTTTAGGTGATGACAACTTGGACTTCGTTAAGACTCATTTCAGTTCTCAGAAAATTTTAACAGTCTGGTGTGTACATTTATGAAACAATATTATTAATTAAACTAAATTACAATACCAAGCAATTAAATGGTCATAATCATAACTATAACAACAGACAGACATTGCGATGATCTTGCAGCAGCTCCGCATAGTCTTCAGTTCTTTTGTAAAACACTTAATATCAGGGCTAAAATGTTTTTAATCACCTACAATCAGAAATTAAATATAAACCTTTATTAATACGCTTTAGATCAAATGTTTTGATTGAAATGGCTCTTTATAATTTTTCTGATTTCTTATATGGTTACTACCTATTATTGGTTTTAATGTGTTGTAACCTAAATAAGCTAAATAACATATACTGACTTTTAAATTCTTTAATTTTAAATTAGGCTAGTGATGCAATTGTTTTGTATGTGATGCACAAAAAATGAATAAAGATTCTGGATTGATTGATAAATCTGTGGACTAAGTTGGCTGCAGTTTCCTGTGAAGTTATGTTTCTCCATGACAATAAACAAATAACAAGATCCATATTTAAAAATAGTAAAAGTGTAGTTAAGTAATGATTGTTTCTCCCATGGCCAATTGTTTTTTCCAGTTTACATGTAATCTCACCTGACTATATGTTAATATTGCAGCCTGAGGAGGAACATAAATGTAATGTTTTATAAAGTCTTGTGTTTTTGTCTAGTAGTTTATTATTAGAAATCTTACGTTCCTGTTTGGGTAAGTAAAACTATTTTATCTCCTCAAACCGAACAAGTATTATTGTCATAAACATAATTGTGGACTATTTTTTCTGTAGTGAAGCATGGGTACTTTCAGCTAATAAGTGATTAAAACAGACATGAAATTAGCCCAGGTCAATAATGAAAATAATTGACAGAAGAGAGCCAAGGATTGACCTTTGACCTAAAAAGTAACATCAGTAACTTTAGACTATTTATCTCTAATATACATAGATTGTTTAGTAATGAAGTAACTCTTAGTAACTGAATAAATATAACTGGCTATACAGATTCTACAGTATTCACATTCAATTAATTAAAAAAAAATATAGTCAAACACCTTGATCAGGTTGCAAAATGTGCTCCAAACACAATAATTGCTATCTGATAAAATCTGGTTTACAATTGAGTCGACATGGGTTTTATAGTAGAATTACTACATTGGAAACCAAATTGACATATTTAATAATTTTTTGCAAAAGTGGGAATTAAAGATATTGATTGTACAATAAAAATAACTGACTGATCATTTTTGAAAATTAGGATAACTTTTGATAATTTAAATTTATTAGTAAAATATCCCCCTTTAATTTTAATATACCCACACTGATTTCATCAGAAGGTGGGTGGATGTGAACAGTTACTAATTTGTTTTCTTAGTAAATACTGACCATACTGATTACTTCCCAATTTCAAAAATTCTTTTTTAACACATTTTATTGATAACTTTAAGATGTAAATGGTTTTGATTTCAGCATAAACATATTTTTTCACTGTATAGATATGGGAAGAATAATTGTTGAAATATGGGAGGAATGGTTCTATCAACGTATATAATATTTTTATTAAATTTATAATCGTTGCATTATTCACACATATCAAATACCATAAACTATATTACATTATACAAAGACATCAAATTAATTTTGTATATTCCTCATCCTTTTGATTGCCCACTGATGCTTCACGTAAATATTGACTTAACCGATTACTGTCTATTTCAAAAATACATTTTTTGTAATGGATAGTTTTAAGAGGCAAGATTCTGTTCTCAGCAAAAATATATTTTTGACTTTTTTGTTGTTGTTTAAATATAGGAAAAATTATTGTCATGCAATTCCAAGATATTAACCATTCGATTATGTTTGACTTTAACAAATCTGCTGGTGGTGAACAAACAATATCCCTCCCGACAGTACCTATCAGGTAACTAATTAAAATTCCAGACGGTCTGATCAGGAATGCCTTCAGACTTTAACTATCAGTCAGTCTGTGACAGCACCTATATTTGCTGTTCTGCACTGTTGGCAAGTGAAAAACATTCCTTGAGATACCTAACAGGTAACAGATCAAAATTTCCAGGGTTTGATCGTGAATATCACTGGACATTAGTGCGGATTGCAGCAACTAACATAATTTTACTTGGCCGAATAAACCTAAACATGTGGTAGTGAAATGAATCGAACAGCTATGTTGGTCTATATTATGAGTTAATAGATTTTGTAAGGAAAATATATTAGTTTGCGCTATACACTATTTACTTGTATTTTACTTATTTTAATCTCTTTATTTTTTCCATAACTGGATTTTGTCAATGAGTTCATACATGTATTTAAAGGTTATATCGCTTGTGTTTGACAAAATAATTAATAAATTAGTAGTAGTACATACTACAATATCAAACAGTTGATATTACTTTATTCCTTAAATACTCATAAAGCATGGTACTTTATTCTACATATACTAGAATCACTAAACTGAAACCTTATTACCTGAATTTCCCTGTCAAACAAATTAATTCTAAACAAAAAGAAAATAATTTTTTGTTTTCCTACATAAATAACTGCCTTACCATAAATGTAAAAGCTAAAGTATAATGTACCTCCAATATAGTGTCATTGATATGCGAGCATACCATATTATTTGAATTTCCATATAATCAAATTACCATCAAATTCGGTAGAATAAAACTCTAATTTCCATTCACAGTTAAAAGTACTATTACAGAAAAATTGAGCATTCTCCAGATACATAACATTATACAAACTCTACAGCATCGTATCTCACTACAAGAATAACAGTGTATGTCAACCAAGAAACAGGTGAACAGTTACAGAAACAAGTGATCCACTTGTTCCGTATAGCTGGCAAAGAGTAAAAACAAGTTATGTTTTATGAGAAATGACTGCAAGGGATGACATCGGACATTATATTAATCCTACAATACTAAATACAAAATGTATATCAATCAAATTAATCCTGCAACTGACTTTTAGTTATTTTTTACGCATTAACTATGCTACAATATTAAATCTCACAGTAACTCTAATTTGTTTTGTTTGGATTAAACTTATGTTAATTGAAAGATAAAGATCCAAAGTGTCATATTATATCATAAACATTCTATAGATATGTTATACTTTTAATTATCAAATTATAAACTTGGATGTTTACATTTCTGATCACGATTTTTCTTGCGATTTCTGAACTGCAAAATTACCATATGTTTGTCAAAATTCCCTGAGGAGAGTTTATGTTCTATATGTGGATTATGTTATTGAAGAGTATTCTTGAGATTAAAAGCCAATAAGCAAATCGTATTTGGAAATAATAACATACGTATATTAACAAATATTTATATTTTTAGACTATTTTAGACTAGCTGTTACCCACAGTTTCGCATACAATTTCTTAGGCTTTGCAAGTGTAGGAGGTCTTCTGGTTCAAGTGAATTATATTTCATATGCTACTGTTGATCTGCCTTGTTGCGACAATCGAAAAAATACACAAAAAAACATATATTTAATTTACTCCAGTCTTAGTATTTTTTGTGACATAGTTGATTTTATCTTGTTTTCCAATCAAGAGTGTACACACACACACGCACGCACACACCTATATAAACATACAAAGGTCTGAGAAACCTACTTCTGTCTAAAGCTAACTTAGATGGGTTTTATAACATTAAATATAACAACCTTTAAATTTATAGTAAAAGTTAGATAGTAACTTTGTCTTGGAAATCTCCATTACAGTACTGACCAAGCAATGCATATTTAATATTTGCTAAAACTACTTATAATGAAATATTATTACATTAATTACCAGTGATGTAACAACAATGTATTAACAGTTTAAGGTAATTTACCATTACAATACTGACTTTATTTCTAAAGGAAATTAAAAATATATTTACTATTTATTTTTAGTGTATAATTAATTTAATATTCTTGTATTAATATGATTTACCAGTAAATCCCACTTGGCCTCATCTAAAAGTGTGAAGGCCGCGCCAATGTCTTCGATACCAGTGCAGGCCTGAAACATAAAATACTAGCCATCAATACATATATTATTGATATACTTTTTCAAGAGAATTAACCCTTAAAGTGCTGAATATAGATATGTCCGTACAGTTGGAATTTACATACATTGCAGCATACAGGAATATTAGTACTGTCTTTTTTTAGTTTATTGTGTACATTACTCACAAAAATGCTGCACGTGTAGGAATCCGTAAATGTATTGATTTATATGACCATCAGGAATCGAATTGGTTTGCGTGTCAGGTGAAAAATCAATAAAAACTAGTGCTATTCTTTCATTGACATTTCGTATTACGTTGTCGTAAAATGCCGATATAACTGTATGGCGCGCCCTTGTATACAGTATAAAACACTTACTTATATTTGTATTATTTAAAAACATTTGTCTCTTACTTCTTCTTTTAAAAAAATAGAAAATAAAGTTACTTTGGCATAAACAGAACATCTTTATAAACTCTAAATGCATGTGAACCGAGGCTAAAATTTCTTCAGCACTTTAAAGGTTAAAACAAATAATGAAATTGAGGAGGATTTAATTTCTTATTTAAACTATAACAGGAAGTTTTTTTAATGTGATCTATAAAAAATTATTTTAGTTAAACAAAGTATGTGTAAAAAGTAACAGGAATTTTAATTTTTTGAAAAAAAAAAAAAAAAAAAAAAAAAAAAATTATTTTGTCTACATCAATGTTGTCACTTTCAAACTAGTCCCCATTAGACATTATGCACTTGTGCCAGCGATTCATCCAAACTTGATCTTTGGGATAGCCTTTAACTCTTTCAGTGATACACTTCTAACGTAACCTATGTAAAATGACGGGACTTTAAGTACTTTGGTATTATTCGGAGGCCACTACTTTTGAAAGAGTTTTTCTTACTGGGGACCTAAAACAACATTATTAAAAAGAACAGACTTTATATGGCTTACTGTGAAAATTACATTAAGATGGTCTGTTTTTGTTTTCTGCCTCTCAACAGGAAGCGACATCGGCAAGAAGTAGTCCACTATGTCCTTATCTACTTCTTGTTATTGTGCAATATAAATAGGTTTAGATAAGTTATCATAAATATGTTACTAGAACACTACCAAAGTTAAAAATGAGTGCACACGTGATCCGAGCTTGAATTTGGGTACTATCTCAAGGGATGTCTTTCTTTTTCCACCAAAAGTGCGGGTGCCACACTGATTGCCAAGGGCCTTTCCATTCCGATCAGTACTTTCCTGATCTCAGATTACGTTGCAGATGTCTAACTTTTCTGACGTCAGATCACGTTGGACAATCTGGCATGTGGTATAAGGTCAGGAAAGTACTGATTGAAAATAGCCCTTGTCATCAGTAAAGGCTTTGGTGAACCACACACTTTTGGCGGAAAAAGAAAAACACTCCTTGTTATATTATCCAAATTCAAGCTCAGATCACGTGAGTGCTCATTAAAGCTTTGTATTTACCTACTAATATAGCCTAATAACAAATAGTAGATAGAAAAAGAGTGGCCTCCTCGTAGCATCGTTTC
Organism: Homalodisca vitripennis; assembly: GCF_021130785.1. Lineage (NCBI taxonomy): Eukaryota > Metazoa > Arthropoda > Insecta > Hemiptera > Cicadellidae > Homalodisca > Homalodisca vitripennis. Next base: position 126,416,645 of record NC_060208.1, on the reverse strand, counting down.
CTTTTGGGAGGCAGAAACAAGGACCAATCATCATAATGACATATTATTTTCACATTAAGTAAAATAAAGTCTGTTTTTTTTCTAATAATACAAAAAAGCAATGAAGTGTAAGCAGGTGCATTATTATGGTGCAAAACCCACGATTTCAGATGTTTTTTGGATTGCTTCACACAAACAGCATTGCAGGTAATACTCTTTATTGATCGTCTGACCTTGTGGTACGAATTCATGATGCATTATGCTATTACAATCAAAGAAAACAGAGAGTATAACCTCGCATTCGACTGTACTTGTCGAGCCTATTTTTGTCTTGGCGATCAAGAATGCCTCCACTAGTATGATTGAGTCTTAGTTCTGTCATCATATCTGTACACCCATGTTTTGTTACCTGTTATAACAAGTTTCAGTAATTCAGTAACATATGTTTCATACCCAGAGCATCTTCCATGTTTTTATCCGTTGTTGATGTGCTGGGGTGTCCTGAACGTTCGTTATCTCTAATGTCATTTCTGAGTTCTTCACAGTCATCTTTGAAACTTTTAAACAACTCATTTAACATAGGCCTTAATCATCATTTTCCACACATTGTTGCACTTATATCATTTATTTTTCACAGAATATATGATGCAAATTCTATGATTATTATTTTTACAAATGAGTTTATAAAATACGTCTAACCTTAGCAGCTTCCACTAAAAAAGTAAACAATGAATAGAGCTTGAAATTTTATTATACTTCAGGAGCATGAGTACCAACATAAATTAGACACTCCAAACACACGAAACTTAAAAATTTCCGTTACTTTTTGAATACACCTCGTATAACATACAACATACGCATTCAGTAACACACTGAACATGAAATAGAACACAAATAGGAGCAGTAAAAGTAAGAATTAAGGTATCTCATGAATACATATATATGATTTTTCCAGTTAATTGTTAAATTTCTAGTGATTTTATTGGATTATTATTTATATCCAAGAATAATTTCCAAATTCTTGGAATTAAAATAGTCAACAGACAAAAATATTTAAATACCTATTTATACAAGTTCTGAGAAAATACCATGATTTATGTAACGATAACCAGATGAATTGAGTTACTTAATTAAAACAGTTTGAGCTCAATAACTATTATGAAACAATGGCTGATATTTAAACAGTTGTGTTTATGGTGGGCTTAACACTATTCAAGAACTTATAATCCAAGAAAAGAGAATGGACAAATTTTATTTAGGGCAGACTGTAGTGATTTTAATCTATTAAAGAACAAAATTAAAAAGTCATAATGAATATAAAGATTTGATGTAGACTACTCTAATTAAAATATACAATATAAATTTAATGTACAACACAATATTCATAACTTTATGGCATATGTTAAAATTGCCAAAGGTCAATGTTTTTGGCTGTGTAGTCAGTCAGCTATGTGTAAAAATAGCAGATGGGTTCTTAGCCCAATGCTAAATTAGTAATTGTGATACTGGTTTAATAGAACCTTTTCACTAAAAGCTAAACATGTTTTCAATTCATGCTTTGAGAAGCATAATTTTAATTGTTAGTTTTATTTAACTTAAAATGCCTGAACTTGTTGGTAATATTAAAATCCTCAATTACAAAACACAATCATATACCCGCAATTAAAAATAAAACAAAATTTAATACTGGGGCAGATTGGGGTCTTTTAGAGCATTCCCATTGAAATCCCTATGTCTATAGTCAGGATTCTCATTAGTCTAGATTTTAGAGAACTTAGCAGGCAAATTGTTCAATAATAAACAAATGTAACCACTTCCAGTATGTTCACCTTCCAATGTGTGTTATGGTTGTTGAATTTATTCTTATTTTGCATCATTACGTTTTCCTTGTAATTATTTCAATATATAGAATTTAATTTTATGTTCATTTTATCATTGCATTATTATGTTAACAAAAGTTAACACCTTTACTGTGGCTTTATTTTGAGTGATGATAAGTGTTTTAATAAGACAGCAAGCACACTTGGATGTCTGCTGCAGTCAACAAGTTACAATTTGGTTAGTATTTAATAATGTTAAATCAAATAATTCAATGGTATTGTAGATTTTATTTATGACATCTTTCACTTATGACAATAAATTAAAACTACGAGGGGTGTTCAATAAAGACTGACAGTACTCTTTCAATAACCTTTAATATAAAAATTTAGACTTTAACACTTGTATCTCCTTCTGAGTAGTCGCCATTTAAAGCCACACACTTGTTCCACCGCCTCTACCACTCCTTGAAGACGTGTTCAAAGCCCTCCGTATATAGAACCTTCAAAATCACCTCAAATTCTTAATAGCGGCAGTAGCAGTTGGAAAACACCAGCCTTTGAGCTCCTTTTTGGCCTGACGATACAGAAAAGTTATTTGGAGCCAAGTCAGGGCTGTAGGGTGGATGTTGTACGGTTTCTATTCCTATTTTGGCTAGAAACTGAAACACAGTATTGGCGACATAGGGGTGAGCATTGTCATAATGTAGTTTCAAGCATCCGATGAGGTCTGGTCGCTTTTTTGGGATGTGATCTTTGATTAGTTGCTTGGCGTCGGTCCACCTTTTCCCACCCACTCTGTACTTATTGTTTTGTTGCAGACTCATAACAGTAAATCCAACTTTCATCAGTAGTAACAATATTTTTCCACCATGCATCATCTTCTCGATGCACACAATGTAACCAAAGTTGGCAAATTTCAACGCGATTTTGTTTCTGAACTGGTGTTAACAGACGTGGTATCCAAAGAGCACAGACACGTGACATATTCAAATGATCATGCATGAGTGTATGGACACTGCCAATTGATATATCAAGCATTATAGTAAGCTGTCTAATAGTCAAATGTGGGTCAGTGTGAATCATAACACCCCCAGTGTGTGTGTTTCTTCGGTAAGAGTAGGAACAGGTGCCAGGCCCACCCTCCAACTCACACGATTTCCATCCATTTTTAAAGTCTTTATGCCACCTAAAACAGGTTCTTTCACTCATTGCATCAATACCAAAAGCTTTTTCAATACCAAAAGCTTTTTTCAAGTCGCTGTAAGAATCCATAGCACTTTTACCCAGTTTTACACAAAACTTTATTGCATATCTTTGCTCATGAAAATCAGCCATAGTAAACTTTAGAGGCAAAAATTTGCAACTGTTTATTAATCGGTTGCCATGACAATATGCAATAATGTTAACAGCTGATTTGGTTGTTGCTAATACTTCAATGTTTCATACCAACTTGAAAAAAATAATTATTGTACTTTGTTTGTTTACATGTACGCCACTGTCAGTCTTTATTGAACACCCCTCGTAATTTAGATGCTTTTCCTGCAAATAATTCTGTCCATAGAAATTTTAAAATTTACACAATAGTTTCCTTAAATTAAATCAATATAATTTCAAATTTTCAGTATGAGGTGCTTCTAAATAATTGATTTTATTGGGAAAACTCATAATGAAGTCTATCCTTAAGTTTTGGTGAATTTGGCATAAAGTTGTGTAATATGTTACTAAATCATATTGTCACTTAATAACTATACTACTCATTAGAACCACTCTATCCAGAATGAGCATTAGCATATTATTTTAAATATTTATTTTACAACAATAATCTCATAAATTTAAGTTAAAGTACATTTCTTTGTTGATTAGAAAGATTTCTTTCTCAGAAAAATGTTTTCATGTGTTTTAAAACCTTAAGACAATGATATGTGATGATGAAGTATGAGGTTTTTTAAAATTTCCAGCGTAATATTTTCTCTAGTTTATAAACAATTAAGTATTGTATAGTTTGGAAGATAAAAAAAATGGTGGCTCTAACAGATTCTGCATAATTCACATGATAGCAAGTTTGCATTAAAAAAACTTGCAACTTATAACACCTGTAACAAGAAAGATGTTATGGCAATGCCAAATTTTGTATAACCCAACCCTTTGGCAATAATAAGGATTTGAACATGCTATTTAGCATCATTATATTATTTTAGAGCTTTGTAATTATTTTTGTCTTAATTTAGTATTAGAGATGCTGTTATGGGTGTTACAAATTAGTAACACCTGTAATGAGTCAAGTTTTATTAAATTATTATAAAATGTTGTTCAAATAAAATTTTTTTTTTATAAGCAAGTTTTGATATAAATTAAATTTCTAGACAAAGTTTAAAAATTGACATTATAATTCTTTATTTTACGACGCTGCATTGTTGTAAAAATGTAAAATTATTTGCACATATAAGTATATGTACTCATAAGAAATAAACGTTCATACAACAAAGTGTGGTCATATTGTATATATTTTTTAGATCCAAATCATTTTTAAGTGATCTAAATGGTGTTAGTGAATGAAGGGAATTTAAAACAAAAGAAATTGCTATTATTATATGCCTCAGTATACGAAATTCAGCTGAATTATGAAACTCGTGTAACATCTCCTGTAACATCCGTAACAGTACAATTCTTTTTTATATAAGAAAAGTGTTTAATAATGTAACATAATTAATATATTATATTTTAGTATAATATCTTAATTACAAATAGTAAAATTAACAAGGTTTAAACATAGGTCAGTTCTCAGAATTTTGGCCATTTCATACTCTCTCAGAACCCAGAGGTCTATTTCTTGTAACATCTTTAACAATAGTTTTTAATTTTTTCTATTGTTAAATAAGCATGAAATCTAATCGTACTACAACAGTGAGAAAATTTAGTAGAAAAGTAACTTGCTGCATAATAAATTAAAGTTATATTTATTACAATTTATTAGGCTGCAGTGTAGTAAGCTGCCACCACTGCAATCGAATCAGGGCACAAAATTGTTGATTATAATTTAAATACCTAAACTATTGAATACGAACAAATTTGAATTATAGTTATTTATAATTAATTATAGCAAGCCCTTTTTAATTGATTAAATAACAATAATGTTCCAAATTATTTCAAACAGAGTAAAATCATTTGTATGGTATTTGAGTAAAGGCCACAAGAACAATGACTATGTACATGTGTTAGGTGTCATAAGTTTTCAGACATTTAAATCCTTCAAAATGGTAAAAAGTAACTAAATGTTACACGGTTTTGTTTGTTTAAATGATATATAATAATTATGTCATATTTCGAAATAGAAAATGCTACTTGAACTACAATGACTATGACAGCTGTCTTGTTGCTATTGTGACTACTAACATCCTAGATGCTTATGTCAATGTTGCGAGTACTAATGCTGTAGTGTTAAATTTATGATAACCTACCATTAGTCTATTAAAAAAATGTAACAAAGCATAAGTTTGAAAAAAAAATTAACTAAGTTAGGCTTAACCCACTGCAGATCGTATTGTTTTGGCGCGCGGGCACAAATTAATTTACGGTCAGCGGCCGAAAGAACAGCAATGGTGCACCACATCGTATCGATAGCTATTGTATACTCACTTCATATCTACGTTGAACTGGATTCCAGTTCATAAAAATATCTCCATCTATATTCTTAAAAACAAAATAATTAAATTCAATATATAGTTTATGAACTATTGTAATAAATATCTCTAATAAATACCGATCAAGTTCAGACGAGCATAAGTTTTTCATTTAGATCCTGCTCATATTATGACACACAAATTATACCATATAATGCGATACTAGTTACTATTATAATAACAGCTGAAGGAAACAACCAATCAGAAGTGCTAAAAAGCAGAGAGTAAACTCATATGAATGATTTTTCAACTTTGACATACAACTCTGCAATCTGTAGGATATTTATGAAACTTTTGAAAACTCTGAACGTAGACCGTTGAACACTCTTAGTTGACAAGTGAAGACGATAGCTCAATCCATCAGACATTAATAGAACTATTAGGAGGGGAATTTAAAAAGCAGATTGCTTTTGCCACCTGAGCTCGTCATCAGTTAGGCCCGGCCGCTGCGTGATGAGAACAGCTCGTCAGTGATCCGCAATGGGTTAAATAGTAGGTCATAATCAAAATATGAAAAACAACATTTGCAATTAGACATAGCCCCCTGTTTCATTAGTATTTCAAATAGAGAAGCCTACTCCTTCCCATATTAGGCATTGAATACGGTCCGGTCACTCAGTGAGTCACAGCGCTCTGTCCCGTTCAGTACTGCCGTGTGTGTGCGTCGCATTTCAATATGACTGAACGTGTTAAGCAGCTCATTTGCATTAAATTTTGCCAAAAACTTGGCCATTCAGCATCAGAGACGATTACTATGATACAGAAAGTTTATGGTGACGTGTCTATGGGCGATACACAAATAAAAGAGTGGTTTAGGCGGTTTAAAAATGGCCGCATATCAGTGGATAGTGATGACAGATCTGGCAGGCCTTCAACGGCCAGAAACGCTGGAAATGTTGAACGTGTTCGTGCAGCAATTAATGAAAACCGTCGATTGACTGTCCGAGAGCTGGAAGAAGATTTAGGAATACCAAAATCCTCAGTTTGTAACATTTTACAGGAAGATTTAAAAATGAACCAGCAAAATTTGTTCCTTGGCTGCAGACAGAAGACCAAAAGAACTGTCGACTTGAAATCGCACAGGACAATCTGGATTTGATAAAAAGTGACCCAGGGCTATTTAAAAAAGTTATTAGTGGTGATTAGTCATGGGTTTATGGCTACGACCCTGAAACAAAGGCTCAATCTTCACAGTGGAAAACTCGCGAAGACCAACGGCCGAAAAAAGCAAGACAAAGTCGAAGCAATGTCAAGACAATGCTGACAGTTTTTTTTTTTGACCAGGACGGCGTTGTTCATCACGAATATGCTCCAAGAGGCCAGACAGTGAATAAGGAGTATTATCTTGAGGTCACGAGATGCAATGCAAAGGAAATGACCCGAACTGTGGACAAGCCATGACTGGATCCTGCACCACGACAACGCGCCAGCTCATTCCTCAAATCTTATTCAGCGTTTTTTGGTCAAACACGACATCAACCAACTACGACAGCCTCCCTACAGTCCTGACATAGCTCCTTGTGACTTCTGGCTATTTCCGAAATTAAAAATCCCTTTGAAAGGAAAAAGATTTTACAATATTGAACAAATAAAACAAAATGCGATGAAGGACCTGTTAGCCATTCCGCAAAATGAATTTAAGGAGTGTTTCCGGAAGTGGGAGGAGCGTTGGAATAAGGTAGTGGCTTGTGGAGGGGAGTACTTTAAAGGGGACCAGATTGCCGTTGCCACCGAGTAACGTCAGTTCATGCCAGACGTCAAGGTCGGATACTTTTTGGACACACCTTGTATATAGGATATTCAGTGCCTGGCTGTATTTCACCAAGGTTGTTTATCCATTGTATTCCCGGACCTAGTGTTTCAATTACCAATATCACTTTAATAGGCCTCACTCAATATGTGATGTACACATCATTAGTTTTCTGTGGTAAAAGATTTGAATGCAACAGAAATTCCTTGTAAACTATATACAAATTTCATTGTGGGAACACTATGAGCAATACTGATTTAACAATTTGGCTACAGTATAATAAGAGACCAACCACCACAATATAATCATGTTTATGATTATCTAACTATAGAAACAAAAATGTTCACACGATTTACGTTATATAAAAACTATCTATGTTGTGTATCCATAGAATTTAACAAACAAAACAGTTCAACATTTAGTTACTTTTAACTGTTTTTAAGAATATACTATATTCTATTGTGGTGGTGGCCTCTTATTATACTGCAGCCAACAATTTTTCATTCCCATTTGTCAATATGTTTATAGTAGAACACTTAACCATAGCAGTAAGATCCTTGCTTATATATTAACTCTAGACATTCAATACACACAATTTTAAAATATGGTAATAATTTGATTGAAAATGCAATTTGAAAGTAATCCTATTATTATTGCTTGACACTATCAAACCTTGAGCAGTTAGAAAATATGTTATCTAACATTGCAAGGCCCAAGTGTAAACTATGAAAATATCATCTAGGATAATTCTATCTCATAATCAGTGTTTCCGTTTCATCTCCTTATTTAGTACTATGAAAAATGTCCCTGTTGGTCTTTGTCTATGTGTAAAAGAATAATTCAAATTATGGCCTACTAAAAAATGTACAGTTAGAATCCTACAAGGACAATTTGTTCGTAAGATCTACATATTGATTACATAACCAAATAATTATAAAATATTATTAATAAAACCAAAGATATACTACAGAAGTAACATTCCTATTTGCAAAGACAATAAAAATTATGTACTTTTGCAGACATGCAAGTTATTTTCTTTTGTACTTAATTTACCTGAAAATCTGCTAAAATTTCTTCTCTATTTTCTGACATATCAGCGAAATCAAACTTTCTCACTATGACACAATTATTTCACCAATTTTAGAAACACATCTCATGCACCTTTTAAATTTCAAACGACTTTCAATATAGAACACAAAAGTTTCCAGAAATATACAGTCTCTTTCCTAACCAAAGAATATCATTTCCATGATTTGCTGATTAATCGTCCAGTTAGAAGTGGCCAGTGCTAACCTTATAACGAAGATACGTTTTACGATAGTCATGTATTACTATGTAAAATGTACAGGACGGGAGATCTGTACATTAAAGCTTTTAGTGAACCATAACTGAGAGTATAATTAACTTGAAACAGAATAAAGTATACAGTAAGTAACAAAATAACAACGATTAAAGTTGTTATTCTTTAAAAATTGTACAGTTATAATTATGAATACATCGCTTCCTAAATAAATGTGAAATAACGGCAAAAAGTCACTCAGTACCAGAGTTGTTTCGTTTGCAGAGACATCAGAAATAAATGAGTGTCGCCTTTAAGAGGTTTTTGCTTCAAAACTTTGGCTCTGTTAAAAACAAATATAAAACCATCCTTTTAAACATAAGTAATTTCAAATTGTAAATTCTATGCTGATTCAGACATAATACGTAATGTCCAGATGGAAATTAACGTAGTTTGAACAAGATTCAAACAATAAATACCTTTACCTTATCTCTTGCCAAAATGTAGAAATGTTAATGCTTTTGCGTGCTTAGTACACCGACTTTCATAAACTTTTAATCTAAGAAAAATTGACATTGAAATAAACAGGTTCTTTAAATTTGTATTCTTGGATATCATAGATTGTAATTGTATTTGTATGTATTGTATGTATATGTATAAAAGATATAACGCTTCTATATTTCGTAGGATTTTATACCCACATCTTCAGGAAGCAAAATAAAAATATCAAAAGAACAAGAAATACAACAAATAAGAAGAAAAAATAATGTAAATACACAACTAAAACATTCAAAGACCCAGCTGTTATATCATTAATGGCACAGAATGAAATTTGGAAAAGTTAATTTTATCTTAAACTAGCGGGCCCGGCGCGCTTTGCTGCGCATTTCAATAATTTTTCGCAAAAGTTGCCCGCGGCTTCGCACGCAATTTCCCGTTGAAAACAGTACACTATATTCACTTATTCTTTTTCTATCACATTCTAAACATTGCTGAGATAATTGATAGTCGTTCCATCGTGAGCCTCTTGGGCGTATTATGAAGGTATGTACCATATTCCTGCCTCTATCTAGCTGTTACCCACGGCTTCGCACGCAAATCTTAAGAACCGAAGTCCTTATATTACTTAGTAAATTTTTTTTTACTATAATAAATTTTAGATTAAATTAGTTATATCTCCGATGCCACGATTGAGCTTGCTTTGTTGTCTCGATCGAGAGAATATGTACACGGAGTTTTGAGAACCATACTTCTGTCAAAAAAACAACTAAGGTTGATTTTATAACATTCTTTATATTTGTAGCCAACGTAAGATAGTAATTATGATATCTGCATTACTCTTCTGATCAAGCATGAGCATGGTTTATATTAAATAAATATTGCAGTTAAAGGTGAATTTTTACGTCAAATTTGAATTGTATTATCTGGATAGTAAAGTCTATGTTTAACAGTGATTGCAAAAACAGTTTAAACAAAATTTGTCGTTTCTCTTAAGCTTACTCTATGCTTTAAAACTATAAGTGTAATATATGTTTACAAAGAACAGCTGATTAAAAATTTGAAAAGACGTTAACATATGTTTGCTGCAATGCATTTCTTATGGGTATTTCTGTAACCAGTGGGGCGGAATCCTGAATCGGGAAAGGGATGGGCATAGCTTATAAACCTTCTCCGTGGAAAAATACATATACGTACAAATTTTCATCATGATCGGTCCAATAGTTCACGATTCCATAAAGGACAAACATACAAACATTCATTTTTATATATATAGATTAAACCATTTGGGTATTTAGATTTTAGAAGTAACCAATGGGCATGTTCGACATTTATAATTTCAACCTATTAAAATTTTACACCGGATAAGGGAATATATCTATTCCCCTGATAAATAAAGGGGGGAATAAATAAGAAACCTAAAGTGAGTCAACCGGATAGAACAGTAAATGAACTGTCTGACTCAGAATCAAGACTATTCATATTTGGTGACAGTCATACCAAAAACCTGTTCCTTCTCATTACTAAAAAAAAATCAGCAGCAGAAATGGACATTTTCATTTATTTCTGCCCTAACGGTGATAGTAATGTGGTGTTAAAATGTACTAAAAGCATGACGTCACTTATAACCAAAAAGACACTACTGTGTTATGAGTAGGTATTAAAGACCTGTCAAGATGTAATCCACGCAAAAAAGGCCTGCGATCGGCCTGGTGGGCATGCAGAAGAGATCCGTTGGAGAGAACGACCATACCAACTGGTTGGTATCAAACATTACCACACAGACATCCCCTGGGACCACTTTGAGATCTATCTACACAGGCAATGGTTTAATTGCATGGACTCTACCTCAATCTAAACGGTAAGGAGATGCTGTGTAACTTGATTGGGAAATAAATGAACAACTGGGAAAGACAGTCATTGTTGAAAGAAAGGGAGATCCAACTACGCCTTCTGCAAACCACTGTATAAAGATGTGCCAGCAACACTAGCAGCTGGAGTCCAGTACTTAATCCTGTTTTGCAGTCTCGAATCTGCATTCCTTTGCTATCCTCCCTTCACTGCCAAATTCCACCGGTATTGTCAACACCGATTCCTGAACAACTATCCAAAGTGTACGGCAGCATACTTGTCCAAAACAACAAGTTGCTAGAATTGAAGAGCGGCCAACCGTCCCTGGGGAGAAGTAGTCAGTGGACCTGAAGTATCAGTCAACCATTACTGAGGAGCAGTCAACCGTTCCTGAAAAGGGCTAAACGGACCTGAGCCTGAAGGAGCAGTTAAGTGTCCCTGGGGAGGAATCAACCGTTATTGAGGATGTGTCAATGGGCCTGGAGAAGCAGTCAACCATCCTTGTGGAAGTATCAACTGAGGTGAAGGTACAGTCAACTGCATCATTGCCTGAATTAAGAGATGGCCCTCAATTAAATAGATCACTAGTGAATGGTATAAGTGAGAGAGTTGAGGGTGGCCAGCCCATTGCTATACTTATGACGGAATGTTTTAAAAATGTAAGTTCCAAGGTAGAAAGTAATTTTTGACTTATGTACTTGGTAGCACAAAGGATCATCGGAATGTCTTTGGCCAAAGAGAGAATCCGCAGTTCCATTTAGGTTAGGCACTTAAATATTCTATACATAAGGAGACAATTTACACGACGCATGCTACTTTAGATAGAGAATACAAATGTTTTAATTATCTCAGAGCACGGTATTGGCAAATATAATATGGATCATCTACATTAAGGGCTATCGTTTAACATGCAACTTTAACCGATTACATCACAAATATGGAGGGTAGCCATGTGCTGTAAGATAAAAAATATCTCAGGTTTCAGAGAAATTGAATTTAAAAGTAATTGGTATAATAGTTAAAATAGAAACATTATTTTAAATTTCTCTATTTAGAATTTATCGTTCACCGAATTGCAATAAAGAAGTGGTTTTTTTATTCAGTTGCAAATACTCGTATATTGCATAAGTACACGCTTAATAATACAAATATTTTGATTGTCGGGGAAATGAATATGGATTGGTGTCAATGAAATGGAGACGTGGAGACTAAATGTGGAATCTTATTACCTCCTATGACTTTGAGGGGATTCTTTTGATAATTATTGTGAAATGTCCAATATATCATCTTCCAGTAAATTATTTGAATTTTTTTTTATATAGCTTGATACCATTTCTAAATGAAAACGATATAATGCCTAATAAGCAGTTCAGGAGTTTAAAAGGAAAATCTAAAACTAAAGCAGTTACTAAGTTAGCAACAGACTTAGCAGTCTGTACAGGCGTGAGAGAGTGGTTGGTGTGATAATGGACATCCCCCTGGAGGACCCTAGAAGGTTCTGACCTTCGACTGCGTCAGTCATGGAAAGTTGCTGAAAGTTATGGGGAGTCTAGAGCTAAGGGACGGAGCTGTAAGATAGCTGGATCATATCTGTCTCGGCGAGAACAGTGCGTGGAGGCCATGACCCAACGATCAGACCGGCAACAAATCTTACATGGAATACCACAAAGCTCAGTGATTGGACCTATTCTCTATAACTTTTACATTAACAATGTGTCGAAATTACTCAATTACGAAAAAATTAAAATGAACCCAGATGACATTGCTATAGTCTTTTCAGGAGAAACATTCGAAAATATCGAAGTGAACAGTAATTTAGGTAGACATATTTCGGTGTTTAAATAACATAAATTTACATCTTAACTTAAACAAAACTTGTTTTATTGAGTTCTCCCATGTTAAGATTATCCAATGCATACATATTCATAAGGAAATGGTAGGTTAGGCTCCTATTGTAAAGTATCCTGGAATTCAAACTGATGAGTGTTTAAGATGGGAGGCTTATGTATATGTTGTCTGTAACTCGTTGGCTTCTTCAATAGTTTGCTCTTGCAGTATGCAATATATAGGAATCAATATCTGATAAAACCTATATACCACGCACCGATCGAGTTCCGGATGAGATACGGTCTGATATCAGCATATACAGACGTATTTGCAGATTTACATATAATGACATTTCCTTCTTTGTACATTTATCCATTGCTTTTCCCAAATAAAAAAGAAAAATTAACAGGTAATGCAATCCATGAGCACAGCACTAGATCTGGTATTAATTTACGTCAGACCCCTCATAGTTCAGCTTTAGGTGGACATTTACCGCACAATGTTAGAGCGAGGTTCTTCTCTAGTTTAGCCCGAAATATAGGAAAGAAACCCATGGAAGTAAGATTTAAAGTAATCTGAAATAGTTCTTGGTCAGTGCAGGGCTTAACTCGGTTGGGAAGTTCTTTCCCACATGTTGTGCCACACGCTGCCGCAAATATTGCAGACGTCACTCTCGTTGTTTGTTATTTTCAGTAGCTACACGTTATACCGCACGCTGCCGCATATCTTGCAGACATTGCCGTCGTTGTTCGTTATTTTCAGTAGCTACACGTTGTGCCGCACACTGCCGCAAATCTTGCAGACGTCGCTCTCGCTGCTCGTCATTTTCAGTAGCGACACGATACTGTTAGATTGGTTCTTATTTTCTGCCTCCTGAAAAGAAAAGAAATTTACTTATTATAAATATGAAAAGTTAAAGACAAAATACCGAGCGATCACATGATCTGAGTTTGAATTTACTTACTAACTCGAAGGATGGTTTATTCGCTAGAAGTGCGGGGTGGCGCCGAAACCCGCATTGATGGACAGGGGCTTTCAGATCGGTACTTTCTCGAACTTATATCACGTGCCAGATCACCCAACTTGATCTGACGTCGGAAATGTTGGACGATATGGGACGTTATCTGAGGTCGGGAAAGCAAAGATCAGAAATGCCCCTGACCACCAGTGTGGGCACCCTGCAGTTGGGGCGAAAAAAGAAGAACAGGCCTCGAAATAGTACCCAAATTCAAGCTCAGATTACGTGAGCGCTCGGTAAAGGATATCTTCACGTTTGATGATATTTGTAATATATTTACGTTAACTTAATCAAAACCTACTTATATATCGTGTAATAGCAAAAAGTAGAAAGGGACAGAGTGGCCTATTTCTCGCCAACATTCGGTTTAGGCTCCCTCCATCTAACACATGGTGTCGGTACAAAGTTGCTCAAGCTGAGAATTCCCCTTATACTCACAGGCAAACTATTCTAACATTCTAAGAGCAGTTTTGGTGGCAGTTAAATTAGTCTTTCGGGCTCTAGGCCATCCAGACTTATTAAAAACATTTTTGCAAGGGAAAAGCCAAAATTTAAACGAATCCTTCTATAACGTTTTTTGGTCAAGGATTCCAAAGACCACCTTTGTAGGAAGGAACACTTCCTACAAAGATAGAAGATAGTGTAAAGGATGCAGTTTTAACTTCTAATGATGGTATTTGGAAGATTTAGGAGAATTCACCATTGCAGCTCTGAAAAACGCTTTCGTTGCTATGGAAAGCTAAACGTGCAGTCAAAGCAGTAACAAAAGAAGCCAGAATTGAAAGAAGAAGGGAGAGACTACCTGAAAATGACAATCGGAGTGGTAAATACTGTCCTGGAGGGGTCTAGATATAGTTTTAGTGATGGCTTTGTATTCTCTTTTTGTTTGTTTTTTTAACCATTTCTGACAGTCGTGTTTTTAATCTTTAGATACCAATATCTCAGGAATGAATCAAGTTTTAATCACTTGAAAATTTGATAAATGTCCATTTCAAGTTGTCTTTTAATTAATACCAAAGAACCGATTGAAGTTTTGGCATGTGCATTTTGCTAGATATTTATAAAATATATAAAACTTACACATAGTAAATGTGTGTGTCAAATACATACATATATATATATATATATATATATATATATATATATATATATATATATATATATATATATATATGTATCAAACAGTTTTCAAAGAAATGTTTAATTTTTTTATTGATTCGCTATATTGATTCACTATATGATACTAACCTGTGTTAGGAAAAGTATAAACATTTTTTATGTGCTCTAATGGAGCGATGTCCCAACTTCAAATGATCTAACACGGTATTGATCCTAACAACGACTAATTACTTTGATGTACTGTTGGTTTGTACCAATATTATATATTATGGTTGTGTTAAAAACTTGTAATTTATTGTTCATGTTATTACAACAAACTAAGTGGATCCCAATGTTCTTTAATATGCTAGGCTCATATTTATTATTATAAAACAATATTTAAGTAATATTGTACTCTTTGATACATATGGTTCTTTGTTTAAGCATACAAAGACTGTATATTTTTATAATGTTTATTTTTATAGAATTACTCAATAATATACTATACCCTACTCAAAAATACAGACCGTACTAGAATAAATTTAAATCTTCGCACAATTATTCCTTAATAAATTTGTATATCTGATTGATTTAAACTCAACATTGCACTTACACAATATTCTCGATTGTTATAAATTATTTATAAACATCTGTAGTGCATTTACAGTAGGTACTGACTAAATACACCAACTTTTTCAAAGTATTTAAAAAATATTTAAATACTTGCAGTGATGTCTGAAAACGTAATTGAAAACTTGAAAGAAAAGTGTATTGTATATCATGAACATAACAAACTTTTCTGGAGTTTTTAACTATTGTTAAAATTACAAACGTTCCATCGTCCATAACCTGGAATCTCCGGTTTAGTTTCTTTTATAATCTTTTCGAAAGAAGATGATTTAGTTAATGAACTATGAGCTGTAACGTTGTAATGTTAGTCTTAACGAGACCTAAGTTAATAAAAATAATTTTACAAGATTCTAAATACCGGCATAATTAAAACTAATATAAAAGTTTATGAGAAGTATTATAAGTGTAAGTAAATTACAATTATTATAGCAATAGTCCCCAAAAGACACAAAATATTGTATACTATTTTGACTGAAATTACAAAAATAATTTAATATTTGAACTTGCTTGACGAATTTATCTCTATAAAAGGAACATTAGCGTAACCAATAATGCATTATTATTTGCAATATATTCTGAAATACTGCAAATAATAATGTATGTATTATGCACATTGCTAAACTGCCGATGTAAGTATCATATTGCTTAAATAATAACATGTAATGTGTAGTAATTAAATAGCCTACTCGACAACCAATTGGTTTGAATACTAATTGAAGGTAAATGAGATGGGAGTTAATTGAAGGTTGTAGTTGTAAATGGAATTTTAGGCTATCTATTATATTTTGTACAGAGTACAGAGGTGATTCCTGAAAATAAAAAAAATACCTATATCTACGGCCGACATTGTGTGATGGATGAGGTACAGCTGTTTGAATTTTACGATATTAAATCAAATTGATATTAAGCTAAACAATCATTTGGTAAGTGATAAGAAATTGAACCTTTGTATATTGTAAACAGAAAAGTTTAATTAACCACAACATAATATGGTAATAAATGTGCGATAAGGTGTAATTAAAAAAAAAAACGTTTCAAATACCAAAATATTTAGGCTGCAATAAAACGTGTTACAAAAATCAAAATAAGGATTAAAGTACCTATTTGGATTTTTAATGTTATAGGCGTATACTCTCAATTACCTACTATTAATTATTGTCAGATATAAAAAAATGTCTTAATAAAGAGCAACGACATTACCATCAACAAAGTAGAGGCGAAATGATTTAGCTATAGCCAACTTACATTATAAATGCAATTGTTGTATTTTAAATAAAAGAAAACACGCGATTACATTTTATTAGCTTTATGTAAAACACTGAGGAAAGTAGTTATGAAATTTATTTTAAAAATTAAGTGTAATTAAGCAGATTTTATATACTACAAACCTTTTGGCTGAAGAAAAAAGCTAGATTACCATAGCATATTAGGAAAATATAAGTTTATTTGAAGTATTTTTTGCTACGAACTCTTTTGTTGTATAAATATTTACGTACCTTAGTATGTATGGCACTTCAAAATGTAATGTTAAAAGAAAATATAACCTTTTTTTTTTTAATAAACAAGAAACTTAAAAAAAGGCATAATGTTCTCTACCAATTATGGCATTTAATTATCTTTAACTATGAAAACTTAAAATATTAACAATTATGCGGCCAAGCGCGCGGTTATTCCAGTTAAATGAAGTGGAAAGGCAGGACGGGTCCTGTGACGTCACAGTACCAGGGCTCCAGCCAGTATTAGTCTTGGCTTGGCCTGACAAAATACTATAAAATCTCACAGAAACAAAACAAAAACAAATGGCAGCCAGAATTCCTAAACATGTGTTTACAGTATAGTATATAGTTGTAATAAAGTATACATAGGCGGAACAAAAATACCATTAAACGATAAAAGAACATAAAGTGAAAACGAGAAATGGGCTTAAAGAAGGTCAAAAATTGCACGCCATTGTTGGTCTGAAGACAATCGTATGAATTCGAATGAAGCCAACATAATACATTAGGAACCACATTTCTTTAAATAGAAATTAGGCTAATCAATGCTGCATACATTAAAATATCAGATCAACCGATTAGTCAACCATCAATCGAAATTAGGCCACTTTGGTAGCCAATTCTGGAAAATTAACTGACAAAAAACCGGAAGTATAAAAAATATTAGAGATTTGTAACAAACCAATGTGGAGTCACAGTGTGCTTTTGTGAAGTTAATCTAGAATGAACCAATAAGGCCCAATCCCGCTTCTTTTTTACTGTAATTGTTGCTGGTGTGACAATAGCAATGTACTATTGGAATGTTTAGTTTTAGTAATTAGTGTTTTTTATTAAGTGTAACTATTAGAGATAGTGTGCAAAGAGTGTTGTGATTTTTTACTTATGCGTATCACAACGCACTGTCATGATTTATTTATTTAATCCTATATTGTAGTACCTGTAGGTTAGTTATCCATCTGAGAAAGAGATCAGATTGCACATTTAGAAAAGCTCGTTGTGTTACTGATTTCTTGTATCTCTAAATAATGGCAAATCTCAGAAAAAATGTATTTCCTTTTCAATCCCTCTATCGCCATAAATAAACTTTATACAAAGTATTTTACAATTGTTACACAATTACTGATGTAATTTCAATGAGTCCCTGTCCCGTAGAGCACGCATAAAGCCTTAATAAAAGTTGTCCTATCACTAAAATAGTCTATGAGCCGAGGAGCCAATATGCACTGTATAAGCACACAACTGGTTTTTCTTCAAATCGATAGAGAGATTTTCCTCAAGAAAGAAATTTAACGTCAGCCGCACTTCTTTTGGGGATGTTTAAATGAGAGGGTATCAAAAGAGTTAAAGATATGACAGATAACTTCCTTTGTGGTCATATTTGTCCTAGTTTGATGCACTGAAAACTTACCGTCAATAAAAAGCAAACACATCACCGTCAGACAACTACATAAAGACTGAAAGCCGCAACTTTCAGGGTCTGTAAATTGTTATATGAAACCGATTCAAATTTTATTGACGTGTCTTATAGTTGGTTTAAAGTGTAAACAAATTAAAAATTTAATTTAAGAAAAAAGTATTGGGTAATATTATTAACCCTTTTGATTTTTTCCCCATTTAGACTTTCACCGAAACTGACACAGCTAACATGATCGATTTCTTTCTCGGGAGAAAATGTTCTATCGAGTTCAAAAACAACCAGGTTGTGTGCTTATAAAATGTATATTGAATCCTTGATAATAAAGATTACGGTTAAGAGTTAAGAATGGTTATAATAAAGTTTTATTTAACAAATAATTAATTCACTATTTACTGTGAATGCGGATGCAAAAGACAGTCCTTATACAAGCCATCACGATTTTAACTCAATAACGTTGGTATATTGTCGATCCAGCAGAGAAAGCACAATTCAATGTTCAAAGTACAGTAATTGGGTCTGCTCCAGCGATATCACATCAAAGAGCGATTGAAACAGCATTCGCGTTATGAAACCAATCCTGGAAACCATAATTAAAACAATGTCGAATTAAAGATTTATTTCATTAGTTTGAATCTTGTTTGGTAATCATTCTGGTGGAATAGGTTTGTTGTATTTGTTTTCATAATTACTCTCCAAAATTAATCTGTACAGGTCAATACTGAGGTAATTACATTCGCCATTGTTACCCGGGGACTTATGTCATAGATGAGAGTTTATATATGAATTTCTAGTTCAGCTTAGTTCTTATCGCCGTATAATATCAAATACTGGGGAATATTGTTTATGCGAAATATTACTGTCTTATCGCATCTGATGTAGGTATCTTGTTAGAGGTAAGGGAGAAATATATGAACCTAGTTCTCCTTCAATAGTACAATAGTATCTGTTTTTATAATTGAATTAATTTATCTTCATTATACGATTTATAGTTATTGGGTAAGCGTGATTGAGTGAAACACGCCTTAAAATATAACTATAATACATTTTGTGCTATATAATTATTTATTTCAGAGAATCTGTTCTTTTTTACTTAATTAATTATTTTCAACGTATGAACTGCAATTACTTACAACCACTGTAGTAAGTGGTACTGTGTGGTTAAAACCTTCAATTTTTATGTACCGAAGAAATATTTTTTTAAACTTGTTAAAATTTAGGAATGATACAATTTTACGCTTGCACCAAGTTATGATAATCCGTGTACGTTAATATTTTGTTATATTATATATAATTTTTAAGAAAGATTAAGTCACAAAAAGTACTTGTTCCGCCGGGTCTCTCACTTGATGGGCAAGATAATTCCAAGATTGTTGAGTCTTGGAATTTAAATCAGTAATAGAATCATAAAAAGCAGTAATTTGCAATTGTATTTGGATAACAATTTGACTATAATATCAATAATGATTGGGTATGGATAAAATATTAAGATATACTACACCATTAAAAAGCGCTAATAAGAAGCGGCAGATCTTCTTAGTGAATCGAATCCGTGACCTCTCGATTAGAGAGCCGAACGATATTAATACGCTACAGTGAAGGTCAAATATTTGTATATCGTATGTTTAAAATTTGCCACTCTTGCAATACACTGCAATTAAATTAATAAGACCGTCAAACAATTGTTTAAATACACAATCTGCATAAAAAATTACATATAATTAAAAGAATAGAATGAGTAAATGAATAAAATAAAATAAATTAAATTAATTATTTGTGTTACATAGGTAAATAAATTAAATGAATAATTATTTGAGTTACATAGGTAAATAAATTAAATAAATAATTTAAATTAATCAATTAAATTCATTTATATTTGTTTTTTTGGTATATACACACACGGGTCAGTGGGATTTTTTTTAAAAGATTTTAAGTTTCGTGCGTGTCTATTGTACGATGTATACTCTCTTACATTCATTTACTTACATTCTCAAATGTAATTTTTATATACTTTTGTTGGAGCTTCTTATAATGACATTTATAGAACAATTTTATGAATGATATTTATAGTCTAATAAATTGAGCGCTATTGGATGCATGTACCATACTCCCTGATCATTAATTATTTTGAATCTCGGCGTTAGTCGACTTTAGATCAAGCGGTGCATTGCTAAATATTGAATTACTTACAAAATGAGTTTTATACGAAGCTGTACTCATAAAAAAACAGCGGTTTTAATGCAGTGTGATAACACAATTCCCAAATAAGCTGTTTGAAAACATACAATAATATTACGTGAGAAGCAATTACATTTGCACAATTAATTGAAGGTATAAGCGAAAGTTGATTTGTGAAAGAAGCGAAATAGAACTTATAAGTCGTTTATACAACGGGTTTTAAACTCATATTCTTAATGCAACCTACTTTGTTATAATTGGAATAGCTTCGCAGATCCTTCACAACTGAACACTTTTTAATTATTGTAAAATGTTACTGGATTTTCAAATTTTATTTATTTGTTTCATGACGCGGTGGCTTGAAATAGAGTGTAAAATTAGGCAAATAGTTATAGACACATTTTCAAATCTATTTAGTATCCCTAACTTGTGTTATATGGAGAGAATTGTTCTGAAAAAGGTTTAACACAGATCTCACATGTCCAAGTTTACAAAGAAGAGCCAACGTTGGTGATCCACGAGAGGTTTCTTTTCAAACTTTACACAAAGAACTGCCCTATTTCTCTTATCGACCCTTAAAACTTTACTTGCCGTTAGTTTATAAAACTATGTCTATGTGAAAGAACTGGAACGACGAGTAAAACCGAAGAATTCTACTTTTGAATTTAAGTGGTTTTAATAAAGATTGCAAAAGATGGAAGAAAAGTAGAATAATTTTCTAAAAGTACTCAAAAGCACAAAGGTCATTACATAGAATATTGCAGATACTCGTGTACACTTTGAATTTTTTTCGCTTCTATTGAATCTTAATATATTTAAAGTACGCCATAACACAATACATTTTAATTCGCGAGGTTTTATTTTCTTACGTTATGTTATTTATTTTAAATGAAGTACAATAATTCTTAATGAATTATTCTGCTGCATGTATGCTTAATAACAGTGTCTGAACGATAAAAGTTATAATAAGTCCATCCAGTCTTAGACAACTTTCTGTCAGTGTTATGAAGAAAACATTTTGATACAGAATTGAATTTATAATGAGAAACACGACTTTTTACGTATTGTTTTGTCTTTCCATATATTACAAACCTCGTAAATACATCCTGATACAGACTAATGTCAACATTCTATACAATCTAGTCAACGAATGGCCAAATGAGGAGTCTAGAAGGAATGTCAATCAGTGGAAAACCAACGTTAATCAGGTATAAAACTATTGTATAAAACTAAAAGTTCTCAACCCTATGGTTAGTGGAAGAGGGGTGAGGGGTCCATTTTCTGTTTTCGCCTATATATAAGTAGGGGTTGGTCCCATAGAAAATTTACACATACACAAAACTAAAGCTGATTAAATTTTCTAAAACTTTTGTTTTTATAACTATTTTGTTATATGTTACCCTTAATGATAAATATGCTCTCGTAAATTGGTATTAAAAACCTTAAAACACACATTTTCGCCAAACTCCTGTCACCTACTTGAGACACTACGTCTTCATATCAAAAAATTGTCAAAAAGGAAGGTGTAAACAATAACATTTATATCAAGATGAGCTTTTGCTTTATCATGTATATGCATTTGATTTTGTTAAAAATCAGAGCATACTTGGTAAAAAGAAAACTATTTTCAAAAAAATTTACATGAAAGTACTTAATCTTCAGTTATGATCAGAAGAGGTTGGGAGTTGATTACAATTGGTGGGGAAGGGTGGAAATAAAGACAAATTGAAATGAAGTGTATTTATTTAATACAAACTATTTACTCCAAACTGCTGTATATTTCGAAATAGTAAATACATTGTTCTAAATTAATAATTAGCCACACGTGTGTGTAGATAAAATCAAGTAAAAACATGATAACGAAGTTTGGAAGTTCTTACGTCGGGAGTAATCACTGCGTATGTTCATCGTCGTACATATTTTGAGCAAAAGAAGTTTGGTTCCGAATCTCCTGGGCATTAGTTTGGTTGGTATTCCTTTTTTATTTTCAGTGTTCAGAGAGGATAGTAGAGAGGTTCTTATTCCTAGTTTACGTTATCCATTTTTCCTTAAGAGGTCTGCCGTTGGCGTAGGAACCACTGCAGTTGCTGCAGATAGAAAACAACCATTCCGGCCACTGCAATTGCAAAACATTAGATTTAAAATCTCATCCAGAGCTACTGTGTCTTGAAATGTAATAGAAATGAGTCAGTCCATTGCATGGCGCTCCCACCCACATTCCTCTGGGTGTAGGCTGGTATTGCATAGCCATTGTTATACCTGAAAGTAGCGTCGATGACTATGTTTGGCTCAGCCCACGGAGAGTGGAAGGGACGGGGTATAGGGCTTCAGACGTTCGTCATAGACTTGAAGACTTTTTATGGTATATTATACTACCAGGTACCCTAAAAACGATTCATTGTTGGTCTTTCTGCTTATTGATTTTCCTTCTAGAATCACTTGTTGACAGGGTTAACATTTAAATAATAGAATGTAAATTAAAAAATTCTCGTACGAAACATTACACTATTACTTTCAGGCTAGGACCTTAAGAAAGTTGTGTACTTAGTACTACCTTTTTTTTGAGATGAAATGAAAAATCTTTATTTCACGTTGTAAGTTAAAGTAATATGGTATAACACACAAGTACTCATAGTGACAGTGTTAAAAAGGTGTTATATAAAATATCTTGATAACGATAGTAATTCTACAATTTGAGTAAAAGTATTTTAACTTGAGCAAAAACGGATTATTGAGCAAAATGTGAAAGTAATCAAGCTTCTCCAAAACAGTTTCAAAATCTTTATTCCCCCAATAAAGCTTATTCGTAAGGGCAATTAAAAATTAAGTAATTAGTAATTTTGGATGAGGATGAGAAATGGAATAATATAAATGTTAATATTTACGTTATGTATTAAATAATATTTACAGTCTTACTCATACAACAATAGTAAAAATCAACATATAATTCTGAAACTTATTCACAGTTTGATTTAAAAACTCTGTCTTTTTACTCCTTCCTTTAATTATATGACTCAATTCTGTACACAATATCTATTTCAATGCTCATTAATAAAAAAACACGTTTTTGTACATATTAATATACCAACTTAATGACGTATAGCCTAATGACTTCAGTCGCCACAAGGGTGGATAAGCTAGAGTGGTGGCCATGTCCCTGTAGTTCGTCTTCTCCATGATTGTTTGTTGAACAGAAGAAATCGTGGGGTTAAAGATTGCAAACCATATTATTTAAATGACTCAATGACCTTACAACCATAACAAAAAGTGTCTGAAGTAAATAAACCATACGCCGGCGCCGTCTACTGACGAGTCTGGAGTGACATTCAATAAATACATATAATATTTACGTGTTAGCTAACATAACTAACAAGCATTGATTGCCTTATTAGTATGTTATCGTTTACATGCTAGGCTTTAACAGTACCAAACGTGTATCGTAATAATCGATTAAATCGAATATTGTGTTATGTAGACAAATCCAATTATGCATTGTTATATACTTCAATTATATGAACAAACATTGAAAGTTTGCGCGTCGTAATTAATGAAAACCCAATCTTTCCAGAACAATTGCCGCGGGGAACGGACCCAGTAGACGCGTAAGCGATGAACAAACATATGACAATGTAAGTATTAACACATATCCGCTTAGTGGAAAAACAAAACAATGGCTCCGCAGTGGATTTTTGACCAGGTCGATATGGTCGGTTGTTTGTTTTAATTATGTCATAGGGTTAATGAGGATTTGAAAAACGCGGTAATCATGACGCGACGCGACGCGGGAAGGACGAGCGCGCGCGAGAACGGCAGCTCTGCCCGGTCGGTGGCGCCCCTAGGGCGAAGTTGTGGCAACACACAGAAGCGCTCTCTGCACTTTCCAGTATGTTGTCAGTGAGGTGCGCGTCTCGGGGCCGCTCGGTGGCAATGTGACTCCGTGCTGACGATGCTGCCTTGGATACAAATTATATTCGTGCTATATTTCAGTGGTGAGTTATAAATATAAGTAAAACCGTAATATACGACCTAATAAAACGTGGTGAAAAGTTAACTACTGTATTTGAGAGTGTTCATTGCTATAGTTAGGACTATGTTAGAGGTTATCGACAACAATAAAAATGTTTTGGGGTTAAAGTCACATATATTGTAGTAAATATACCTCATTAACAAACAATTAGCGTACTTGAGTACAACGAGTGTTCACCAGCGATTACCAATTTGATTGAAAGAAATTACAGACAAATTGCATACCCTAGCTCAATTATTTATTCGTGAATTTTTGAATACTGGTAAAACACCAGAAAGATTTTTAAATTTAAAACACAATTCATAGTTTAAATGTCTGGAATATTGCATGTTAAGTAAAATAGTGTGATACATCAATTTTGATCGCAGACTGATTGTTCAAAATGGATAAATTATTTAATTTTAAGGATATTTATATATTACTATACTTAAAATATTGCTGCGAAATTAGAATACGCAAAGAATATCTTTGTCAGCTTTAATGTGCAGTTTCTGAGCTCGTGAGTTATCTTTGCCTCGAAATATATCAGTTTATGCTTGGTGAAGCCAATGGGGTATATGCCATCTACTCACCAACCCTAACTCACGCTAGGGAAGGTTATTATAAAAATGCAACGTTTTGTTGGTCAGAAACAGCTTTGGTCAGTAGTTCAGAATGATTTTTATACCGGAGGCTATCCTTTAAGAATGCATTTTGAAAAGAGACTAACTTACAATTTTTGACTGGAATCGAAAATTAAATAATGAATCATGAAATCTCTGTAGAGACTAATATTGTTTTGTTAAATGAAAAAAATGTTTCAACCTGTATCTTTGTACCAAAACTTAAATTAGTACGGGTAGTCTACACACGGCTTTATGCACTCATAATTCACACACATATCATATTTACACATAGAACATAAGAATTAGTATAGTGAACAACTGTTATATTTGATCAAAGAAAACATTATACACATGAGACAACCTTATTATGTATACAATAATATTGTTTGTAAATTTGTTTTCAAAACTATTCCTCTGTAAAACTTAACTTTTGTAGATGGACCTCATCAAACTGTTAAGCCTAGAGTTAATTGTATATGCTGTACAATATTATGTGTGGCTTAGTGTTAGCCTAGTAAATACACATATAAATTTTATCTTATGTGGTTTCAAATGAATATTTAACATTTTATTTGGTACGTATTTGTTCTGACCCATTTACAAAACGTAATGTAATTTAATACACTTACATTATTTCCAGTTACTAGTTTTTAAAATGCCAACATTATACTTTTTGAATATTGCTTTGACACAAGAACTGTTTGAAATATATTTTTGTGGATCGGGTTAAAGTCTATATTTTTCTCCAGTGATAATGTATGTTGAATATTTCTTCGCCGACACAACGTCTAGTTTACATTTTCGTTCGATCGTGCGCTTTTCACACAACGTTTTCACAATTCTTGCATTTGTTCCTCTTGTTTGAATTTGTGTTTTATATTCAATTTTGTAACGCCTTTGAACTTCTTAAACCCTTGAGTCTTTCAGCAACACTTTAAAATCTAGTCCAGCTTACGTTCATTGAAGCTGATAATATTTTTAATTCGAGATGTTTAAGCAACCATGAGTTTAAAAAATGCGTTTACAATTATTAACTGATGTGCCACTATTAGGAAATTCTCTCCTTATGAAAATTGCATTACATCCAGACCAACAGTGAGATATTAAACTTGAATAAGGATCGTTTACACTTCCATTTAATAAAATCTTTGACCTCTTATTTTCCATTTATTTACAGCACTGTAAACTTAAGTCGGTGCTCAATATATCATTACAGAATGTTGGTTCTTACCGAGCTCAAACATGGCCAATTGAAATTCAATCAGATTTCGTGTGTGGAAACGTCGGATAAAGCTGCCGCCGCCGCCTGCGCGTTGACACATATAGCCAGACGATGCTTCATGTCGCCACCATCTTCTCTGAGCCAACTTTATTTTATATGTGCAGCAGACTCCAATACATGGCAGTCGACGCGACAATGGATGTACAAGCCACCTTTCTCTTATAGTGCGTATTTTTTGACGTTACTAGCTGATTAGAAAGGGTCGCATGCAACTCTGGGCATATATGATTCGTTTCATAAGATATCCGAGGAAAACAATGAGAGGTTGTGATTTCAGTAAGGTTAGGGAGAATAAGACAATTTAAATTTTGATCACACAAATTGGTGCTATAAGTATTCAAACAATGAACTGGTGAAATAGTCATTTCCAGTTATGAATAACGACTTAAAATAATGATCAAATAATGATTAATTCAACAATTTTTAAAAAACAAGTTTTAAATACAATTAAAATTGAAGTGGAGATAATTAGACACATTTAAACAGTGTGATTGATGGGGTCAGTTTTCGTTGTGGTGGGGGTGGAGTACTGCAAAATAATCCCGGAAATTGTACATATGTCGCTTATTAAAAACATATTGATTTCTTAAAATGTTATAAGAAAATTGAAAAAAATTGGCTATCCTCGCCATATATGTTAGTATAATATTGATCTAAACAGTGTAAATGAGATTTACAAAGTGCTATGGATCAAGATCTCTTTCAGACCTATATACGACTGAAATATACAACATTTAGTCCATCGAAGGTTACATTTCAGTCGATTGTAAACGAATGTTTTGAGTAAAGCTCAAAATAATTTAATAGAATACGATTATTATTAGTTATCCAGAAACGTCATCATTTGTTATCTTCAATATACGGAAGGACTTGAGATCTTTCTACCTTTTACACAGAATGTCCAGAATTTACAGATTTTACTTTGTCTGTATTTTGGTTCAATTTCCTGGACATATAGCAAATTCAGATCCATCCTTGTACTATCACTTTTTAAGTATTTTTACTATTTTACAGTTTCGTATACATATTTTGTTTCATAAAATATTAGGTACCTATATTTAAAATCTAAACTAGTACAAGAATGGGTGTAACTCACTGTACACTCCTAATATGGTTTAGAAATTTCATCCACAGGTTGGCTGATCTCACTCTAAAGAATCTCACTCCGTTAATATAAATATGTCT
The DNA here is from genome assembly GCF_021130785.1 of Homalodisca vitripennis. NCBI lineage: Eukaryota > Metazoa > Arthropoda > Insecta > Hemiptera > Cicadellidae > Homalodisca > Homalodisca vitripennis. Next base: position 126,389,028 of record NC_060208.1, on the reverse strand, counting down.
ATCTGTTTCTACGTTTACCAATTTTGACGTTATCTGGAGAATCGCTTAAGCCAGTAAGTGGACATGCGGCCAATGACTTTGACTTTCAACACTTTCTACAAATATAGTTAAGATTTAATTGCATTTATATCCTTGAGGCACATAAGTGCTGCAAGTCATTGGCCGCATACTTACTGGCTTAAGCGGTTCTCCAGATAACGTCAAAATTATAAAATATATTAATTTTATATTACTATATATAAATTATTATATATATATATATATATATATATATATATATATATATATATATATAATAAACGTTTAATTACAAAAAGTACTTGACCACCGGGACTAGAACCCGGATCTCTCACTTGCCGGGTGAGTGCGCTACCACTACATCACAGAGCTCTTACTTTTTACAATTCAGTTGTATTGTACTTGTCCGTTTCTGTCACACATGCGTATAAATAAGCAAACTAACATCAGATGACCAAATACCTCAAATGACTTTTATTTACATTGATAAAATTTGTATAAATTGAAATAGCCGAAAGTCCCGGCAGAGCAAGTACTTTTTGTGATACAATGTTTGTTAAAATTGTTTGTTAAAACACACACACACACACACACACACACACACACACACACACACACACACACACACACACACACACACACACACACACACACACACACACACACACACACACACACACACACATAATGTTTACTACATGGTAAGAACATCGGTACCTTTGATAAAAGTATAATTTGAACAACTACAGCAAAAAGGACAGCCATTTAGAGGTTTCGAATGATGAGTACATTTTAAAAATTCGATGATACGGATTCAAAACAAGAAAATATGAGTTTACGGCATCGTTAACAAAGTCGCAGAGAAAGTCTTGACATAAAAAAATGAGATTTTGAAAAACATATATATCATGCTTTATTGAAAAAGCTTTGATTTTATGGGAAAAGTTAGATACTAGTTTCTAGCTCACATCACTATTTTAATAACAAACGTAATACAATCAAGTGTAAGATATTATAAAAAACTAATAATTTCTCCTCTTCCATTCATACATCAGTCAAAAAAGTAAGTTCACCAAACATCAGAGTCAGTAAATTAATAATTACTCTCAGCGGCTAACCATGCACTTTTCCATGAACTAAAATAAATGTTTTATCTAGAGATCTTCTGGTTAGTTCCGTTTTAGCCGAGCTTTGAAAGATTTTTCAGAAATTCTTAGATGAGACTAATACCAAGTTTATAAGATAATTCTTCAGAGATTTTGCTCAGTGTTGGTGCATTCTCAAGTTGTGTCTGCTACTTTTGTCATTCCCATGGATACCCCTGACAACAGTTGTTGTATCACGGCGGAGAGACATAATGGCAACATCTCTTCACTGCTCTTTTCAATTCATGAGTGTGAAGCCGGAGGAAAAGGAAAAATGAAAAGTACAATGATTCACAAGGCCTCTGACTTCTGAAGGCTCGAGCAGGAATAACGGATGTAAAAATTATTAAATCCATTTAGTATTTATGAGGGGAAAAATAATTAATTCTGTAATAACTTGTACGTTTTCATAATCCGAGGTGCACCTTTAGGATAAAACTTCATGCTTCACGCATTATGATGTAGACCACCAAACTCAGAGGCACGACAAACTTGATGGTCTGCAGCCCTATTTCGTTGTCAGCAGTCGTTAAAGATATAACTTTTACCCTATAGGTACATCAGGAGAGTCTACAGACAGACAACTCTAACATTGAATGGAGAATGAACGTTGCGGAGCCGCTCACTCGTCGACTGGCCGGTATGATATAACATCAACATTTAAATTTATTACTCAAAAATATATGATTGAAGTGATTCAGAAACCACACAGAATATTTCCAATAATGTTTGAATACGTTTTATTGGATACCTGTACACTATCAATGATTATGATTTTCAGAACGTTTCACAGAAAAATTAGCTACTTTAACTGCGAAGACCCATTCTAAGTTAAATCTTATTTTAACAAAACTGTAGGGGGTTTCCTCAAAACTGGCCACACAAACAACCTTTTTAAAATATTCATGATAAAAAGAGATGACCGATTCCAGTTATAATAGTTTAAGATAACACCAATCTCCTCCATGAGTTCGTGTGCTAATTAAACCGTGTTTTTAATCCAATTTTCATGCAACCAACGCAGTTCTCTAAATTTGTCTAAATTGAAAAGATTAGAATTAATTTTTAGCCGTTCTGACGGTGAAGATTTCGTGAGAAGGTTGACGTAGAAATTGGATGAAATTTGTAAGGGAAAAGGTTCAGCATTCCTCTTATTTAGATCCCTGTGCTAAGGAAGTGGCTGCAAGAGACGATTTTAATAGGATATTCAAAACATGGAGTAGTAAGACCCTCCACAATAAACTCATCTACTGACTGCTGGTAGCCACTTTCAGTCTTTATATATTTCTGCATGGTTGAATGGTTCAGCACAGTGGAGCACTGGTTCATCCGGGCTACGCTGACTGATAGCAGGTACATTGTAATAATAATAATAATAATAATGATAATAATAATAATAATAAAAAAAAATAAAAGACTAATAATAATAATTCTTTATTGCAGTAAAATAATAGTTATCAAAATTTTATAGCAAGCGTCATTACATAATACCGATTAAAAAATCTATAAAATAAACCTATTTTAAGTTGTAGGCACAGTCACTTCCACATATTAATGTGCGAACCTAACAATTTATTGCATTTTGGATATCAGAAGAAAAGGAGAAAAACAATAATAATAATAAAATGAAAATTTTCATCCCAGCGGCCTATCGTAAACTCATCAACGGAGTAAAATGCCTTTAACAACAAAAATAGTATCTTTAAAAAAATCTTGAAATTGGCAGGTTAGTATTTCACGATACTAGATAAGCGCCTATAGTTTAATTCAGCGACCAATATCATTACTCATCGAACCCGATACAATAAAATGCAACCGTAGGTGTCCTGCCATACAGATAGCATACAGTTGCTGCGTCACTGGCCTTAATCCCTCATAGATTACATGGGGATAACAGAAACTGCTATGGGTTTGTTGCATACGTGATCATTCATAGGTAGGATTAACAGGACAAGAGTTAGTCCTCCGTGTATCCTACTGGCTAGTGTCTGATATCCCTAAGCAGGAGTTTGGGCTCAAATTAAGTAAGGCCAAAAGAAGATTTGTGCGTGTTTTGAAACTGAAGTATTAATAGACGGCAACGGAAAATTCTAGAATAAACAAATTTGTAAAAATACTTGAGTAAATTCATTTGACATTTATGTGACATAAAAGACATGGGATTCCTTTGATCTTTTTTTTTTTTTTAAAAAAAAAAACAAAAACTTTCGTTACGTGTTGTGGGGTTTTTCAGTAGACCGTTGTATAAATATATTCGTATGTAGACAAAATAGAGCTTGACGATGGCGAGTGTACCTCATTGGAAATGTTAGCAACGTCTATAACTCTGGACGATATCTGAGAACGATATGCGAATGAACACTAATCTATACCAGCGATTCTGTTAATCGACAGTTGATCTGGCGTACAAATAGAATTACCTTACATAAATAAACGTATCTTGTATACATAGAACTAGTCAAAGTATCATGGACCTGTAATTACTGTGGCGCGACTTCAGGCAATAAAAGTAAAATGGCGAACTAAGGTGAGATGCTATGGTGGATTGATATGTGTACTGCACAGTATATTACCAGTGTGAATGTATAAGTTACACAAGACATCGTACCATACGGTGTAGCTTATATACGAGGCAAAGCTAAACGCAGATCATTATGATAATAAAGAATATTTTAAGATCATGTAATGTGTGTTATTTATACCATTTTATCTGTAAAGGAAGATGGAGATTAAGAAACGACCGTATTTGACGTTCAATGTATGTTTGCTCCTTTAGATGTTAAATGTATTCCAAATCACCATGAAAGAGCTAGATCCTCGCATGCTCAGACACTGTTCGGAGGTCTTTATTATTGCCGTTAAAAAGTATTGGAATTAAGAACAATTATTATAGCTCAAGTCGTTAATAACATCCCATCTGCCACAACTTATCGTTCAATCTAAACACGGATTAGTGTTACATTTTCCTAATGAAAAGGAAGGACAGAGGAATGATTTTTCCTTAACAACAATCTATAGTTCTGCATGTAAAGGCAACACGGAAAAAAGTTGTTGACCCCTTACCACACTTGTTCAAATACGAAATAAATGGTCGACTGTTAAATAATATAATGTTTACTAAAAACTAGCATTTCACGGTATGTATTGAATGATAATACAACTCATAGACTTAAATGTATTTTATTTATTCGCTAGCAGTTACCCACGGTTTCGTACGCGATTTCCTACTCTTTGCACTTGTATGAGCACGTCTGGTTCCAGTGAATTATATTTTCGATGCTGATGTTGAGTTTGCTTATTAACACGATAAAAAAAACTCGTATGTGAAAATGTGATCATTTATGGCCATTTTATTTTACTCCGATCTTAGTGTTTTTATTCCATATTTGTACATTAAAAATTGAATATTTTCTGTTTTTTTTTTCTATATAAACTGAAAAATATTAGTTATATTTTAAAACATTTAGAACTGGGATTTTCGAAATAAGAATAGGCCTATAATAATACCAGTGACCTTAAGAATATCCATACACATTCAGTACAATCGGTTGAATATATGGGGAAAGTTGTCCAGGAAATACAGACTAGCCAGGGATCTGCGTGTTTCTTCAGTTGAGATAACAGTCCGACGCGACGGTCCTTTCTCATCTATAAAAATTTAGGAACTCAAATTGCAATTTTAGCACGTTTAGGTTAGTTTCGATGCAAACAAATCATATCTTATTTTCGCAGAAGAATTACAACTTTTAGGGCATCAAAGAATAAAAATGTGATTGCAGACACTTTTATCCAAGTTTGATTTAGAAAAGAAATAAAATTTCCTTTACTTTCTCGGATTAGGGCCTAAATAACTAGTTTGCTTGACCAAGAGGGTTCACTCCTGGCTAGTTTATATCTTACCGTAGTTTATAACCTACTCTGGGTACAGCAAAAGCCGATGTGTCGATTTAATCTGGGCAAACCTAAGCGGCAAATCACTAATCACAAATGCCCAGATATTGTGGAGCAAGGGTCGATCGATAAGTCTAGTCTACTGCGGGGGATGACTGGTAGAGTTGGTGTGGCCCCCTAAGGAAGTTGCTAGCCTAGAAATGAGGGTAACCCACCCGCTTCTTCTGAAGAGATATGACTGAGATTAATGCCGAAAATCCTTTCTGATGAATCTTGACAGGAGGCGGCTCCTACCCCCAACCTTACCCACCCAGAATATCTTGTCACTCCGGAAGCAGCGCAAAGATCCTTCCTAAGTGCGGTTTCTTAGCTTCTTGTCATAAGAGAACAAAAAACTAAGTTGTCTAAATACTAATACTAATACAGATGTTGTCTCAGAACATTTTTAAGCCCACAAAACAAAGTTGTCAGTCATTTGTGAACAGTTTACGGTTCTATTGATGGATTAACGATAAAACGGGTTTTTACGTTCGGTTCAACATAATGGGTTAAAGTGTATTGTATAACCATTATCTTCTGCATTATGGGCATTTCTCCCATCCTGGATGTGAACGCGGTGTAGCAGATTTATTTTATTTCGGATTCTGTAACAGTAGAACACAAAAAAATAAGTTTTTTTTACAGTTTTGGAGTTTTTTAGCATCTACATATTGCATTCGTGTAATTTGTAGTAACCATCATGTCGAAAATGTGCTTGTATCTAGAGATTAGCTGTGTATAAATAATCTGGTCTTACTGGTCCTACATGGATAACAACTTCAATTCGGTAACACTATTTTATGATCGGCTTTGTTACAGAAAACTATCCTATTTGCATTTGTTATTTCACAAATTTTGTTTGTAAAATCGAAACAAACAAGCCCCGGTCATGTTGTTAACAAACGTAGCTAGATTGAGTCGCAAACAAAGTTAAACGCAATTTACGTGCGAACGCTTTGAAATAATACCAAAGCACACACTCACAGACAATACAATTAGGTTGGGAGCGTTTGCTGCAGGAGCGCTGCCAATTTGTTGCTTTAAAGATTCATCCTCGCGTTTTATATCGCGGAAAATTTCATTATTGTGGGGCGTTTACCACACATGGACCGAGTCGTTGTAGTTTAATACAGTCATTTCCGCATCAAATAATGTACTATACTATTGTAATTAAATCTCGCAGTTTTCATGGTTTGTAATATTGTGTTTAATAATAATCTCGCTTTTATTTAGCAACAAATATTATTCTTTAACTCACTTATTTCCGTGGAATGAGAAAAGGATCGGATTATAATCTTAATATTATTTACCTGTTAAACAGCACTGCCGATGCCGGAGGTCTAATCTGTTAACGGAATTAAAATATCAAATGCTTAAAACACATATGTTATGAAGTATTAAAAAATTATAAAAATTAAAATGGATTTTTACTGAGTAAAGGGTTTTTACTGTGTTACGTTGACCGGGATTATCTGATCAAAATAATGGGTTGGACAGAGTTCTCAATGGTAATGTATAAGTATCTATTAACTCATTTTATTGTCTCTTATGTAAAAATAAAAATTCATTTTTGTAACATCTCTGATCTTCCCTCCTTAAAAAAGTAGAAAATTAAATTTATTATTTACCAATATTGTACCAAATCGACTTTTCTCAATACAAATCTAAATGCCAAATGCTATTTATTTCCAAATGAATTTGGCATGTAAATAGATTTACATAATACATATATAAAAGCGTATATTATACTTTTAATAGTTTGAGCTCCAGCCAACTTTACCCACACATCAAGTAAAACATTAATTTACGTATGTTGCTTAGGAAAAGTAAGGCCTTTTTTCTTACAAAAGAGAGTAAAAACTAAAATTTTAATTTGTTTCTATAAGTTTACGAAAGTCTTTAGATATGCTTACTTTGAATCTCAATACACGATATTTATCTCTTTTTTAATGTAAAGAAAGGACTTGTAAGCTTGAGATTTCTTCTCCTAACTATTCTTCAGTAAAGCAAAGAAATTAAATATATTATTCATTACCGGCAAATTATAAAATTCGTTGGTGATGGTGATTATTTTAGAGACACCAAATACGAATATCTTCACCTTTTGTATAGAAACTAATACGACAAATCTATCTCATTAATATAAAAAATTTTAACATTATAAAAATTCAGATTTTTATATAATTTAAAATCATTATTTAGTATGGTTTCTAGGATGGAAAACAAAATACTTGCATAATTGTATTGTAATAGAATGGAGTAGGTAACATCAGTATGTAATTTTTTAGATATTAAACATGAATAATTATACTACGTGATTAAACTTAAATTTCAATGCGAAGGGAGGTAAATTTGGGGTCAGAAACAGCAAATATAATGCAAAAATGTGATGATTAAATTTCTGAATGAATGGTAGCACCATTACTAATGATGTTATCATGGTGGTTTACCGCTGGCAATAATGCTACGATGGTGCTTTACCATCGCTATCAATGAAGGTTGTAAACGATATAATTAATGTAACAAAATGCTTTACCAATAGTCTAAAACGGTGTTACGTTGATTGAACATTGATAACAGCACTAGTGTATCATTTTACAACCGGTATTTACTATACTGTGATGTTTAATCACTGATACGTTGGTATCACGATGTGTAAACATATATAAGACTATAGCAAGATATGTTATATCCGGTAATGACATCAATACGCTGATTTTTTCCAACATAATAATGGCAATACGGTCGTTTTTAGTACCCAAAAATAATAACGAAATGACGGTGTGTCACTGACAATGACGGCACCGTGGTGGTTTATCATCGGTAATAACGGCAGCAAAGGAAGTTAACCACCATAAATAATGGCAGCACGGAGTTTACTACTGGTAGAACAGCAGCATGGCGCGGCGGTTTACCACAGGCAATAACAACAGCAACTTGCTTAATCACCCGTAATAACTGTAACAAAGTCTGCTTTATAAAAACTTTGGGAAATTCAACATTATTTTGAAAGATTTATTAATGGCAATATTGTGGTCAAATTTCATCTTTCAATGAAAGATGCGAGTTTCGTTACAGTAAACATAAATCTATAGTGTTGTATGTAAAAGGTGATTTTTTTTTATTGGTGTGGTTTTTAAAACTAACTAAAAAAATGAAAAACAACCTTCATTGACATAAAAATGCATTTATTTGAACTACAGTGTCATGACATTAACGTTTTAAAAAATGATTTCTGGCATATGGGCTCCATTTCGTTCGCGTAGAAAGCCCAATCGAGAAGTCCAATTTTCGAATACTCTTTCCAGGAGCTGTGGTTGAATTCCGCCAATAACTCGACGAATGTTAGCTTCCAAGTCATTTAAAGTTTGTGGCTTGTCAGAGTATACTTGAGACTTAACATATCCCCGCAGAAAGTAGTCTGTTGGCGTGATATCACACGACCGTGGGGGCCAGTTGACACTACCTCTAAATGAGATGATACTTTCACCAAATGTTTCTGCCAAGAGGCCAATTGTGTCGTTTGCCGTGTGGCACGTCGCGCCGTCTTGTTGGAACCAGACATTTTCTAAATCCACTTCAAGTTCGTTTAGCTGAGGAAAGAAAAAGTCCCGTAACATTGCCCGATAGCCAGGACCGTAACAGTCTGGCCAGCATTGTCTTTAAAAAAATAAGGGCCAATAACACCACCTGCCCAAATGGCGCACCAAACGGTAAGTTTTTGTGGATGAAGGGGCATACCAACAAATTCTTTTGGGTTTTCATCACTCCAAATCCGACAATTCTGTTTGTTGACAAAGCCGCATAACCAGAAATGAGCCTCATCACTGAAAACAATCTTGCCTGCGAAAGCTGGGTCACGTGTTATCTTATGTTGAGCCCATTCAACGAAATCAAGATGCTTGCGATAGTCTAATCGTTTCAGTTCTTGCACCAATTGAATCTTGTATGGATATAGGCGTAGATCCTTCCGTAAAATATTCCATAGAGTTGAGTAGCAGATCGCTAATTGCTGCGCACGATGACGAATCGACACACTTGGATCCTCTTCAACACTATGAGCAACAGCATCAACAGCCTCTTCGGTCCTTACTGTGCGGCGTCTCTGCCGATGCTTGTCAACAAGAGTGTGGGTATTACGAAAACGATTAACCAAAGCTCGAATACCTGACTCTGATGGACGATTATGAGATCCGTAAATCGGACGAAGAGCTCGGTAAGTTGCCCGAACTGAACTGCGGTTTTCAAAATAAATTTGCACTATTCGCAAACGCTCTTCTTTTGTAAGTCTGTTCATGGTTACTATACAATAATACGCACTAGACAATACAAATATCGAAATGACATAAGATAATAAACAAAGATCAGCTGTTTTATTCAAATTTAATTGTTGTGTTTAATAGTGGTGCCAACTTAAAAACCACACCAATAAAAAAAATAACCCTTTATTAACATTGTTTATACATTATTTCTTAGTAGTAAAGATGTAAAATGTTAAAGTAATAGTCTATCAGTTTTACAACGTAACGTAAAAAAGTGTCAGCTTACATAATTGGTGTATAATTAAGAACGTTAAGAACCATAAGTTTACTGAAAAATGCAATCGGCTATAACCTTGCAGTTTTATAACTGGTGATCATATATATACTGGTGCAATTATATATATATATATATATATATATATATATATATATATATATATATATATATATATATATATTGCAGTAAGTTATAATTGAAAAATGTTAGTCTTTTGATATATCCCGTATAATATATCGAAAATAAAAATGTAACAGCATATATAAGTATAAAGTTTCTAAATATAACGTAACACAAAGTTTAATGTTCTTCGGCGTAATTATTGTAACTGTTTATTATTAAATAGATTTGTATTTATTTCCAGAACAATATCTAAAAAAATATATATTTTTTCAACAGGAAATGGACATGAATAAAAAATGGATACTTTTGGATTATTCGATTCTAACATGTAACATACTAAGCCCAAACAATAAACAAATGATTTATTAGCTAATTGCCGTGGTGAAGAGATTATTACAAACAAATGTTGCATTAGCTTATAGCCGTGGTGAAGAGATTATTACAAACAAATGTTGCATTAGCTGATAGCCGTGGTGAAGAGATTATTACAAACAAATGTTGCATTAGCTGATAGCCGTGGTGAAGAGATTATAGCACAAAAATGATGTATTATCTGATAGCCGTGGTGAAGAGATTATTTCACACAAATGATGTATTAGCTGATAGCCGTGGTGAAGAGTATATTACATACAAATGTTGCATTAGCTGATAGCCGTGGTGAAGAGGTTACACTTAAATGCCTTTGTTATATCATAGAAATTAGAACCGGTTATTGTTAATGCATAATCGTAAGAAGAAATATTGCTGAATAGACAAAGATTTAAACTTGTAACATTTTATATTGTAAATACATGTAAGAGAAAACACCAGTTGAGGAATACTGTTCTATCCAGTCCTGGAGGGAGAGATGGTGAAAGTGAATCTCGAGAGACAAACTTCCTCAGCTCGCTTCAATTATTCCGGCCGCCCTTTCAATCCCGTCTTGGTTATCAACGGTTTCAATCCCGTCCTTAATAATGTTCGCCAAGTCTGACTGCATCTCTGTCCCAATCTTTCCTCGCAGGACGAGAAACGCAGTGGTAAGGAATCGGATTTAGTTGGGAAATATTCTTTTTCAGTACTTATAGACGAGTAAACTGCTTTTAATGGATAGCTTCAATCCGGTATATGTTTAACAACAATGACGGCAATGACGGAAGGATGATGGCTTATCACCGATAGTAGCGGTAATAAAGTGGTTTACCAGTGGTAGGGTAAGTATTGCAATACAGTAGTTTAGCACAGCTATAACGTCAGCGTACTGTTAAATCACCACTGAAATGGTAGCGAAATCTGTTTGTGGTGTTCGCCAAATAATTGTTGAATCTAACTTTTGGCAACGTTAAATTCTAATTTTATTCCATATATTTTGTTATATCAATGCTTGTTTTACGTGAGAAATAAATTTAACAAATAAGTATGGGTAAAATTTAGTTAATACTGTATACCGTTATTATAGTACATATTATTTATAAAGTCTGGAGCTAATTTTCTATAAATCAGAACAAATTTTTGGAAATACTTAATTTATTCCGAATTTTAAATTTCACTCAAAATTTAACAAAGTTTTACAAAATCTTGATTTGCTTTTCTTCAAAATTTCTCTCAATCGGTTAAATCTAATTTAGAGTCTGATCAAAATTAAAAATGAAACTAAAAAGGTATACTTCACCAAAAAGGTTTAAATTAACAAAATAAAATAAAAAGTTCTCTTCTCAAAACATTCAAAATCAAAATTACACAATGCTTGATGTAAACTTTAGGATCAAAATCTAATTTACAATACTTCAAAAG